>NC_067399.1:210347943-210947943 GCF_016432865.1 Antechinus flavipes | reverse complement strand
TCTTGTCCTGAAGAGTTAAACTGTTGAATCAACAAATACATACCTAGTTTCAAATCACCTAAATTCTGCCCTTCTTTGGTGGCTTTAAGTACTGCCTTTTGCAATCTATTCATAGGGGTTGCTGGGGGTGGGGAGGTGCTGGTGGTATCACTGCCCTTCTCCCTACTCCTCCTCCCTCTATCCCAAAAGGTGGAGTTGATGGGGGCATCTCAGGGATTTCTGTAGTTGTAGGCAGAATTGAAGCTGCCTTGGGAGAAGGAAAATCACCACACCCTTGAACTTCACTTAACTCTCTATGCCCTCTGGCGATATGGTCGTTAATTTGTTCTTTGTTCTCCTCTTTTTCCTCACACTTCCTCATCTGGCAGTTCTGAATTTTTTTTTTTCTTTTTTCTATAACTTGCAGGATTCTTTAAGACCAATTGTATGATGTTGTATATATAGAATGCTTCCTTGGAAATTGAATGAGGACCTTTACCATTGTAGTATTCACATTGTTAATCTCCTACAAGCTTCCAACTATGTATTCCCATTTCTTCTTCTTCTAAGAACCTAGGGGACATGCGTTTTAATGTACCCAAGAGTCTAGCAATCTGTTCCCAAGTTATAATTAAGCCTTGTCCCTTGATCAACTTAAGTATGCTTTCTATAACGCCTCTTTGGGGTGGGGTGGGGGTCGGGACAGGGGAGATTCTTTTCCTAACATTTGCCCCATTAAAGCTAGAAAAGGTTACTAGTTTAGCCCTTAACAAAGTAAGTTCCCTTTTTGTCTATTAAAATATTCACCCAATTTCCTGGTCACTGGAGACTTCTTCAGTGAAAGTAGGGTCCTTGGTCCCACATTGGGGCACCAAATGTGATGACTGCATTAGCACCCTGGATACCTTAGAATCAGCCAGAGTCAAGATAAGCAAAAGTTCATGATCTTTATTCTTTGTCCAAGTTTGAGCAATGGTCACAGGAATCTGGCCAGGAGTCACTCTGGCTTGTCTTACTCCACCCTCTAATCCCTCCTCCCAATCTCTCTATACAGCAATAGATTGAGCCAGCACAGAATGGTGGGGTGGGCCATTTTCCAAACAAATACTAATAGAGTATTGTTCAATAAGTAATTAGCCTTAAGTGCTTGCTTGTCCGAACCTCAGTGCATGACTCAAGAGTTTCAATGCTTTACTTCTTCCACTATTTAGTACCAAATTCTGTAAATTTTATCTTCATCGTGCTGCTGAGATCCATCCTATTGTTTCTGCTTACATACCAACCAACCAACATACTCAGGCCTTTATCACCTGTTCAGTGGATCATTCTTTCCCTAATTAGCCTTCTTGCTTTTAATAAATGTCATTCTTAAGCCAATTAATCAATCAACTATCTATTGTATTTCTGATCATGTCACCACTCAAAATTGATATTAGTTTCTTCATTGAGCATTTAACATATTTTATTCTGACATTCATGTTTCTGTACAATATGACTTACATCTGATTTCTTGCTATATATCAAACTAATTCACTCAGACTTTCAAGGATTTGATTATATTGTGTGACTACTTTGCTGACTTGTCCTATCTCTATACTTTTATTGAAATCATTACTCTCTCTCATTTCTAATCCATATCATACAATATAGGACAATTACCATTAACTCTCATATCCTGACATATTCTGTCATAAACAACAAGTGACCTTTAGACTAAAAATCTTGGAAATGATATTTTTCACTAAACCATCAGATCTTCTTCTAACAAGTCTCCATAGTCATTATGGGCATAAATTATTATGCAGAGTCCACAATCCTCCAAAACAGCAACAACTACCAACTCCCAAAAGGCAGATGGGCCTTGGGAGTAATAGGATGTCATGTTGCCAGTCCTGCTAACATTGCAGATCTCACAGCAATTATCTGAGAAAGAGAAGTGGTCATCCATTTCATTAATTGCTACAGGGAAAAAGACAATTTAACTAAACCAGCTAGGCACTCTGAGTGAGAATGGAGGTAAAATGTACTGGGAAGGTCAAACAATTTTAATATTTTTAAAGTAAATATTCAAGATTTGAAAATAATAATTCCAGCTCCATGCCAGCAGCCTTTATCTTAGAAAGCAAATTCATGGGAAATCAATCTGGTAACTGCTTTAACACACATGATGGCTACAACTACTGAGGATCCAACATAGAAAATTCTTATCAGCAAAATCCTTGGCACTAACAATGATTTTACATATGAAGCATATTAATTTATTAGTGAAAATTATTTAAAGAGGAGACATCAGGAATCTGGGAATCCCCCCCGCCTTCTAATATGTAGCTAAAGCATTCAATATGTGTTATCTCTCCTATTATACAGAAAGCTCTTAGAAACAATAGATTTTCTTATCTTTCTATATGTGTTCCCAAACTTTAGCCCTGTGCTTTCTCACATAATAAAAGCTTAATAAATATTTTAGTCATATTACCTAATACATTTTGTGTTGGCCTCATCTATTCTCAAATTTATATAGAAACAATAGTATTGACACATATATTTATCAAATTTAGCTGTTCGTGTGATTTTTTTTTTTTTACAATGAATAGTGATTCCCAGCTAATGACTGTTTTTTGATATTCCTTTTGCAACTTGTTTTGAATATTGAAATATAATGACCAAATAACCAATGAAGTGTTTCTTAGGTTGCATGGTAAATTCAGCTCTATTTATTTATCTTTTGTAAAATCAACTCTTGCATTTATCAGCAAATCTTTCCTTTTTTAAAAGTTTCACTTATAATATAGACATAAAGTTTAATTTAATTTAATTTAATTATTTTTTATGTTGTGATCTTTTTTTTTTAAATAACTTTTTATTGACAGAATTCATGCCAGGGTAATTTTTTACAGCATTATCCCTTGCACTCTTCTGTTCTGATTTTTCCCCTTCCTCTCTCCACCCCCTCCCCCAGATGGCAAACAGTCCTTTACATGTTGAATAGGTTACAGTATATCCTAGATACAATAAATGTGTGCAGAATTGAACAGTTTTCTTGTTGCACAGGGAGAATTGGATTCAGAAGGTATAAATAACGTGGGAAGAAAAACAAACATGCAAGCAGTTTATATTCATTTCCCAGTGTTCTCTCTTTGGGTGTAGCTGCTTCTGTCCATCCTTGATCAATTGAAACAGGATTAGCTCTCTTTATCAAAGACATCCACCTGCATCAGAATATATCCTCAAACAGTATCATTGTTGAGGTATATAATGATCTCCTGGTTCTGCTCATATCACTTAGCATCAGTTCATGTAAGTCTCACCAGTCCTCGCTGTATTCATCCTGCTGGTCATTCCTTATAGAACAATAATATTCCATAACGTTCATATACCACAATTTACTCAACCATTCTCCAATTGATGGGCATCCACTCATTTTCCAGTTTCAAGACACTACAAACAGGGTTGCCACAAACATTTTGGCAATACAGGTCCCTTTCCCTTCTTTAGTATCTCTTTGGGGTATAAGGCCCGTAGAAACACTGCTGGATCAAAGGGTATGCACAGTTTGATAGCTTTTTGAGCATAGTACCAAATTGCTCTCCAGAATGGCTGGATGTGTTCACAATTCCACCAACAATGTATCAGTGTCCCTGTTTTCCCACATCCCCTCCAACATTCCGCATTATCTTTCCCTGTTACTCTAGCCAATCTGACAGGTGTGTAGTGGTATCTCAGAGTTGTCTTAATTGCATTTCTCTGATTAATAATGGTTTGGAGCATATTTTCATATGATTATAAATAGTTTCATTTTCTTCATCTGAGAATTGTCTGTTCATATCCTTTGACCATTTATCAATTGGAGAATGGGTTGATTTCTTATAAATTAGAGTCAGTTCTCTATATATTTTGGAAATGAGGCCTTTATCAGAACCTTTGACTGTAAAAATGTTTTCCCAGTTTATTGTTTCCCTTCTAATCTTGTCTGCATTTGTTTTATTTGTACAAAAACTTTTCAATTTGATATAGTCAAAATTTTCTATTTTGTAGTCAATAGTGATCTCTAGTTCTTCTTTGGTTATAAATTCCCCCCTCCTCCACAGGTCTGAGAGGTAAACTATCCTATGGTCTTCTAATTTATTTATAACCTCATTTTTTTATGCCTAGGTCATGAACCCTTTTTGACCTTATCTTGGTGTACAATGTTAAGTGTGGGTCAATCCCTAGTTTCTGCCATACTAATTTCCAATTTTCCCAGCAATTTTTGTCAAATAATGCATTCTTATCCCCAAAACTGGGGTCTTTGGGTTTGTCAACCACTATATTATTAAAGTCATTGGCTGTTTTGTCCTTTGAAACTAACCTATTCCATTTATCAAGTAGTCTATTTCTTAGCCAATACGAGATGGTTTTAGTAACTGCTGCTTTATAATATAATTTTAGATCTGGTACAGCTAGGCCACCTTCATTTGATTTTTTTTTCATTAATTCCCTTGAAATTCTTGACCTTTTGTTTTTCCATATGAACTTTGTTGTTATTTTTTCTAATTCATCAAAGTAGTTTTTTGGGAGTCTGATTGGCATAGCACTAAATAAATAGATTAGTTCAGGTAGTATTGTCATCTTTATTATATTTGCTCTCCAAATCCAAGAGCATTTAATATTTTTCCAGTTGGTTAGATCAGACTTAATTTGTGTGGAAAGTGTTTTGTAGTTTTGCTCATAAAGTTTCTGATTTTCCCTTGGCAGATAGATTCCTAAATATTTTATACAATCAGTAGTTACTTTAAATGGAATTTCTTTTTGTAACTCTAACTGTTGGGTTTTGTGAGTGATATATAAGAATGCTGATGATTTTTGTGGGTTTATTTTGTATCCTGCAACTTTGCTGAAGGTGTGGATTGTTTCTAATAACTTTTTAGTAGCGTCTCTGGGGTTCTCTAAGTATACCATCATATCATCAGGAAAGAGTGACAATTTGGTTTCCTCATTGCCTATTCTTATTCCTTTAATGTCTTTCTCAGCTCTTATTGCCAAAGCTAGGATTTCTAATACAATATTAAATAGTAATGGTGATAGTGGGCAACCTTGTTTAGCTCCTGATCTTATTGGAAATAATTGCAGTTTGTCCCTGTTACATATGATGCTTAGTGCTGGTTTTAAATAGATGCTACTGATTATTTTAAGGAAAAGTCCATTTATTCCTATACTCTCAAGAGTTTTTAATAGGAATGGATGTTGGATTTTATCAAAGTTTAATTTAAAAAAAATCTTATTTCCTCCAAACAACATTCTTATACTTTTTCTTTCTTTTTGAGTAGCAATGCCTTTAACAAGCAGTTAAAGTATACATCTTCTTTTAATAATTTTTTTTAATTCATTAAGTATATCAAATACAAAGAAAAGACTATATAGCAATACCATTATTGATATTGTTTTTAAAAGTTAATGGATGTCCAGTTGATAACTTTTATACCAGAAACATGTCTTTTCATTAGCTATTAGTTTAAAAAATTCCACATTTAAAGTAAAATTCATTAAATTGATATTTATAAATGGACTCATAATAATATGTTTCTTAGCACCTTTCCCCCTGTTTATTGATAATCTGTTATAACTGCAAAAGGCGGGAGGGGCAACAATGACAAAATGTTATTCTATATTTTTCTTTATTTCATGTGCTGCCATGGTCAAAAACTATAATTAAGTAGTCAGTCTATTCTTTTTTTTAAAATATTTTATTTTATTTTATTTAATAATAACTTTATATTGACAGAATCCATGCCAGGGTAATTTTTTTACAACATTATCCCTTGCACTCGTTTCTATTCTGATTTTTCCCCTCCTTCCCTCCACCCCCTCCTCTAGATGGCAAGCAGTCCTATATATGTTAGATATGTTGCAGTATATCCTAGATACAATATATGTTTCCAGAACTGAACAGTTCTCTTTTTGCACAGGGAGAATTGGATTCAGAAGGTAAAAATAACCTGGGAAGAAAAACAAAAATGCAGATAGTTCACATTCGTTTCCCAGTGTTCTTTCTTTGGGTGTAGCTGCTTCTGTCCATCATTTATCAATTGAAACTCAGTTAGGTGCTCAATGTGAACTGCCTGCTGTGCTCTTACTGCTGCTGCTTGCCCTTAGCCTATGCCCAATCTAATGGCTGCAGACTTTTACTGGTAAATTTCAAGGATGTCTTCTCTTGGTAATTATTTGTGGTTTTTTTTTTTTTTTTTTTTTTTTTTTTTTTTGGTCAAGCACTAATTATGAGACTTTTCATGAAATAAATTCCTAGGGAAAACACGGAGCTTAAGTTGATGTGTGGTTCCTCTCCAACATCTTGGCCAGACGTCCTGTACATCCACTCCTGTGCAGTTATAATTGGAGCTAGAATATTTGATTTTTTCCCTCGAAAAGCTAGGGTCTCTCAGGATCTGGCCACACCCACCCCCAGTGTCTCAGCACACTCTTATAGTCTCAAAGCACAGACACAGTGCAGCCATTGCTGTCCTGCTAGTGCCCTTGCTGCTCGCTGCTGTCCCCTGCAGGCTATAAGGAAAGCTCGGTAACACCATCTACCCCCAAAAAAGCATATTGCATATGTTTTTGTTTTGTTGTTGTTGTTGCTGTTGTTGTTGTTGTTGCGAGCTTGTCTTCTTTTATTCTTCTCCAACAAAATGAGCAAAAAATTTAAATGGACTCTAAATATTAATAGCTGCTATATGGATAGAGAGCAGACTTTAAACCCTGAGGAGACTAAAAACAGACCGTTTCCAGATGAATCCCCAAAGGAGGATATTATATGATCTTCAACAAAAATAAAAAGACTTTCATAGAAGAAATTAAAAAGGTTCTCACAATAGAGCTAGAACAAAAATGGGAAAAGGAAAGGGAATCTTGGCAAGAGACTATGGATAAGTCATCCCACTCATTTAAAGATAGAGTGGATAAAGGAATCAAATCCGTGAAAAACATAATTAGTGAACTAGAAAAAGAAAATAGCTATTTAAAAAATAAAATTGGTGAAATGGAAAAAAAATCTATAGAACAAAACAACTCACTTAAAAACTCAATTGGACAATTAGAAAAAGATATAAAAAAAGTGAGTGAAGAAAATACTTCATTGAAAATCAGAATTCAGAACATAGGATAGTTTATCTCTCAGACTTGTGGAGGAGAAAGAAATTTGTGACCAAAGATGAACTAGAGACCATTACTGATCACAAAATAGAAAATTTTGATTATATCAAATTAAAAAGCCTTTGTACAAACAGAACGAATGCAAATAAGATTAGAAGGGAAGCAACAAACTGGGAAAACATTTTTACAGTTAAAAGTTCTGATAAAGGCCTCATTTCCAAAATATATAGAGAACTGAACCTAATTTATAAGAAACCAAGCCATTCTCCAATTGATAAATGGTCAAAGGATATGAACAGACAATTCTCAGATGATGAAATTGAAACTATTACCACTCATATGAAAGAGTGTTCCAAATCATTATTGATCAGAGAAATGCAAATTAAGGCAACTCTGAGATATCACTACACACCTGTCAGATTGGCTAAGATGAGAGGAAAAAATAATGATGAATGTTGGAAGGGATGCGGGAAAACTGGGACACTGATGCATTGTTGGTGGAGTTGTGAATGAACCCAACCATTTTGGAGAGCAATCTGGAATTATGCCCAAAATATTATCAAAATGTGCATACCCTTTGATCCAGCAGTGTTTCTATTGGGTTTAAACCCCAAAGAGATACTAAAAAAGGGAAAGGGATCTGTATGTGCCAAAATGTTTATGGCAGCACTGTTGTAGTGGCTAGAAACTGGAAAATGAATGGATGCCCATCAATTGGAGAATGTCTGGGTAAATTGTGGTATATGAATGTTATGGAATATTATTGCTCTGTAAGGAATGACCAGCAGGATGAATACAGAGAGGCTTGGAGAGACCTACATGAACCAATGCTAAGTGAAATGAGCAGAACCAGGAGATCATTATACACTTCGACAACGATATTGTATGAGGATGTATTCTGATGGAAGTGGATTTCTTTGACAAAGAGACCTAACTGAGTTTCAATGGATAAATGATGGACAGAAACAGCTACACCCAAAGAAAGAACACTGGGAAACGAATATGAACTATTTGCATTTTTGATTTTCTTCCCGAGTTATTTTTACTTTCTGAATCCAATTCTCCCTGTGCCACAAGAGAACTGTTTGGTTCTGCAAACATATATTGTATCTAGGATATACTGCAACATATCTAACATATATGCCATCTTGGGGAGGGGGTAGAGGGAGGGAGGGGAAAAATCAAAACATAAGCGAGTGCAAGGGATAATGTTGTAAAAAAATTACCCTGGCATGCATTCTGTCAATATAAAGTTATTATTAAATAAAATAAAATTAAAAAAATAAATAAATAAATTTAAAAAGAAAAGAAAAGAAAAGAAAATCTGAAACCAACAAATGGAATTGAATGACTTGAGGAGACATCAAGCATCAGTCAAGCAAAACCAAAAATAATAATAATAATAATAATAATAATGAAACAATGGGAAAAAATGTCAAATACCTTCTTGGGAAAGCAAAAGACCTGGAAAATAGATCTAGGAGAGACAACCTGAGAATTATTGGACTCCCTGAAAAATATGATAAAAAAAGAACCTGGACACTATCTTCCAGGAAATTATCAAAAAGAACTGTCCAGAAGTTATAGAAACAGGGAGTAAAATAGAAATTGAAAGAATCCATCAATCATCTACTGAAAGGGATGTTAAAATCAAAAGATCAAGAAATATAGTGGCCAAATTCCAGAATTTCACATGAAGGAAAAAATACTGCAAGCTGCTAGAAAAAATCAATTCAATATAGAGGAGCCACAATAGGGATTATCCAAGATCCAGTAGCGTCCACATTAAAAGATCAAAGGGCCTGGAATGTAACATTCCAAAAGACTAAGGAACTTGGTATGCAGCCAAAAATAACTTACCCAGCCAAAATGAACATTTTTTTCCAGGGAAGAAGATGGACATTCAACAGAATAAGTGAATTTCACCTATTTTTGATGAAAAAACAACTTAACAAAAAGTTTGATCTATAAATATAGAAGTCAAGAGGAACCTAAAAAGGTAAAGAGAAATCTTGGGAAACATATTTCTGCTATAAAGATATATAAAGAAAACATGTATAATTAGTTCTAGAAACTAGAGGTGGAAAGGAAATTGTACTTGTAAAAGGGTAAAGTGGGAGTACTACATCTCATGACGAGGAAAAGGAAACATTATATCTGAGAGAAAGAATGGAGGGGGGTGAACATAGTGTGTATCAAATATTAGACATATTTGATTTATGGTGAAACTTTTCCCACCTCATTGAAAAATAGGAACAGAAAAGTAAAAAGGGAAGGAGTAAGCTAATCAGGAGGGAATACAGAAATTGTGAAGAAAAGGAGTAAGATAGTGGGAGGAATTTTAAGGTGGGAGAGGCATACTAAAAAGGGAGGGCTGTGAGAAGTAATGAAGTTCACAAATTTAATACTGGGGAGGGAGGTAAGGGGGAATGAAAGGAGAAAAGCATAAACAGGGATTAACAAGATGGCAAATAATATAGAATTGGTAATTTTAACCATAAATGTATATGGGGTAAACTCCACAATAAAGAGGAAGCGGTTAGCAGAATGGATTAAAAGCCAGAATGCTACAATATGTTGTTTACAGGAAACTATTAAGAGCACTTAATATTTTATTTAATATTATTTATTATTCATAATAATAATTTATTATTTATTTATTTAAATCTGACTTTATTTGTGTGGAAAGTGCTTTGTAATTTTGCTCATATAATTCCTGACTTTCCTTTGGTAGATAGATTACCAAGTATTTTATGCTATAAATAGTTGTTTTGAATGGAATTTCTCTTTGCATATCTTGCTATTGGATTTTGTTGAAAATGTATAAAAATGCTGAGGACTTATGAGGATTTATTTTGTATGCTGCAACTTTCCTTAAGTCATGTATGATTTCTAATAGCTTTATAATAGAATCTCTGAGGTTCTCTCTGTATACCATCATATCATCTGCCAAGAGTGATAGTTTGATTTCCTCACTACCTACTCTAATTCCTTTAATCTCTTTCTTGACACTTCTTGCCAAACTTAGCGTTTCTAATACAATATTGAATAATAATGTTGATAGTGGGCAACATTGTTTCACTACTGATCTTACTGGGAAAGATTCCAGTTTTTCTCCATTACATGGATGCTTACTGATGGTTTTAAATATATGCTCCTACTATTTTAAGGAAAAGTCCATTTACTCGAGTGTTTTTATTAGGAATAGATTTTGGATTTTACCAAATGCTTTTTCTGCATCTATTGAGATAATTATATGGTTTTTGTTAATTTGGTTATTGATATAGTCAATTATGCTAATAGTTTTCCTAATATTTAACCAGCCCTGCATTCCTGGTATAAATGCTACTTGGTCATAGTGTACTATCTTGGGGAAGATTTTCTGTAATCTTTTTGCTCATATTTTATTTAAGATTTCAGCATCAGTATTCAGGGAGATTGGTCTATAATTTTCTTTCTGTTTTCAAAATACCTGGTTTAGGTATCAGTACCATGTCTGTGTCATAAAAGAAATTTGTTATGATTCCTTCAATCCCTTTTTTCTTTCAAACACTTTATATAGCATTGAAGTGTATTGTTCTTTAAATGTTTGGTAGAATTCCCCTGTAAATCCATCTTGTCCTGGGGATTTTTTCTTAGAGAGTTGCTTAATAGCTTGTTCTATTTCTTTTTCTAAAATGGGACTGTTTAGTCTATTTGCTTCTTCCTCTGTTAATCTGGTCAAGCTATATTTTTGAAGATATTTTTCCATTTCATTTAAGTTGTAGAACTTATTGGCATAAAGTTGGGCAAAGTAACTCCTAACTATTGCTCTAATTTCCTCTTTGTTAGTGGCGAGTTTTCCCTTTTCATGTTTAAGACTAACAATTTGATTTTCCTCTTTCCTTTTTTTAATCAGATTTACTAAAGGGTTTTTTCATAGAACCAACTCTTAGTTTTATTAATTAATTCAATAGTTTTTTTTTTTAACTTTCAATTTTATTGATCTCTCCTTTTATTTTTAGAATTTTAAGTTTAGTGTTTGACTGGGGGTTTTTAATTTGTTCCTTTTCTACCATTTTTAGTTGCAAGCCCAATTCATTGACCTTCTCTTTCTCTATTTTATGCAAATAGGCCTCTAGAGATATGAAATTTCCCCTTATAACCACTTTGGCTGCATCCCATACATTTTGCTATGATGTCTCATCGCTATCATTTTCTTGGGTGAAGTTATTAATTATGTCTATGATTTGCTGTTTTACCCAATCATTCGTTCGTATAAGATTATTTAGTTTCCAATTACTTTTGGGTCTACTTTCCCCTGGCTTTTTGTTGAATGTAATTTTCATTGCATCATGATCTGAAAAGGATGCATTTACTATTTATGAGTTTGAGGTTTTTATGTCTTAATATATGGTCAATTTTTGTATAGGTTCCATGAACTGCTGAAAAGAAAGTGTATTCCTTTCTGTCTCCATTACATTTTCTCCAGAGATCTATCATATCTAACTTTTCTAGTATTCTATTTACCTCTTTGACTTCTTTCTTATTTGGTTTGATTTATCTGAGAGTGCAAGGTAGAGATCTCCCACTATTATAATTTTGCCATCTATTTCTTCTTGCAGCTCTCTTAATTTCTCTTTTAAGAATTTAGATGCTACACCACTTGGTGCATATATGCTTAATATTGATATTGCTTCTTTATCTATGCTACCCTTTAGCAAGATATAGTGCTCTTCCTTATCTCTTTTAAATAGATCAATTTTTGCTTTTGTTTGATCTGAGATCAGGATGGCTACCCCTGCTTTTTTGACTTCATCTGAAACATAATAGATTTTGCTCCAACTTTTTACCTTTACTCTGCATGTATCTCCCTGCTTCAGGTGTGTTTCCTGAATATAATAATATAATATAATAAATATAATATAATAAAGATGACAATACTCTCTAAACTAATCTATTTATTTAGTTCTATATCAATCAGACTCCCAAGAACCTATTTTAATAACAAAAAAAAAACAATAAAATTCATATGGAACAACAAAAAGTCAAGAATTTCAAGCGAATTAATGGAAAAAAAATCAAATAAAGATATATTTAGCAAAATAGAAAATTTTGATTACACCAAATTAAAAAGCCTTTCTATAAACAAAACTAATGCAAACAAAATTAGAAGGGAAGCAACAGACTTCTGGTTAAGATGGCGGAGAGGAGGCACACAGCTGTGTAGCTCCATACTTTCTCTCACTATCCATTTCATTACAAGCCTCTGAATTAATGCTTGACTGAAAAGTGAAAAAAAAACCACAAATAGTTACCAAGAGAAGCCATCCTTGAGATTCGCCAAGAAAGTTCTGTTTTTACTGGAGGGCTGGGACCATTTTAGATCGGGCGCAGGCAGCGGGCAACAGCAGTGAGAGCACGGGAGCAGACTGGAGAGGGGGTGGGGAGTGATCGCAGCCTTCTCTGCAGTGAGAGCTTCGCTACAGGACTGGATACTTTTGCCCTGGCAGCAAGTCAGCAGCCCAGCAGAGAAGCTAAAAACACTGGGGGTGAAGAATACAACCCCAAACAGCTGGAGTCTTTCAGGACCTGGCCGCCCCTCCTTTCCCCCCCACAGTGACTCAGCACGCTCTGGGATTTCAGAGCCCAGGTGCAGCACAGTAGGGCTAGTGCCTCACTGCTGCCCCTCCCCCCCCCACAGTCTGTAGAGGAAGCTCGGTAACACCACCCAGCCCCTCCCCCAAAGAAAGACTCCAGTTTTTTTCTGTTTTTCTTTGCTAGTTTGTCTTCGATTATTAGACAGAATGAGCAAGAAACTTAAGAGGACTTTAACCCTTGACAGCTTCTATACAGATAGAGAGCAGACTCTAAATCCTGAGGAGACTAAAAACAGACAGTCCCCAGGTGAATCCCCAAAGGAGGAGATCATCTATTCCTCAGCACAGATGAATCTCATGGAGGAAATTAAAAAGGCTCTCACAAGGGAGCTAGAAGAAAAATGGGAAAAGGAGAGGGAGGCTTGGCAAAAGAGCCTAGAGGAGTCAGTTAAAGAGAGAGTGGATAAAGAAATAAAATCCTTGAAAAATAGGATTGGTGAACTGGAAATAGAAAATAGCTCTCTAAAAAACAAAATTGGCAAAATGGAAAAAAATTCCACAGAACAAAAGAACTCAATGGGACAATTAGAAAAAGATTTTAAAAGAGTGAGTGAAGAAAATACTTCACTGAAAATCAGAATAGAACAATTGGAATTGAATGACTCGAGGAGACAAGAAGAATCAGTCAAGCAAATCCAAAAAAATCAAGCAATGGAAAAGAATGTGAAATACCTTCTGGGGAAGACAACAGACCTGGAAAACAGATACAGGAGAGACAATTTGAAAATCATTGGACTCCCAGAAAAGCATGATGAAAAAAAGAGCCTGGACACTATTTTCCAGGAAATTATCAAAGAGAACTGCCCAGAAGTCATAGGAACAGAGGATAAAATAGACATTGAAAGAATTCATAGATCACCCACTGAAAGGGATCCTAAAATCAAAACACCAAGGAATATAGTGGCCAAATGCCAGAACCCTCAGATGAAGGAAAAAATATTGCAAGCGGCTAGAAAAACCCAATTCAAGTATCAATAAGGATCACCCAGGATCTGGCAGCATCCACACTAAAACATTGAAGGTCCTGTAATATGATATTCTGAAAGGCTAAGGAACTTGGTATGCAACCAAAAATAACTTACCCAGCTAGAATGAGCATCTTTTTCCAGGGAAGAAGATGGACATTTACCGAAGTAAGCGAATTTCACCTATTTTTGATGAAAAAGCCAGAACTTAACAAAAAGTTTGATCTACAAATATAGAACTCAAGAGAAATCTAAAAAGGCAAAGATTAATCTTGGGGACTATATTTCGGCTATAAAGATGTATACCTTGTTCTAGAAACTAGATGTGGAAAGGACATTGTACCAGAAAAAGGGTAATGTGGGGGCACTACATCTCATGAAGAGGCAAAGGAAACCTATTATATCTGAGAGAAAGAATGGAGGGGGATGAATATAGTGGGTATCTTACTGCCTTCAGAATTGGCTTCAAGAGAAAAAATTTGGACATATTCAATCTATGGTGAAACTTCTCCCACCTCATTGAAAAGTGAGAAGGGAAAAATGAAAAGGGAAGGAATAAGGTAAGTGGAAGGGAATATGGAAACTGGGAGGGAGAGGAGTAAGATAGGAGGAGGAACTCTAAGGTGGGGGGAGGGATACTTAAAAGGGAGGGCTGTGAGAAGCAAGTGGTGCACACAAGCTTAATACTGGGAAGGGGGGTAAAGGGGAAAGAAGGGAGAAAAGCATAAACAGGGGTAAACAAGATGGCAAATAATACAGAATTGGTCATTCTAACCATAAATGTGAATGGGGTAAACTCCCCCATAAAGAGGAAGCAGTTAGCAGAATGGATTAAAAGCCAGAATCCTACAATATGTTGTTTATAGGAAACACACCTGAAGCGGGGAGATACATGCAGGTTAAAGGTAAAAGGTTGGAGCAAAATCTACTATGCTTCAGGTGAAGTCAAAAAAGCAGGGGTAGCCATCCTGATCTCAGATCAAGCTAAAGCAAAAATTGATCTAATTAAAAGAAATAAGGAAGGGCACTATATCTTGCTAAAGGGTATCATGGATAATGAAGCACTATCTATATTAAACATATATGCACCAAGTGGTGTAGCATCTAAATTCTTAAAAGAGAAATTAAGAGAAGGGAAGCAACAAACTGGGAAAACATTTTTACAGTTAAAGGTTCTGATAAGGATTTCCAGAATATATGGAGAATTGGCTCTAATTTATAAGAAATTAAGCCATTCTCCAATTGATAAATGGTCAAAGCACATGAACAATTTTCAGGTGATGAAATTGAAACTATTTCCACTCCTATGAAAAAGTGTTCCAAATCAGTATTGATCAAAGAAATGCAAATTAAGATAACTCTGTGATACCACTACACACCTGTGAGATTGACTAAAATGATAGGAAAAAATAATGATGAATATTGGTGGGGAGAATATTTCGGAACTGATGCATTGTTGGTGGAGCTGTGAATGAATCCAATCATTCTGGCGAGCAATCTGAAATTATGCCCAAAAAGTCATCAAACTGTGCATACCCTTTGATCTAGTAGTGCTACTACTGGTATTATCCCAAAGAAATACTAAAGAAGGGAAAGGGACCTGTATGTGTCAAAAAATGTTGGTGGCAGCCCTATTTGTAGTGGCTAGAAACTGGAAAATAAATGGATGCCCATCAATTGGAGAATGGTTGGGTAAATTGTGGTATATGAATGTTATGGAAAATTATTGAAATGACCAGCAGGATGAATACAGAGTGGCTTGGAGAGACTTATATGAACTGATGCTGAATTAAATGAGCAGAACCAGGAGATCACATAAACTTCAAAAGCGATACTGTATAAGGATGTATTCTGATGGAAGTGGATTTCTTCAACAAAGAAAAGATCTAATTCAGTTCTAGTTGATCAATGATGGATAGAACCTGCTGCACCCAAAGAAAGAGCAATGGAAAATGAGTGTAAACTGTTTGCATTATTTTTTTCTTCCCAGATTATTTTTTGCCTTCTGAATCCAATTCTTCCTGTGCAATAAGAAAACTGTTCAGCTCTGCACACATATATTGTATGTAGGATATACTATAAACCATTTTACATGTAGAAGACTGCTTGCCATCTAGGGGAGGGGGTCGAGGGAGGGAAGGGAAAAGTCAGGAAAGAAGTGAGTGCAAGGGATAATGTTTTTTTTAAAAAATTACCCAGTCATATGTTCTGTCCACAAAGTTACAATTAAAAAAAAAAAAAAACTGCACAGGATTTATCTGTAGTAACAATAAAAGATTACAACTCATAAGGTAATACAATGTGACAATCTAAAGAAGTAGGGCTGTGGTCAAAAAATTAAATCCAATTGTATATATGTACATACAAAGCTAATCATAATATTAAATGAAAAAATGGATAATCAAGAATTTCAAATATTTTCAGGATTTTTTCTCAAGCAAACGTGAACTCAATAGAAGATTTAACAGATAAAAGCCAACATAAACGTTCAGTTTTAAGAAACTTAGGAACATATTGCTAATTTTTTAATATAGAAATGCAACACATATGTTTAAAATTAACATCAGTAAGTGGGTTGTTCAGAAAAAGACAGATTCATAGCTGAGTATGATTTGACTCTAAAAAAACCAAAATTGTCTAGGAAAAGCAAAACCAAAATGAGTCAATTCTCTATATATTTTATAAATTAGACCTTTATCAGTACCTTTGAATGTAAAAACCTTTTCCCAGTTCATTGTTTCCCTTCTAATCTGCTCTGAATTAAGATTGTTGGTACAAAACCTTTATAATTTATTATAAGTAAAATTATGTATTTTGTGTTCAGTAATGAACTCCAGTTCATCTTTGGCCACAAATTCTTTCCTTCTCCACAGATCTGAGAGGTAATCTATCCTATTGTTCTTTTAATTTGCTTATAATATCATTCTATGTCTAAATCATGAACCCATTTTGAACTTATCTTGTTATATGGTGTTAGGTAGTGATTAAAGTCTAGTTGCTGCCTGTTAGGATTCTTACAAGGTACTAAGACAGTGGAATTTATAGAGACCATAATTATCTAATTTAGCATGGTACTTAACACTTCTCTAATTCACTAATATAATTAGTACTTATTAGAGTTCTACAAGATTCACACCTTTAAGAGAGCATATATAAGCTAAGAGTCCCAACCAGGATTCAGTCCAGGACATTCAGAAGTCAGAGAGGACAAGCCCACTAAAGGACAAGCCCACTTTCGGAGGAGGAGACAGATCCATTCCATCTTCTACCTTTGTGCTGGCTGGAGACATTCAGAGGAAGCTAGAGGCAGAAGCTGGCAGTCAAAGGACTAGTGACAGGAGCTCTCAGGAACCAAGGAGAGAGCTAGGCTCTAAGAAAGCTAATGGGGTCCCGAGAAAAGAGACAAGACTTTGAAGGAAACATTAAAGGATTTGAACGTTAACTCCTAGTTGCATTTAGGGTAATCACACTGAACTGAAACTAAGGCTGCCTCCAGCAGCTCCCCAAGAAACTTGCTCCCAGAGAACATTATATTTTAGAGAAGAACATTACAGCTGCCCTATTATTTTCCAATTTCCCCAGCAGTTTTTATTACAATAGTCAAGGACTATTGTCCTGTGAACCTAACCTATTCTACTGATCAACTTCTCTATTTCTTAGCCAGTATCAAATGGTTTTAATGACCATTGCTTTGTAATATAGTTTTAGGTATGGCAGTGCTAGATTACCTTCATTTGCATTTTTCGTTAATTCACTTGATATTCTTGACCTTTTTTTCTTCCAGATGAACTTTGTTATTGTTGTTTTTCTAGATCTATAAAATAATTTCTTGGGAGTTTGATTGGTATAACACTGAATAAGCAGATTCATTTGGTTAGTATTGTCATTTTTATTATATTGGCTTTGTCTACCTATGAACAATTGATATTTTTCAAGTTGATTAGATGGGCCTTTTTTTGTGTGGAAAGTGTTTTATAGTTGTGTTCATATAGTTCCTGACTTTGTCTTGGTAGGTAGACTCCCAAGTATATATATAATATCAGCAGTTATTTTAAATGGAATTTATCTTTGTATCTCTTGCTCTTGAACTTCTTTGGTAATATATACAAATGCTGATGATTTATGTGCATTTATTTTGCATCTTGCAACATTGCTGAAGTTGTGAATTGTCTCTAGTAGCTTTTTGGTTGATTCTCTAGATTACTCTAAATATTCCATCATATCGTCTGCAAAGAATGATAATTGGTTTCCTCATTACTTACTCTAATTCTTGTAATTTCTTTTTCTTCTCTTATTGTCAAAGCTAGCATTTCTAATACTATATTGAATAGTAGTGGTGATAGTGGGCAAGATTGTTTCACTCCTGGTCTTATTGAGAATGGTTCTAGTTTGTCTCCATTACATATGATGCTTCTGTATGGTTTATGATGAATGCTACTGATCATTTTAAGTCATACTCAATTTATTCCTATCCTCTAGTGTTTTTAATAGGAATGGGTGTTGTATTTTATCAAATGGTTTTTCTGCATCTATTGAGACAATTATATGATTTTTTGTTAATTTGGTAATTGATATAGACAATTATGCCAATAGTTTTCCTAATTTTGAACCAATCCTGCATTCCTGGTATAAACCCTACTTGGTCATAATTTATTATACTAGGGATGACTTTTGTAATCTCTTTGCTAATATTTTATTTGAGATTTTTGTATCAATGTTTATTAGGGAAATTGGTCTATATATTTTTGCTCTCTTTCCACCTTACTTGATTTAAGTATCAGTACCATTTCTGTGTCATAAAATAAAGTTGGTAGGAATCTTTCTTTCCCTAATTTTTTTCAAATAGTTTATATAATAGTAAAATTAATTATTCTTCAAATGTTTGGGAAAATTCACATGTAAATGCATGTGGCCCTTAGGGAGCTGATTAATAGCTTGTTTTATTTCTTTTTCTAAAATGGGACTATTTCAATCATATACTTCCTCTTTTATTAACTTGGAAGATCTATATTTTTGTAGATAATACTTCATTTCATTTAAATGACCAAATTTATTGGCATAAAGTTGGACAAGATAACTCCTAATTTTGCAGTAATTTCCTCTTCATTGATGGAAAGTTCTCCTTTTTCATTTTTGAAATAAATGATTTAATTTTCTTCTTTCCTTTTTCTCATAAAATTAACAAAAACATTTATTTTATTGTTTTTTTTTATAAAACCAACCGATTTTTATTTATTAATTCAATAGTTTTATTATTTTCAATTTTATTAATCTCCCCTTCTATTTTTAGAATTTCAAATTTTGTATTTAATCGAGGGTTTTCAATTTGTACTTTTTCTAGCTCTTTTAGTTGCAAGCCCAATTCATTGGTCTTTTCTTTCTCTATTTTATGCAAGTAACCATGAAGAGATATAAAATTACCCCTTATTACTGCTTTAGCTGTATCCCACAAATTTCAGCATATTGATTATTGACATTCTCTTGGATGAAATAATTGAGTATGTCTTTGATTTGTTGTTTCACTCACTCATTCTTTAGGATTAAATTAATTAGTTTCCATTTAATTGTTGGTCCATTTTTTCCTGGCCTTTTATTGTAGGTGATATTTATTGCATCATGATCTGAAAAAAAATGCATTTACTATTTATGTCTTTCTGCATTTGATTTTGAGATTTTTATACTCTAATATATCTTCAAATATTGTATAGTTTCCATGAACTGCCTACAAAAAAGTGTACTCCTTTCTGTCTCCATTAAATTTTTACCAGATATCTACCATGCTTAACTATTCTAATGTTCTGTTTACCTCCTTAACTTTTCATATTTATTTTGTGGTTCAATTCGTCTAGTTCTGAAAGAGCAAGTTTGAGATCCCCCATTAGTATATATTTGCTGTCCATTTCTTCTTGAAGCTCTTTTAACTTCTCTAAGAATTTGGATGCTATATTAATTGATACATATGTGATTAGTATTGATATAACTTTTTTTATCTATGGTGCTCTTCATTATCTATGATACCTTTCTTATCTCTTTTAATTAGATCTATTATTGCTTTTACTTGATCTTAGATCAGGATTTCTACCCCTGCCTTTTTTTTTTTTAACTTCACCTGAAGCATAATAAATTCGGCTCCAGTCCTTTACCTTTACTCTGTATGTATCACACTGCTTTAAATGTTTTTTTTTGTTTTGTTTTGTTTTGTTTTGTTTTGTTTGTAAACAACATATTGTAGGATTCTGGCTTTTAAATCAGTCTACTGTCCACTTCCATTTTATGGGGGTATTCATCTCATTCTCATCCACAATTAAAATATCTAATTCTCTATTCCCTGCCATCTAATTTACCCTACTATACTTTTTTTCTCTCTTCCTCCCCCTCATTATTTTGCTTCTGATCACCACCTTCCTCAAGCCATCCTCCCCCCTTCCTTATTTCTTACACCTTTCCCCTACTACTTCTGTTTTTTCTTGTATTAGCTTTCCCTTTTTTTCCTTTCCTCACTTTTCTATAAAGCAAGACAAGTTTCTCTATGAAACCAAATATGTCTGATAGTCTATCTTTCAGCCAAATCTGATGATAGCAAGAGTCACACAATGCTCAATCCTCTCTTTCTTTCCTTCAATTATAATAGGTCTTTGTTCCCTTTTTGTGAGATGTAATTTTCATTATTTTCCCTCCTTTTCCCCCTTTTTCCAGTATAATCTCCTTTCTATATCTATTTTTTTCATATTATCATAATAAAATCAAATTTTACTCATGATATCTTAGTGTACCATAACAGAAATAAAGCTCTTAAGAGTTCTTTGCTTTTTACCATTTTATGCTTCTATTTAGACCTATTTTTGGCAATCAAATTTTTTTTTTGCTTCTGGTCTTTTCTTCAAAAATAGATGAAATTAACCTGTGTCCTTAAATGTCCATTTTCTTTCCTGAAAGATAATGCTCATGTTAGCTAGACATCTTATTCTGACTGTAATCCAAATTCCTCTGCATTTTAGAATATCAGATTACAAGCCTTTTGATGCTTTAAAGTGGAATCTGCTAGGTCCTGCATAATCATGGTTGTGACTCCTAAGTATTTGAATTGTTTCTTTTTGACTGCTTGCAATATTTTTTCTTTGGTCCGAAAGTTCTGAAATTTATTTACAATATTCCTTGGAGTTTTCATTTTGGAGTCTCTTTCAGGAGATGATCTGAATTCTTCCAGTGGCTATTTTACCTTCTGATTCTAGGACATTAGGGCAGTTTTCCTTTATGATTTCTTGTAAGACAATGTCTAAGTTCTTTTTTTTTTTTCACCATGTCTTTCCAGAAATCCAATAATACTTTGATTGTCTTTCCTAGATCTATTTTTCCACATCAGTTTTTTAAGGAAATATTTCATATTTTCTTTTTGATTTTTTTGTGTGTGTGTGCTTGTTTTTGTCTGATTTATTTTTGAAGTGTTATTGATTCATCCACTTCCGGTAAAATATTTTTTTAAATGAAAAATATAAAAGATATATTAAATACCTCATTGTAAAAGCAACTGACCTGAAAAATAAATTAAGGAGAGATGGCCTAAGAATCATTAAAATACCAGAAAGCCATAATGAAAAAAGACCATGAATAATATATTTTAAGAAATCATCAAGGAAAACTGCCCCAATGTACTAGCACCAGATGTTCATTTCTTGAAAATGACCCCAAAATGATTATTTCAAGGAATATAATAGCAAAATTCCATAATTGTTAGATTATTACTGCAGGAAGTCAGAAAAATAATTCAAACATAAAGGAGCAACAGTGAAGATTATCCAGGACCTAGCTGCTTCTATGTTAAAGTATTGGAGGCCCTGGAATACAATGTTTCTGAAGGTAAAGGAGCATGGACACAACCAAGAATCAACTACCTAGCAAAATTAAGCATTATAATTCATGAAATAAGATGAACAAGTAAGAAAGGCTTGGATTAAGCAAGAAAAATTTCATGGAAAAAAAGTTGGATTTAAGCTGGGCCTTGGGAAATGCAAAAGAAATGCTTAAAAATGAGGAACACGATGACATAGAGATGAGGATGAGCCCTTTACATGTGTTGAAAAATAAAGATCAGTCTTATCTAGAAGCACTAAAAAAGAAGAGAAATCATAATATGATGCAATATGAAATAGGATAAAGGTGAAAGGTGTCAGTGGATTATAAATAATGCTGCAAGTCACAACTGAATATGAGATGATTCAGATTCTAATAAAAGTGTCACAGCTTTTTAAACATGTGAGTGGTTTAACAAAAGTAAATAACTTATTCTGGCATCAATCTGTAGAATAGAGCAGAAAGAGGACAGAGCCACAACGACTAACACAGTGTATTACAATAATTCAAGTTTATATGATCTTGAATTAAAACCACAGTCAATGGAAGTAGAAAGAGAAAAAAATACAAAAGGCATTTTAAAAGAGAAAATTATATTTGTAGCATTCAATAACTAAATGAATATAGGAAAAAAAGAAGAAAGTTTAATCAAAGCTATCTTCAAATTTTCAAACTTGAGTAAATGAAAGAACAGGGATGCCATTGGTAATAACAAGTTCTTTTAAAAAGTATATTGAACTATATGTCAAAATGAGCAGTTTGGGACCAATTAAGTATGAACTCAGATGTTTCAAGTAGATTTAAATGTCAAATAATAGCAATGCAATCCTACCTAATAGGATCTAATAGCACCTAATAACAATGCAATTCTAAGTCATTTCACTGTTCCCATTTTTAGTTTCCTCATCTGTAAAATGGAGATAAAAAAACAACCTTTTCCCTATGGTTGTTGTAAAGATTGAATGGAATAATATATGCTAAGCATTTGCAAACCTTAAAACACAATATGAGTTGGTAATTATCATGAGTAGAAATAACAGCAATAAAGGAATAATAATAATAATCTGAATTTTTATTCTCATACCACTTCATTAAAATATTCAATATTGTGAATACAATAATTTGGGGCTTACATCAGGAGAGAAGTGATACTGAAATCAAAACAGTGAATTTTCAGAGGTTAGAAACTTTCTGGGAAGGACAAAATCCAGAAACCAAATAGGACAAAGTTGAGGCACAGAAATCCCAACCAGGTCATTTAGGAGGATATATGAGTATCACAATTGTAAGAAGGGGTGCTGGATGTGATGTATCAAATTAGGAGAAAACATAATACATTCAATAAATAATGATTAGGAAATCCTGAATAAACTTTATAAAAATGAAAGCAACATGATTCTCTGGATTATCACAATGCTATAAGCAGGAGGGTTTAAAAAGTCATCATGTTCTCGGTTGTAGGAACTAGCCATTAAGTTCCATTCATTCACTGAAAAAATATTTGTTCTTCAAGGAATAGAATATTAAAGGAGGAATAAAAGACTGATGTTTTTACGTTTAAGAATGTCCACAAATAGAGTATAAGAACTAGAGACAGATACAAAAAAAAGAGAAGTGAACCAGAAAAAGAACTAGAAGTGTGTCTTGTCAGATAAGTCCAGGCAGGATGAATATTTAAAAGGTAATGAAAAGTCCCAGAAATGTAAAATACAGAAGGGAAAATGAATAATGAGGCCAGGGTAAAATCCATGAAATTTTGCAATACAATAATCAGTAACCTTCCAGAGAAAAAAATGCTATAAAATTCAGGGAGGATGGTAAAAGTTTCAGGCAAATGGTTTACAAAATAGATCAGGAAGAACTAGCACCAGAATCATGTAGAATTGGTTCAATAATTACTTCTAGATCTAAACTAAAGAACGATGCCCATTCTTCATATCATACATTTTATGTTCCCATTTATGCCTTACATTCAACAAAAAGCCAGGGGAAAGTAGACCAAAAAATAATTGGAAACTAAATAATCTCATACTAAAGAACGATTGGGTGAAACAGCAAATCATAGACATAATTAATAATTTCACCCAAGAAAATGATAACGATGAGACATCATAGCAAAATGTATGGGATCAGCCAAAGTGGTAATAAGGGGAAATTTCACATCTCTAGAGGCCTATTTGCATAACATAGAGAAAGAGAAGGTCAATGAATTGGGCTTGCAACTAAAAATGCTAGAAAAGGAACAAATTAAAAACCCCCAGTCAAACACTAAACTTGAAATTCTAAAAATAAAAGGAGAGATCAATAAAATTGAAAGTAAAAAAAAAATTGAATTAATTAATAAAACTAAGAGTTGGTTCTATGAAAAAACCAACAAAATAGAGAAACCCTTAGTAAATCTGATTTTAAAAAGGAAAGAGGAAAATCAAATTGTTAGTCTTAAAAATGAAAAGGGAGAATAGCCACTAACAAAGAGGAAATTAGAGCAATAGTTAGGAGTTACTTTGCCCAACTTTATGCCAATAAATTCTACAACTTAAATGAAATAGAAGAATACCTCCAAAAATATAGCTTGCCCAAACTAACAGAGGAAGAAGTAAATATCCTAAACAGTCCCATCTCAGAAAAAAAAAAAAAAAAAAAACTAGAACAAGCTATTAACCAACTCCCTAAGAAAAAATCCCCAGGACCATATGGATTTACATGTGAATTCTACCAAAGATTTAAAGAACATTTAACTCCAATGCTAAAGAAAGTATTTGAAAATAAGGATTGAAGGAGTGCTACCAAACTCCTTTTACAACACAGACATGGTACTGATATCTAAACCAGGTAGGTTGAAAACAGAGAAAGAAAATTATAGACCAATTTCCCTAATGAATATTGATGCTAAAATCTTAAATAAAATATTAGCAAAAAGATTACAGAAAATCATCCCCAGGATAATACACTATCACCAAGTAGGATTTATACCAGGAATGCAGGGCTGGTTCAATATTAGGAAAACTATTAGCATAATTGACTATATCATAACCAACCAAACAAAAACCATATGATCATCTCAATAGATGCAGAAAAAGCATTTGATAAAACCCAACATCCATTCCTAATAAAAACACTTGAGAGCATAGGAATAAATGGGCTTTTCCTTAAAATAGTCAGGAACATATATTTAAAACTATCAGTAAGCATCATATGCAATGGGGAAAAACTAGAATCTTTCCTAGTAAGATCTGGAGTGAAGCAAGGTTGCCCACTATCACCATTATTATTCAATATTGTATTAGAAAAACGAGCCTCTGCAATAGGAGTCGAGAAAGAGATGAAAGGAATTAGAGTAGGCAATGAGGAAACTAAACTATCACTCTTTGCAGATGATATGATGGTATACCTAGAAAACCCCAGAGATTCTACTAAAAAGCTATTAAAAATAATTTATAACTTTAGCAAAGTAGTGGGGTACAAAATAAATCCCCATAAATCCTCAGCATTTTTATACACCACCAACAAAACCCAACAGCAAGAAATACAAAGAGAAATTCCATTCAAAATAACTGTTGATAGTATAAAATATTTGGGAATCTATGTACCAAAGGAAAGTCAGGAATTATATGAGCAAAATTACAAAAAAAAAAAAAAACTTCCCACACAAATAAAGTCAGATTTAAATAACTGGAAAAATATTAAGTGCTCTTGGATAGATCGAGCGAATATAATAAAGATGACAATACTCCCTAAACTAATCTATTTATTTAGTGCTATACTAATCAGACTTCCAAGAAAATATTTTAATGATCTAGAAAAAAATAATTAGAAGTGCTAGCTTTGGCAAATAGAGTTGAGAAAGAGATTAAAGGAATAAGAATAGGCAATGAGGGAACCAAATTATCACTACCTGCGGATGATATGATGGTATACTTAGAAAACCCCAGAGATTCTACCAAAAAGTTATTAGAAACAATCTACACCTTCAGCAAAGTTGCAGGATATAAAATAAACCCACATAAGTCATCAGCATTCTTATATATCACTAACAAAACCCAACAGTTAGAGTTACAAAAAGAAATTCCATTTAAAGTAACTACTGATTGTATAAAATATTTAGGAATCTATCTGCCAAGGGAAAATCAGAAACTTTATGAGCAAAACTAGAAAACACTTTCCACACAAATTAAGTCTGATCTAACCAACTGGAAAAATATTAAATGCTCTTGGATTGGGCAAGCAAATATAATAAAGATGACAATACTACCTAAATTAATCTACTTATTTAGCGCTATACCAATCAGACTCCCAAAAAGCTACTTTGATGAATCAGAAAAAATAACAACAAAGTTCATATGGAAAAACAAAAGGTCAAGAATTTCAAGGGAAATAATGAAAAAAAAATCAAATGAAGGTGGCCTAGCTGTACCAGATCTAAAATTATATTATAAAGCAGCAGTTACTAAAACCATCTGGTATTGGCTAAGAAATAGACTAGTTGATCCATGGAATAGGTTAGGTTCAAAGGACAAAACAGCCAATAACTTTAATAATATAGTGTTTGACAAACCCAAAGACACCAGTTTCTAGGATGAGAACGCATTATTTGACAAAAATTGCTGGGAAAATTAGAAATCAGTATGGCAGAAACTAGGCATTGACCCACACTTAACACCGTACACCAAGATAAGGTCAAAATGGGTTCATGATCTAGGCATAAAGAATGAGATGATAAATAAATTGGAAGGGCATAGGATAGTTTACCTCTCAGACCTGTGGAAGATGGAGGAATTTATGACCAAAGAAGAACTAGAGATCACTATTGACCACAACATAGAAAATTTTGATTATATCAAATTGAAAAGTTTTTGTACAAACAAAACAAATGCAAACAAGATTAGAAGGGAAACAATAAACTGGGAAAACATTTTTACAGTCAAAGATTCTGATAAAAGCCTCATTTCCAAAATATATAGAAAATTGACTCTAATCTATAAGAAATCAAACCATTCTCCAATTGATAAATGGTCAAAGGATATGAACAGACAATTCTCAGATGAAGAAATTGAAACTATTTAAAGATATATGAAAATATGCTCCAAATCATTATTAATCAGAGAAATGCAAATTAAGACAACTGTGAGATACCACTACACACCTGTCAGATTGGCTAGAGTAACAGGGAAAGATAATGTGGAATGTTGGAGGGGATGTGGGAAAACAGGGACACTGATACATTGTTGGTGGAATTGTGAACACATCCAGCCATTCTGGAGAGCAATTTGGAACTATGCTCAAAAAGTTATCAAACTGTGCATACCCTTTGATCCAGCAGTGTTTCTACTGGGTTTATACCCCAAAGAGATACTAAAGAAGGGAAAGGGACCTGTATGTGCCAAAATGTTTGTGGCAGCCCTGTTTGTAGTGGCTAGAAGCTGGAAAATGAAAGGATGTCCATCAATTGGAGAATGGTTGAGTAAATTGTGGTATATGAATGTTATGGAATATTATTGTTCTGTAAGGAATGACCAGCAGGATGAATACAGAGAGGACTGATGAGACTTACATGAACTGATGCTGAGTGAAATGAGCAGAACCAGGAGATCATTATATACCTCAACAACGATACTGTTTGAGGATGTATTCTGATGGAAGCGGACCTCTTTGATAAAGAGAGCTTTAATTGATCAGAGATGGACAGAAGCAGCTACACCCAGAGAAAGAACACTGGGAAATGAATATAAACTGCTTGCATTTTTGTTTTTCTTCCCGGGTTATTTATACCTTCTGAATTCAATTCTCCCTGTGCAACAAGAAAACTGTTCGGTTCTGCACACATATATTGTATCTAGGATATACTACAACCCATTCAACATGTAAAGGACTCTTGTCATCTGGGGGAAGGGGTGGAAGGAGGGAGGGGAAAAATCGGAACAGAAGTGAATGCAAGGGATAATGCTGTAAAAAATTACCCTGGCATGCATTCTATCAATAAAAAGTTATTAAACAATTAAAAAAAGAAAAGAAAAGAAAAGAAAAAATAACAACAAAATTCATATGGCACAATAAAAAGTCAAGAATCTCAAGGGAATTAATGAAAAAAAAATCAAATGAAGGTGGCCTAGCTGTACCTGATCCAAAATTATATTATAAAGCAGCAGTCACCAAAACCATTTGGTATTGGCTAAGAAATAGATCAGTGGAATAGGTTAGGTTCACAAGACACAAAACAACTACAGCAATCTAATGTTTGACAAACCCAAAGATCCTAACTTTTGAGATAAGAATTCATTATTTGATAAAAACTGCTGGAATAACTGGAAATTAGTATGGCAGAAATTAGCCATGGACCCACACTTAACACCATATGCCAAGATAAGATCAAAATGGGTCCACAATCTAGGCATAAAGAACGAGATTATAAATAAATTAGAGGAACATAGGATAGTTTATCTCTCAGACTTGTGGAGGAGAAAGAAATTTGTGACCAAAGATGAGCTAGAGACCATTACTGATCACAAAAGAGAAAATTTTGATTATATCAAATTAAAAAAGCCTTTGTACAAACAAAACTAATGCAAACAAGATTAGAAGGGAAGCAACAAACTGGGAAAACATCCTTACAGTTAAAGGTTCTGATAAAGGCCTCATTTCCAAAATATATAGAGAATTTACTCTAATTTATAAGCAATCAAACCATTCTCCAATTGATAAATGGTCAAAGGATATGAACAGACAATTTTCAGATGATGAAATTGAAACTATTACCACTCATATGAAAGAGTGTTCCAAATCACTATTGATCAGAGAAATGCAAATTAAGACAACTCTGAGATACCACTACACATCTGTCAGATTGGCTAAGATGACAGGAAAAAATAATGATGAATGTTGGAGGGGATGCGGGAAAACTGGGACACTGATGCATTGTTGGTGGAGTTGTGAACAAATCCAAACATTCTGGAGAGCAATCTGGAATTATGCCCAAAAAGTTATCAAACTGTGCATACCCTTTGATCCAGCAGTGTTACTTCTGGGCTTATATCCCAAAGAAATACTAAAGAAGGGAAAGGGACCTGTATGTGCCAAAATGTTTGTGGCAGCCCTGTTTGTAGTGGCTAGAAATTGGAAATTGAATGGATGCCCATCAATTGGAGAATGGCTGGGTAAACTGTGGTATATGAATGTTATGGAATATTATTGTTCTGTAAGAAATGACCAGCAGGATGTATACAGAGAGGCTTGGAGAGACTTACATGAACTGATGCTAAGTGAAATGATCAGAACCAGGAGATCATTATACACTTCAACAACGATACTGTATGAGGATGTAGTCTGATGGAAGTGGATTTCTTTGACAAAGAGACCTAATTCCATTTCAATTGATAAATGATGGACAGAAGCAGCTACACCCAAAGAAAGAACACTGGGAAATGAATGTAAACTATTTGCATTTTTGTTTTTCTTCCCGGGTTATTTTTACCTTCTGAATCCAATTCTCCCTGTGTAAGAAGAGAACTGTTTGGTTCTGCAAACATATATTGTATCTAGGATATACTGCAACATATTTAACATATATAGGACTGCTTGCCATCTGGGGGAGGGGGTGGAGAGAGGGAGGGGAAAATTCAGAACAGAAGGAAGTGCAAGGGATAATGTTGTAAAAAAAATTACCCTGGCATGTGTTCTGTCAATAAAAAGTTATAAATAAATAAATTAAAAACAAAACAAAACAAAACAAAACACTAAGGCATTCTGTTGTTTTGCCCATATATTCCTGAAAATAGAGGTGATGCATATAGTGACACGTCCTCCAGTTTTGGCATAGAAATGCCACTTTTTGGCTTGAAGCAAAGTAAAATAGACATCTCTTATCTCTTTCCCACCCAAGCTTCTCCAAAAGGCACTTCCCAGGAGTGAAGCAGGAAGTTAGAGCCAGAAGTTTAAATAATCTGTTTTCCCAGAGACAGGAACTACCACACTAGAAGTATGTCTTTCTACTTTCTTAAAATGGGAATGTGGTTTTCAATTTCAAGGTAAGAGTCTAATAGTTGTTTCCTAATGGAGAAAGTATAACCCGATCTTTATATCATAGTTTTGACATACTTCCCACTAAATACTAGTTCCATGATGAACACACATAACAAAATAGCAAAGGAACACAATTATCCAAAAGAGGGCAAAATAGAAACTAGAGAAAATGTATATAAGAGAATATGCATATACAACTGACAATACAGAATAATGGAACTTTTCCATTGTGAATGAGCCAAATTAGTGCAGAGAGAGACAGAGACAGACAGAAACACAGAGAGGGAGAGAGAAAGACATGCAGAGAGACAAGAGGCAGACAAACAAAAAGAGACAAAGATACACAGAGAGAGACAAAGAGACAGAAAGAGAAAGCCAGAAATATAAAGGTAGAGACAGAGAGATAGAGAGAAAGATACAAAGAGACAGAAAAAAAAAATCTTAGGACTTATCCAAGGGAATATGATAATATTATGGAGTCTTCAGTGTTTCTCATGTCACCTTCTTCTCATAATCTTATTTTCATTTCAGCAATATGAAGTGGTGTCATCTTCCATTTTATCTTTCAAAGTTGGAAGTAAAAAGAGGGATTCTATTGTGGTGAAACATCTCATACATATCTGCACACCACTTTCCCCCACTTTCATTGTATTATCCTTTCACATAATTCATGTTTTCCTTGTGATTCACCTCATATAGTGGACTTTGATACTTATTTGGAAAAGTTAGAGTCCTGACTTTATGCCTTGGATCATAAAGGATGAGAGCATGAATGAATTTGTGTTTATGTTTGCCCAGTCATTTTCAAATTAATGTGTTGGATGCTGTCAGAGGAGATTTTTCTAGTCCCTGGTGGAGCACTTCCTCCTCAATGAGTCCTGTTAAATGATCCCTGTCAGAGACATCTTTCATCCTTGATTAATAAAAATAGAGTTATTTTGAACAATATTGTTTTTTAATATTTAGAATTTAACAGATAGTACCAACTGGTCAGTATTTTACACAAATTCTTGGGGACAGATGTCCTGCTGAGCATCTATATCAGTTTTATTCTCTTCCTCTCTTGGTGCTTTAATTCATGTGCATAATATTGTGTACACTGCATTATCTTCAGAACAAAATGTAAACGTGTATATTAACAAATATGAAACAAAAGTAAATTTCCTAATCTGTCACAATACTAGCATTTAGATCTAGAAAAATATATAAATATCATCTAACTTTATGCACTAGTTTGTAGAGGTTAAAAAAAAAAAAAAAACCTGAAGCCACAATGGTTCTAGAGCTACAAGGAATTTATCCTCAAATTTCCATTGTACAAATGAGGAGACTGAGATCAGAGATGTGAACTACCTTACTGAAGAGGACATGATCAGAAATAGATAAATCTGGAGTACAAAAGCCCATTCTCAAATTCTAAATTCATTGTGCACATATATGTATGAGAGGATAGCTTTTATATGGATATGTACATTTGTATGTGCGCATATACATGCATACACATATATGTATACATGTGTGTTGTATGTATTGTTGTTTTTAGTTTTAAGGTGATTGCAAAAAAAAAAAAAAAGATCAAGTGTAAAGATGATATTTGAGAGGAGAAAACTCCTCTACCAAAAGGCTAACCCTTAGTGTTAATGCTTTAACCACAATAATCTTGAAATACAAGTAAATATAGGGATTGATTGAGGCAATATATTTAAACAGTGAATATTGTAATACTGGAGAAACTGAGCAAGATAGAGAGTAGAGATATTTAATAATTTATTAAATGGAGAGATCTACTGGGATTAAAGTGGATCTATAGTTTGGTCCCAGGGCTAAATGAGACTATCCTCTTCAAGAATCCAGCAATCAATCAGAGTTCTCAATGAAATATATACATGTGGCTCAGATGCAGAAGGTAGACTGAGGCAGGGGTGGAGTCAGGGTACTGAGAACGGGAACAGGACTCTGACAGAGTGGGGTGAGCCACCAGAGACGAGATGACATAATCAGGGGGAAGCACCCTGGACATGGGGAGAGACATCTTGATAAGACAGTATCTGACATTCTTGTAGCTTGGGAGGGAGAATGGCATTCTGGTCTTCTAAAACATAAGATCCCTTATCCTTATCAAGTATTCTGATAAAGAGGGAGGGGAGATTTTGCAGGACTGAACTTTGACTGAAGCAGAGAAAGTGAGTCAGGACTGAGTCAGGATAATAAGGGAAACTGAGTTAGGACAATAAAAAGAACTGTGGCATAACACACAACCTCTTATTTGTTTCTCACAATCTAGAGCCCAGCTTTAAAAAAAGTATCCCCCAGATTTCTTTTCTTATCTCTATGGAATCAAGTAAGGATGGCAGGAATGTAAGATGCTAGGAAACAGTATCACTGGTTACTAATTTTATTGAGGATCAAACACTGTATAAGCTGAGTAGAGAAAAGTTTTGCTTTTGAAATTTTTTTTCCTTGGTAATGGGAGGGTCATGTGGCTTGACTTGTTAGGAGCTAACTTTCCTTCTTCATTTGCTGCTTTCCCCCTCAAAAATAAGTATCAATAATTAATCTATAATTCTGTTGGCTGGAGAGATAGAGGTGTGACTTTGCTAATCTGGTCTGTTCAAAAAGAAAAGTAGGAAGACTTTATGTGAGATATTAAACTAGACAACATTTTCTTAATTTCCTCTTCATGTATTGCTTCCAACAATAACAATTGGAGGAGGCCAATTCTGATCATGCTTGTCAATAAGATTTTCCTAACTGTATAACACGAACTCAATAATGAGGAAGGCCAACAGGTTGGTCAATAAGTGATGAAAGAATTGGCCCAAAAGCCCATAAAATAGGAAAAAAATGTATAAATTAATTCCAGTGTATGGGAATTCTTTCTATTTCTACATTACTCTTTGAAAGAAAAGGATTAAAATACAGCTACAAAATACATCTTTAAATAATCCATCAATATTCCTTAATGATTGTTATCAGGATAACATCTTATTTTGAAAGTCCAACAAATGTATATACTTCTCTGGGAACTGAACTATATCTCTATTGACATCATGATTACAAATGAAACTAAAAGACAAATAATTGACACTTAGATGTTAGAATAGTTCATAAGTTCTCAAAGATATAAAGAACTTCATTTGTTTCAGAGAGAGTAGCGGCATTGATTGGAGAACATTTAGTACAATTTCCACATTATATAAATATAAAAATTGAAATAGAGAGGATCAATCATGGTCCTAAATCCATATTTTCAATTATATGAGGGACATTTCTAACCAAATATTTCACTGATGCATCAAACTTGATGTAATCAACACCAACCACATGCTCTTTGCCATAATCCTGGTTCTTTTTTTTCTAATTTTGAATCACCGACATTGTTATTCAACTAGCTTCCTTTAATTGAAACTTTAATAATATATATATATTTTAATTATTTCCATTGTATTCAATTGGCTTACAAAGATTTTTGATTTTATTTTTGTGTATCTTTCACATTTGTCCTTACCTCTTATACATGAAGTGGGTAACCTGGGACCTGTTAACTTCCTAAAGCCTGTGGAATCATTTGAATAACCAATCATGGTGATGACTGATAAAAACTAGGTACAGCAACTTCCCAGTGTTTGAGATCTATAAGTCAATAATTTTGAATGGATCATAAATGATGTTATAAATATCCAAATGGCTGTTGGCAGAATAAAAAAAAAAAAAAAACCCTTCCTCATATTGATTTCCTTCTCTCTAAAATGGATCCATGTTACTAGAATATTATTAAAATTTTCTATTGAATTTTCATATCTTTAAATTCTCTTAATTGCATAAGCTGGTCTTTACATACTACCATGTTAATACTGATGAATAGAACTGATCATGTCACTTTTCTTCTTAAAAGTCTACAATTGGTCCCTATTGCCTACCATGTCAAATGGAAATACCTTTTTTTTAGTGTTCCATGTTTAAAGCTTTCTATAGTTTGACCTCTTGTCTCTTTCAATCTTCATGCAATTCCCTACATGTTCTTACAGCAATCATATTGTGATATTCTGTTTCTTAAATGTGCCCAAAGATATTTTGTTTCCATTACTTTGTTTTAGGGTGTTCTCATTTATAAGATTGTAGGATTACAGGTTTAGGGGAGGTCTTCAAAAACAACTTCCACAGATTCTAGATGAGGAAACTGAGGTAAAATTAAGTTAAATGACTTGCTTAGAATCAAATAGTTAAGTGATGGATTTGGGTCTTTTCAATTTCAAGGAAATTCCAATAAACTTATGATAGAAAGTACCCTCCATATTGAGAGAGAGAAATAAAAAAAAAATGAATGTGGATCCATGGATAGTATTTTTGTCTTGTTATTGTTTGTTTGCTTGTTTCTTTTTATTTTCTCATGTTTTTTTTTCCCTTTTGATTTATTTATTTATTGTGTGTGTGACATGATGAATATGGAAAAAATATTTAGAATTGCAAGTTTTTAACCCATATCAGATTGCTTCCCATCTTGGGATGGGAATTGGAGGGAGGAGAGGGAGAAAAAAAAATGAAACACAAGACTTTGCACAGGTGAAGGTGGGAAAATATTTTTGCATAAACTTGAAAAAATAAAATGTTATTTAAAAAAAGAATAAAATACAAGTATCTGCACTGAGAATTGTACTTAATCTTTCACATTCTCTATCCAGTATTCTATCTTCTAGTCTATAATGATGAAATATTTTTTGTTTCTTTCTTTGTTCTTTGAATTCTCTTTTGTAATGTTTTAGCTAGCTTTCTGGAGGTCCTTTGAATGGGCTTTGGTTTCAGCAGGAATAATCATCACAAGAACAGTCAGGAGTAAAGTCCAAGGTCTTTCTTATCTCCTTCACAGTCTGGGGCTGTCTCCTTCTCCTGGGGCTGACCTTCAGATGCAACTTGTCTCAGTGGAGAAGTGAAGGAAGATAGGCTAGCCACCATGAGGGGCTTTATCTCCAAGTCTGTCTTCAAGCCTCCAGTTCTCTTTCTTTTCTATCTGCTCTATCTCTCCCAGATCTCTTAGCTCTTATGTACTCTATTATAAGTACATCATCACAGGAGTCAATCTTGTAGAATAGATGTCAACTTGTAGAATTATACGAAGTACTAAATACATGTAAACTAGAGAATCATTATCTCAATTCCACTGAGTTAACATCTTGTTGTAGGATTAAATCAATCATACTAAGCCTTAAATATACCTTTTCAGAGTTCTTGCCCTCTATACTCTTTGAAGCCCAAATTAAAATACCATTTCATACAAACTAGTATTCTGCATTTTTTTTTCTTTTTAGGACCAGAACTGTGATTCATCTACCAATATAGGTTTGTACTTGCTGTTAAAGCTTATATTAGAGGCTTAGAGTTTTAGAGAATTTTCTGGAGGATCAAAGAGCATAAATGACTTTCTAAGAGCTACACATATTAGAGATGGAAACTGAACCTAGAGTTTCTGAATCTGGGGCAAAGTTGCCCATTTATCATACCATGTTTCTTCTGAAAGTATTATGTAATGAATTATGTCTACCATATATGTATTTGAAAAAAGTTATTGTTATTTTGAAATACATTTTAAACAGCGGACTTGTGCTTACAATTGAGGCCTTCAAGATATTGAAGGATATGAATGAAATGGAAATATTGCCAATATCTTCATTTATCTCTTAAGAGAAAACCCATTGACTAAATACCCAATGAAAAAACATCATTCACTTACTTCCCATGCACTGTCAATATTTGTCTGACTGAGAGAAATTGGATTACTGGAATCTCAAGATGTCAATGCCTCAATGCCTTTTTTTATGGAATTGAAATACCCTATTATTAAGTAGGTCATAGAATCTTAGCTGTAAAGCTGAAAGTGACTTTGGAAGTTGCTGAGATAAATCTTCTAATTTCAGAGGTAAGCTTGAGAGATTATGTGAGGGTAAAATACAATTAGAAAATTTTAAAGTTTACCTGATCCGGGTTTGAAAATTATCTTGAAATGTTACTAGCTCAGTGATCCTAAGATAATAATTAACCTCAGCTTCAGTTTCCTCATCAATGAAACAAAGGAGTGGACTTAATTTCCTTTAAATATAATTACACTCCAAACTCAATACTCTTTACATTAAGATATTATTAGGCTGACAATTTAATAGCCATTAAAATACTGTTTCTAAAAGGTAAATCAATAAATAAGAACATAAATGGGAATGACAGAAAGATAGAAGATAGATAGATAGATAGATAGATAGATAGGATAGGATAGGATACAGCTTCTAAATAAAATGTGGCATTAGCCCTGAGGTCACTGGGCCTTAGATGTGCCATAGTTCTACAGAAAATGTTGGCTGCCAGATAACAATCTGTTGGTAAGTGATAACAGGATTTTTGAGACAAATGGTGAGGTTCATAGAAGATCACTTCTCTATTCTACCTCCGGACTACAAAATTAGCATATCAGTGACATGAAGAAGGATGTCTCTCTATCTTTTCATATAAATCTGTCTTCTTGCTCCTGGTTCTTTGCTAAAACCTCTTGAAACATTGCCTGCTTCAGTGCAAGGGATAATGTTGTAAAAACTTACCCTGGCATGGGTTCTGTCAATAAAAAAATTATTAAAAAAAAAAAAAAGAAAGAAACATTGCCTGCTTCAATTGACATTACAATTACAATAAACTTTGCCCCTTGGTTTGGAAATGGGTGCAAACCTGCAAATTTTTTTTGAGATACTTCCTGACACTAGTCTGAAACTCTAACCTTTTTAGGTTTCCTTTGGAACCTCAACAGATAGATAGATAGATTCCTAGTTCCAAATAACCTGCTTGAAATGTGTTTAACTTCTAGTTAGAGCACTAACTAGTTGCTTCACCTTGGATATGTCATGAAACCTACCAATTCTGTTTCTTCATGTAAAAACAAGGGGATTGGACTTAAAGATAGATCCCCGATCCCTTTCTGTTCTGATGTTAGGGAGTAACTGTCTGAATATACATATAAACTCTGTGAATTCAGCCTATTTCCAAATTAGAGGCTGCATCTATATTCTCTATGCATGATTCTTTATATTCTCTACATTACCTTTCCCCTTTTCGTAGTTACAAATAGCAACTCAACAAAGCAACTATAACTTTTTGTTAAATAACCTAGCCTAGGAAAACCATTCTTAGAACTTCTTGAGAGTGTTTCTTCTGAAGGGTATGAAATAGAAAAAAAGAAAGTAAGTGTCACACCTGCTGACACACTGCAGGAGATAAAGATGCATGTCATGGAGAGTTATTTAGGTATAAAGTTACTCCTGTGCTGGATAATTTACTTTCAAATAACAGTTTTAGAATGAACCCCATTCTTACTGCATTCAAATAATAAATAAGAATTTGCCCTCAGTGCTACAACTTAGTGCCAAATGAGTTTTAAAAAATGTTCTAACAAGATAAAATATTTCTTTTTAAATCTTGTGAAATGCTCATTAAAAGCTCAGAAACTACAGTACATTAATAGGAATGTAATTAAATACTTATTGCTTTTGTCATTTAAAGGAAGTTAACCAGATGGCATGCAATCCTTTAAAAGAAACTTTTAACAAACAACGTACATTTAATTAATATACACCAGTTAGCTCATGAAATATACAGCAAGTAGCTCATTAAACTTTAGGTAAATACTTATTTGAGATCAATTGTAAATTTCCTTTCATTACAATATTTTGGTCTGACCATGTGACATATGGCAGCTCTGAAAACCTGCTGGAAAATGTTTTGCATTTTTAAAGGGAAGATTTAAGAACTTTTCTCTCCCAAATTTTTATTCTTGGCTTTTAAAGAAATGCTTAACTCTTTGTGCAAGCTATTCACTTGATTCACAGGAAACATTAGGATCTTTGCCTAATAGTAGTAGCAGTACTAGAATGAAAATTTGATAAATATAAATTGTCTCATAAAACTTATCAATAGCTGTCACTACTAACCAATAACTGATTCTTTCCTCATGTATATTCTCCATGTGAAATTACTTAATAGAGAGATAAGAACCCCAGGATCAAGATCAGAAGAGTTAACTTCTTGTTTCAGTTCTCCTACAAGCTACCAGTATGACCTTGCAAAAATTACCATTATAATTTCAGTTTTCTCTTCCTCAAAATGACATGGCTGAATTAGCTGACTTTCTAGGACTCTTCAAATTTTCAAATTCTCTCATTCAGAATTTTCCCTAGCTTTAAATTTCTAAGAAGAAGATTTAATTTTTCCCTTCTAGAATTTTACTTTTCCCATCCACTTTTATTATTATAGATAACATAACTGTTTTCTTTATTTCTTATCCCCATAAACATTGTTGCTTTTAAATCTTTTGCCTACATTATTGATATCATTTTTTAAAAAAATTTATCCTCATTCCCTTCCTTTTCTCTCTTACTTTCATAGGGTCCACATAAGATAAATTCTTTTTGACATTCACTTTCATAATTACACCCATTTCTGTCAGTATAATCTCATGAGCTTGAAAAGTTCTGAAAGACAGTAGCCCCCTAGCATTAATTTCACCAATAGGTTTGAATATTTTTTTTATATTGCACATCCATATTCTTTGCATTCACTCCATACTTTTAAACTTGAAATTTAAAGATATTCTTCATAAAATAACAAATTAAAAAGAGAGAAGGGAAGGAAGGGAGGAAGAAAGGGAAGGTGAAAGGGAGAAAGTATCTTCTTTATTCTGCAGCTAACCACTCTTTCTTTATACGACGGTCATTTGACTATTATTGGTATTCTGATAATTATGCTAAGCCTTTTTAGTACCTAAGGCTCTCATCTAATTTTCTTTTGTTTCAAAATAATAATAAAATAACCTAAAAAGAAAAGAATGGAATTATTCCTTCCATTTATTTCTTTTATGTGATTGAGAAGAGCAGCAAATGATGTAGTTGTATCACCAAATGATGTGCATCAAACTTTGGGGTTTATTCATGTGCAGAATTCACAATGGCCTTTCTCTTTGGAAAATGTTGGTTTATTTAGAAGAGCTGACAGGGAAAATGAAGAGGTACAATAGACAGCAGGAAAGGTAAACATAAAATAGAGTTTTTGACAAGAAATGGGCTTTAATAATTAATGATGGAAAGGACAAGTTCTCTAGTAGAACTTTTCATTAACCAAGAGAAAGGGAATGGAATTAGTGTTTACCTTTAGCTCTCAGTACCCAAAATAAGAGTTAGTTAGATATAGGGAGAAAGACATCATATGGCATGGTGGGGATTGAAAAAAGAGACACCATGTGGCAAGGATGAATGAAGGGAAAGACAATATGAGGGAGAGTGTCATGGGGGACTGACCAAAAGGCATGGACCCAAGACAATGTGGGTCATGGACAGATTCATGAGGGAAATTTAACTTTAGGAACATGACTAGGATATATTGGATGGGTTACTGAGGAAATCATCATTTATATAAAGTTGATCAATATGGATAAGGCCTTCAAGAACTTTTAAAGATTTTTAAAATTTATTTTCACATATGTTTATGAATATATAGCAAACTTTTATTTTATTTAGAATATTTGAAATTCATGGAGTCCTTAAAATGTTAATATAGCCCAAACCTAAGAGATCCCATTTAACCAATTAATTTGCCAAGTTTGGATTATAATACATTTACAATTATATATAGAAATGAGAGGTATAGTCATAAAGAAGAGGAATAACTAAAATTGTATGACTTTTGATCAGCAAAGAAACCAGTAGCCTTTAAATCAATTAGAAGTTTTCTTACATTCTGGATATATATTTATTATTCCTTTTTAAGAGAATCTTTAAGTTTCATTTGTTCTATCAGATGTTTTCTGTTTAAACTATCATACTGTTTATCTACTTATTGATGAATATTCATAGTCACAAAGTAAGTGTAATAACAATAGAAAAATAATTGAATATTCAAATTCAATAGTGACATATTCAAATACTGGAATAAGTCCCAAAGTAATAATACTCATATCAAAATATTTCACCAAAATAAAAGTAATTTACTTAGAGAAATATTATAAATATTTAATTACAACAATATCCAATTCTTTCAACATATTAAAAATACATGGTTATGTACTTATAATACTGTTCTCTACAAAAGCAGGTGATTTTGTCTATAATTTAGTAAAATAAGACTGAATGTTAGCTGAGGCTCAGTGGGCTTACATAATTTACCTATCTATTAATACATAGTAAATGAGTATAAAAGGATTTTATAGATTCTATAGGATTCTAGAATAGATCTTTTGACTTCCAGTAAATCACCCTATCTGCTACCAGGCTTCTTCATCATTAACATATAGTAGTAACATAAATAAATCTAAATAAATTACAGATTTTTTTTTCAAAATTCAACTAAACTCACCACTAATGAATGCATAGGGACTTCTTTCTTTAAATAATAGCTTTTTTATTTTTGAAATATATGCAAAGATAATTTTCAACATTCATTCTTGCAAAACCTTGTGTTCCAAACTTTTCTCCTTCCATTACCCTAAACAGAAAGTAATTTAATATATAATTAAACATGTACAATTTTTCCATATATTTTTTTTAAATATTTATCATGCTCCCCAAGAAAAATCAGATTAAAAAGAAAAAAAAAAAAAAAACAATGAGAAATTAAACAAAAAGCAAGCAAACAACAACAAAAAGGTGAAAATACTATGCTGTGACCCACATTCAATCCCCATAGTCCTCCTTCTGCATAGAAATTTCTAAAAAATATATGGGATAAATATATAATAAAATTTTGAAATTTACTAGGCAGAGAAAAGACATACTTTTAAAAAATACTACTGTTTTTTGAACAAAGTATCTCTCTTTTCCTCAGTGTGTCCCAGAATCCATGGGAAAAACTTAACACACATATGTTTAACAATAGTCCTTCAGACTAGTAGCCATAATAAGCCTACAGAATTGTCTTTATCCACCATTCCCCTTCTATTCTCTTCGCCTGTCTCTCACTCTGTCTCTGTCTTTCTGTATATCTCTGCCTACCTGTCTATCTCTGTCTCTTTCATACACACACACACACACACACACACACACACACAGACACGAGCAAATCAAAGACTTCTGAGTCCTAAAGTCCTAAGTTAAATTCAATTTTACTAGAGGTCTAAATTACATACTTTGTATTTTAAATGATTTTTTTTATTAGCAAACACTTTGTTTTAATTAATTAATTTATTATTTATAACCTTCCACCAAAATGAAAAAGAAAAACGAAAAAGATAAATCAAATTCTAACAAATATGGTAAAGAAATTCCTACCTAGAACTAAATATCCATATATGTCATAGTGTACTCAGTGCATTAATGTATATATATACACACACACACACACACACACACACACACATATATATATATTATACTTATGTACATATTCTGTAATGTACTTAATACATAATTTCTGTTTCAGGAGAAGGATAGTATTCTACAAAGAAGTATATAGGTGGTAGGGTGTTTTAAGTACCAATCCTGGAGTCAGAAAAGTCAGAGTAAAAATAGGGACAAAGACATTTACTAATTTTTGTGGCCCTGGACAAGTGATCTGACCTCTCTGTGCCTCAATTTTCTCATTGGAGTTCTTGTCTTGGTTTTCATGCCATCGTGATAGGTTTTTAAGGTTCAAATTAAATTTTAATTGATTGCTCATTTTCCAGTCTATTTCTTGACTCTTTACTTTATGTTAAAGTTGGACTCTGCTCACCTAGGGGTGGAGAGGCAACATCACAAACTTCAGGCTGTTTTGTGCTACTGTTTTCAAAGATCCTTCTGTGGGTCTAAAATTTTTGAGTGTTTTATTATGATTCTGGTCTGTATTATGGACTTTAAACTGGAAAGTTGCTTGGTTCCCTGCAAATGCAAGTGATTCTCTTTACTTTACAACTTTTATAAAGGCCTTATTTCTTATGACCAACTTCTAATGTTCCTCTCTATTGAAGAACTGTGACTAAGAGCTGGGTTTGAATAATAGGGTTTGAACTATGATTAAATTGATATAAAACTGTCCATTTACTTTGACCTATCAATACCACTACTAAGTCTGTATGCTTAAGAGATCAAAGAAAAAAGAAAAAAGGGCCCAAGTTAGTAAAGCAAAACAAAACAAAATGCCATGGCTCTTTTTTTTTTTTTTTTTTTTTTTTTTTTTTTTTGTAGCAAAACATTGTAAATGGAGAGGATGCCCATTAATTTGGAAATAGCAAAATAAGGTGTGGTACATAAGTGTGATGGAATACCACTGTAGTATAAGAAATTGATTAGCAGGTTTCTCTCAGAAAAATTTAGAAAGAGTTATGTGAACTGATATAGCATGAAATGAGCAGAACCAGTAGAACATTATACACAGGAAAAAATAATATTTTATGATGAACAAGTGTGAATGACAGCTATTTTAAGAAACACAGTGATCTAAGACATGTACAAAAGAGTCATTTTGAGAAATTCTATTTCTAGGGCAATTAGATGGAGCAATGGATAGAGCACCAGCCCTGATGTCAGGAGAACCTGAATTCAAATCTATTATCAGACATTTCCTAACTGTGACTCTGGGCAGGTCACTTAACCCCATTTACTGGGGAGGGAGGGAGGAGAAATGTTTTCCTACCAGTGAAACAGTTTAAGATATTTAAATACAGATCACAGTACATTTTTTTTTCAGTTTTTTTTTTCCTTACTTCCTTCCTTTTCCCTTTCCTTCCTTTCTCCCTTCTTCCTTCCCTCCCTTCCTCTGTCCCTCCCTCCCTCCTTTCCTTTCTCTCTCCCTCCCTCCCTCTCTTTCTTTCTTTCTTGATTGCATAGCAGTGGAGGAAAAACCAGGGGAGGACATATTTGATTACATTCAAGAAGCTATTTTAAAAGCACTGGGACTGCTGGCAAAAAAGATTCAAATTGACCTCAAATGCTTTCTAGCTGTATCACTCTGAGCCAGTCCTTTAACAATTTCTCCCTTAAGTTTTCTCAAATATAAATTAATAATAACATCACTTTCTCAGGGTTATTTTGAAGCTCAGTTGGAAAAAAATTGTAAAGTGCCTAAACAATAGCTACTGTGTAAATGTTAGTCATCATCATCATTTTTTAACATCTTTTTTTTTTTTTTAATTTTGACCTGTTCAGAGATAGAGAACTGAGAATTTGTAGGAAGTTTTTAAAAATATTTTTGATATAGATAAAGCCAAATAATACTTTAAATCTTACAAGGCAACTTATTTCCAGACAAATTTGAACCTGACCTCCACAGCAAATAGCTTCAAGAACATTTTAGATAACTGATTCCCTTTAAACTGATTGCTTTAAAATGCTTGCCCTCCTTAATGGGCAACTAGAACAGTGATAATAAATTAATAAATTTAATTTTATCAATTCATTCTCACCTTTAAGTTTTCCTTTTAGAGTCCACCTGAATAGCATTTAACTCATAAAAGTACTAATTTAATAAATATTGACCTGGTATTTTAAAACAATTAATGGTACCTGCCAAAATACCTAATTTAAAAAGTTTATCTGAATGAACCATGGGGAAAATCCATTAGAAACAATTACTTTCATTTTAAGTCATCAGTCAAAGTCTGTCTATATTGCCAATATGGTGTGTGTGTGTGTGTGTGTGTGTGTGTGTGTGTGTGTGTGTATATGCATGTGTGTTACACTAGAATTCACTAGATCTATTAAAATCTTTAAGACAAATTGTACATTAGATCAAGAAGGAGCCAAGATGGTGAATTGCAAACATTCAATCCCTTGAACTCTTCCAAAATTCCCATGCAACTTTAAAATAACACCACAAATAAAATTTTATATCAGTGCAGCCAACAAAAAGGGAAGTATTTTTCTGGCCTAAGAAATCTTAAGATATTGGCAAGATTAAATCTATGACATTACGTGAATGCCTATCCATAGCCCACAGAGATGGTTGAGGCACAATGGCAAAAGAAGCAGAATCATCTTTGGAAGCTTTTAGCCCAAAGACAGTAAGGGAGCCAGACAACTGATCAGAAAATACAAAGGATCCTTTTGCTAGCAATATACACAGATGTAACTGATGGACAACCCTGTTATTCAAACCCAGCTCTTACTCACAGTTCAGGGATAGAGAGGAACATTAGCAGTTGGTATTAATAAATAAGTGCCTGAAGATGGTGTAGAAGACACACACATCTACTTAAGCTCTGTCTTTTCTCCCAGAAGAATTTATTTCATGACAAGCCTTGCAATTGGTGCTGAAAAAATAAAAAACCGCAAATAATTACCAAGAGAAGATATTCTAGAAATTTGCCAGAAATGGTCTGTTTTTGCTTGTGGGTAAGGATGGTTAGGTTGAGCACAAACTGAAGGCAGGCAGTGGCAGTACAGCAGACAGAGTAAGGCAGGCAGCTCATAGATGAGCCTATCAGAGTGGGGTGGGGTGTGATCCCAGCCATTTCTTTTTCTTTTTTTTTTTTTAATAATTTTTTTTTATTGACAGAACCCATGCCAGGGTAATTTTTTTACAACATTATCCCTTGCACTCACTTCTATTTTGATTTTTCTCCTCCCTTCCTCCACCCCCTCCCCCAGATGGTAAGCAGTCCTATACATCTTAAATAGGCTACAGTATATCCTAGATACAATATATGTTTGCAGAAATGAACAGTTCTCTCCTTGCACAGGGAGAATTGGATTCAGAAGGTAAAAATAACCCGGGAAGAAAAACAAAAATGCAAAATAATTCACATTTGTTTCCCACTGTTCTTTCTTTGGGTGTAGCTGCTTCTGTCCATCATTAATCAATTGAAACTTAGGTAGGTCTCTTTGTCAAAGAAATCCACTTCCATCAGAATATATCTTCATACAATATCGTTGTCGAAGTATATAATGATCTCCTGGTTCTACTCATTTCACTTAGCATCAGTTCATGTAAGTCTTTCCAAGCCTCTTTGTATTCATTCTGCTGGTCATTTCTTACAGAACAATAATATTCCATAACATTCATATACCACAATTTACTCAACCATTCTCCAATTGATGGGAATCCATTCATTTTCCAGCTTCTAGCCACTACAAACAGGGCTGCCACAAACATTTTGGCACATACAGGTCCCTTTCCCTTCTTTAGTATTTCTTTGGGATATAAGTCCAGTAGAAACACTGATGGATCAAAGGGTATGCACAGTTTGATAACTTTTTGAGCAAAGTTCCAAATTGCTTTCCAGAATGGCTGGATGTGTTCACAATTCCACCAACAATGTATCAGTGTCCCTGTTTTCCCACATCCCCTCCAACATTCCACATTATCTTTCCCTGTCACTCTATCCAATCTGACAGGTGTGTAGTGGTATCTCAGAGTTGTCTTAATTTGCATTTCTCTGATTAATAATGATTTGGAGCATATTTTCATATATCTTTAAATAGTTTCAATTTCTTCATCTGAGAATTGTCTGTTCATATCCTTTGACCATTTATCAATTGGAGAATGGTTTGATTTCTTATAAATTAGAGTCAATTCTCTATATATTTTTGAAATGAGGCTTTTATCAGAACCTTTGACTGTAAAAATATTTTCCCAATTTATTGTTTCCCTTCTAATCTTGTCTGCATTTGTTTTGTTTGTACAAAAACTTTTCAATTTGATTTCCTCATTGCCTATTCTTCTTCCTTTAATCTCTTTCTCAATTCTTATTGCCAAAGCATTTCTAATACAATATTAAAGAGTAACGATGATAATGGGCAACCTTGTTTCACTCCTGATCTTATTGGGAATGGTTGCAGTTTATCCCCATTACATATGATGCTTACTGCTGGTTTTAAATAGATTCTCCTGGTTATTTTAAAGAATAGTCCATTTATTCCTATATTCTCAAGAGTTTTTAATAGGAATGGATGTTGGATTTTATCAAATGCTTTTTCTGCATCTATTGAGATGATCATATGGTTTTTGTTAATTTGATTATTAATATGGCCAATTATACTAATAGTTTTCCTAATATTGAACCAGCCCTGCATTCCTGGTATAAATCCTACTTGATCGTGGTGTATTATCCTGGGGATGATTTTCTGTAGTCTTTTTGCTAATGTCTTATTTAAGATTTTAGCATCAATATTCATTAGGGAGATTGGTCTATAATTTTCTTTCTCTGTTATCAACCAACCTGGTTTAGGTATCAGTACCATGTCTGTGTCATAAAAGGAATTTGGTAGTTCTTCTTCATTTCCTATTTTTTTCAAATAGTTTATAAGGCATTGGGGCTAATTGTTCTTTGAATGTTTGGTAGAATTCACATGTGAATCCATCATGTCCTGGGGATTTTATTTTTTTTAGGGAGTTGATTAATAGCTTGTTCTATTTCTTTTTTTCTGAAATGGGACTATTTAAGCAATTTACTTCCTCCTCTGATAATCTGGGAAGCCTATATTTTTGGAGGTAGTCATCCATTTCACTTAAGTTATCAAATTTATTGGCATAAAGTTTGGTAAAGTAACCCCTTATTATTTCTTGAATTTCCTCTTCATTGTTGGAAAGTTCTCCCTTTTCTTTTTTAAGGCTACTAATTTGATGTCCCTCTCTCCTTTTTCTAACCAGATTTACCAAAGGTTTATCAATTTTATTTTTTTTTTCATAAAACCAAGTCTTAGTTTTATTTATTAGTTCAATAGGTTTTTACTTTCTATATTATTAATTTCTCCTTTTGATTTTAGAATTTCAAGTTTAGTAATTGATTGGGGGTTTTTAATTTAGTGTTTTTCTAGCTTTTTAAGTTGCAGTTCATTGATCTTCTCTTTCTCTATTTTATTCAAGTAAGCCTCAAAGGATGTAAAATTTCCCCTTATTACCATTTTGGCTGCATACCATAAATTTTGGTATGACATCCCACTGTTTTCATTATCTTGAGTGAAATTATTAATTGTGTCTTTAATTTGCTGTTTTATCCAATCATTCTTTTGAATGAGATTATTTAGTTTCCAAATACTTTTTGGTCTATTTACACCTAACTTTTTGTTGAATGTAGTTTTTATTGCATTGTGATCTGAAAAGAAACCATTTACTCTTTCTGCCTTCCTGCATTTAATTTTGATTATATCCTAATATATGGTCAATTTTTGTGGCGGTTCCACAAACTGCTGAGAAGAAAGTATACTCCTTTCTGTCACCATTCAGTTTTCTCCAGAGATCTATTATACCTATACCTAATTTTTCTAATATTCTATTTACCTCTTTAATTTCTTTCTTATTTGTTTTGTGATTTGATTTATCTAAATCTGAGAGTGCAAGATTGAGATCTCCCACTATTATATTTTGCTGTCTAATACTGATATTGCTTCATCCTCTATAGTACCCTTTAGCAAGATATAGCTTCCTTCCTTATGTCTTTTAATTAGATCAATCTTTGCTTTTGTTTGATCTAAGGTGGCTACCCCTGCTTTTTTGACTTCACCTGAAGCATAATAGATTCTGCTCCAGCCTTTTACCTTTACTCTGTATGTATCGCTCTGTTTTAAATGTGTTTCCTGTAAACAACATATTGTAGGGTTCTGACTTTTGATCCAGTCTGCTATTCGCCTCCTCTTTATGGAGAGTTCATCCCATTCACATTTTTGGTTAAAATTACTAATTCTATATTTCTTGCCATCCTAATATCCCCAGATTATACTTTTCTTTTTCTTGACCTCCTTCCCTTCCTCCCTAATATTAAACTTACTTGTCCCACTTGGGTCATGCAGCTCTCCCTCTTTAGTATCATTCCCTCCTCCCTTTGAATCCCTTCCCCTTTCTTGTACCCTTCCCTTATTACTCTTTTTCCATTTCCCTTTTCCTCTCCCACTTTTTAATGAAATGAGGGAAGATTATTTGTAAAACAAATATGTCAATTATTTCCTCTTTGAGCCAACTCTGATGAGAGTAGGATTCACACAATGTTCCTCTCCCTCTCTAAGTTTCCTCAGATATGATAGGTTTCCTTTGCCTCATCGTTACATGTAGTTTCCCTTTTTTTATCTCCCCTTTTCCATTTTTCTGACACTATCCCCTTTTCATTTCTACTTCCTTTTTTAGGTTATATCCATAAAATCAAATTATACATATGGTTTTTATGTATATCCACAACAGAAACACAGTTCTCAAGACTTCTTTTACCTTTTTCTACTTCTCTTGAATCCTGTTGTTGGAGATCAATTTTTGTTTTGTTTTGTTTTGTTTTGTTTTGTTTAAGCCTTGTTTTTTCCTTAGGAACAAATGCAATTCCTCTGTTTCATTAAATGTCCATCTTCTTCCATGGAAAAAAATACTCAGCTTAGCTGGGTAGTTTATTCTTGGCTGCATTCCACACTCTTTTGCCTTTTGGAATATCTGATTCCAGGCCCTTTCATCCTTTATTGTTGAGGCAGCCAAATCTTGCATGACACCTATTGTGGCATCTTGGTATTTGAACTGTTTTTTCCTGGCTGCTTGTAAAATTTTTTCTTTAGTCTGAAAATTCTGAAGTTTGGCCACAATATTCCTTGGAGTCTTTATTTTAGGGTCTTTTTCAGAAGGTGTTCGATGAATTCTTTCAATGCCTATTTTCCCTTACGGTTGTATTACTTCTGGGCAGTTCTCTTTGATGATTTCCTGTAAAATAGTATCTAGGTTTTTTTTTTTTTATCATAATTTTTGGCTAGTCTAATGATCCTCAGTTTATCTCTCCTAGATCTATTTTCCATATCTGTTGTTTTTCCAAGTAAATATTTGACATTTTTTCCCAATCTTTCATTTTTTTGGTTTTGCTAGACTGATTCTGATATCTCAAAAAATCAGTCATTTATATTTGTTCAGTTCTGATTTTTAGTGAATTATTTTCTTCATTAGCTTTTTTTAACTTCTTTCCATATATGTCCAATTGAGTTGTTTTGCTCTGTGGAATTTTTTTTCCATTTCACTAATTTATTATTATTTTTTTTTTGGTGAGTTATTTTCTTTTTCCAATTCACAAATTCTGTTTCCCTGCACTTCTTGGGAGTTTTTTATCTTTTCCAATTCACATTTTAGGAAGTTGTTGCTCTCTTGCATACCTTCTCTTTCTTTTCCCCATTTTTCTTCTAGTTCTCTTTTAAGGTTTTTAATAGTCTCTTCTAGGAGAGCCTTTTGTATTGGAAACCAACAATTGTCTGGAGACTGTCTGTTATTAGTCTCTTCAAAGTTGAAAAGCTGTTCTCTTTCTGTATAGAAACTATCAATCATTCTTTTGATTTTTTTACTCATTTTGTTAGAGCCTGTAGGATCTGCCTTCAGAGCCAGGAGGTTACCAACTTTCTTTGCAGAGCAGTGAAAGGTATATGGACGGGTAGCTGTCCTGCCAGCCAGCTACAAAAATTATTGAGGTAATGTAGCGCTCTGTGCAAGAGTTCCCCACCCAGGAGTAAGTCAGGCTTGCAGGGTGGAGCTGGGAAAGTGCCCTGCAAAGAACCCCCACTGTGTGAGATAATGACTGCCCTCGGGCTAGCCCCTGAGCAGTGAGAGTTTCACTACCCCAAGCCAAAGCCTGCCCTGGGAATCTGTGTGTTGGTAGTTGAGCAGTGAATGGATTTGCAGAAACTGGAAGTGTCTGCCCAGAAAGCATAGTCTGCTGGGGAAGTTCTATTGTCTCAGGCTGAGCCCCACACTGTGCCAATTAGAGGCTGCCCAGGCTGTGCTCCCCTGCCATGCAGATTAGTAACTGTCCACACAAAAGCCCGGAACTGCAGGATATGGCTACAGGGCTGTGTTACAGTCTGCCTAAGTCACTTCCGGGTTTGAGGGGTTACAGCCAGATTGCATTAGGTTCTGGCGTTTTTTAGAAACCCTCTGTTTTAGGCTTTAATTCCTCTACCAGTTTACTGCTTTGTAGTCAAGGCAGAGCAGTTAGCCTATAGCAGAGTCGTCTCTATAACTTCTCTAGCCACAGAGATCACCCCCACCCCTGGTCTACTCCAGATGCTAGCCTCTCACTGCCTGTGCTAGTCTGTTCCTGGACCCTCAGGACAAACCTTTCCTGGAGATCTTCCAGATTGACTTTGGCTGGTAAGTTGTAGTGCTTCTAATCTTCATGAATTTAAGCAGTGAAGAACTATTTTTGAGGCTGGATTAAATAATTGGTTATGCGGGGAATCAGAGGAACTTAGAAAGTCATGTGTGCCTTCTCCACCATCTTGGCTCCGACCTGAAGAATATAATCTTAAAGTTTATCTGTTAGTAAGGAAGAAAAGACAAAAAGGGAATTGGTGATCAAGGAAGGATACTTTGTCCTTGCAAATTACAAGGAGGATTATACAGAAGGAAATTGACACGCTTTATTCAGTATAAATTATGGAGCTGATTAGATCATTTTCTCAGTTCAAGAACTTCAAACATCTTGAAAATCAGAGGGATATTTATTTACAGTAGCCAAGAGACAGTTGGCAAATATGTAATGAAGTCAAGCATGACTAGAGCCAGAAGTGTACTGAGGCCAAATTTAAGAAACAACCATTTATACTCCTGAAATTAGTCATCATAAGTCTGTAATATATTTATTGTTTTGTTGATTGGCTAGACTTAAGAAAATGCAATTGTGTATATTACAATTAAAAGTGTGCTATACACACCTTTTTTATCCTAAGTTTCATCATCATATCCCCAGCTGGAGACTTGTTTGAAAGAGCCCAGGAGAAAAAAGTCATTCATCTGGACAAGGACAAGTACAAGGAAATTTAGTAGTTGGCAAGGAGGAAAGAGGCAGGAATCAGAGGGAAATATAGGCTATTATTTCAAGCAGTTTTAACTTTGTTGATGTAACTATACTTTTGATCACTCTCTTACATATACTGCTATTCCCTAGAGACTTCCTATATTTTTATTAAAGACTTTATTTGAGGATATATAGAGAAGACTCTCAAGGGATAAAAACAACTGCTCTTTAATGTGAAGTGGTAAAACACCATATTGCCTACTGAGTATCCATGCTGGGAAGGATTATGTCCCATCAAAAAACATCAAAAATATTGAAAAGCAACATGTCACATTGCTTGATGCTCAAAAGTCGTCTAATTTCTGACCCCAGGAGAATAGAAATAGATATGAGTAAAATGATCCATTAAAAATAAAAACAAACAAAATGCTGTAGGAACTTCAACATTGTATAAACATCCATTTCCTTGAAAATTTATAATTCATAAGTATTGTATCACATTATATTATAAAGTATATTCATTTTTTTAATGTTCAAAAGAGAACATAGTTTTTTTTTTTTTGTTGTTGTTGTTTGTTTGTTTGTTTTGTTTGTTTTTGTTTGTTTTTAAATCCTTTTAAGGTCATTCTCTTTATAAAGTTTTGGAGGCCTCAAATCTTACATTTTCTTTTTAAAGAACAGGGTAAAATATGGTTAGACTGAAATTAAAGGAAATATAACAATCTTAAATTGATAATGACTAAATTGTTATTTAATTTTCATTCTAATTTTCTTTTTCCTTTCTTTTCTTTTCTTTTCTTTTCTTTTTTTTTTCTTTTTTTTTTTTTTTTTTACTTTTGGCTTCTTTGTCCTCTTGAATTTTCTCTACAATCCTTTAATTTATCTTGTCTTAGCTTTCCAATCTTTTGTTAAGCCAACTAATTCTCTCTATATTGGGAGGGGCTAGCACTTAAATATCATCTCATTTGCCGAATTTAATGACCTCAAATTTCATTCTACTTCAGTCCTTCATATTCAATCCTCTCTCTTGCTTCTCTTTCTTCAGTTATGTTTGCTCTCTCTTAGTCTTCCTTCCTTCATATCTTCTATGAATATAAAATGTTCATCTATATTGTACCTATGAATAATATGTATTTAACAAGACTTTGCCCTGATCCCACTTATAGACACAGTCTTATGTTGTGATCTCATTAGGCCAAACTGGTCAGTTTTCTTTTCTATGAAAATGATTTATTTATTTAGTCTGAATTTCTCTCCTGACCTTCAGTCTCACAGTTCCAACTACTTATTGGACATCCAAAACTGAAAGTCCTATAGATACATTAACTCAGTATATTCAAAATTGAACTCATTATCCTCTCCCCAAAATACTCCTTTTCCCAGTTATGTTATTACTATTAGAGTAGCACAACCTTACCTACCATTTAGGCTTGAAACCTAAGAATTATTTATCATTCCTTACTCTCTTCTGCTCCTCACATTAAATATGTTGCTGAGTTCTATTGATCTACCTTCATAACTTCTTTGCATATACTCCTGCTCCCTTTTTCCTATGACAGTATACAACCATGGTACAAAACTGTAACTCCCAATATTGGAATAACTGTAGTAACTTGTCCCATCTCTTACCTTATAATGATTCCTTATTTTTTACATGGTCAAATATGGTACTGTCTCTTTTCTTTTAGATCTTATTAGACACCAAAGGTTTCTTAAAACTTTTACCTACATATATTCTATGATCCAGTAACTTCTTCACATAACACATTCCATATGTCCATTCTATACATTATTGTTTTGGTTATAAGATTCTACCTCTACATCTATCTCATTGTATTTACATCCTGGCTTAATTCTCGCTTGAAATCAATTTTTTTCCTGTCTGTGTATGGCCAGCATCTGGCACACATTAGATGCTTAATTCATGTTTGTTGATAACAGTAAATAAGGTCCTGTCATTGTTTTAAGACACTTTGTTTTAGCTACTCATATCCTCCATTTTATTGGGAGCATATCATATTTCTACATATGATGTTAATATCTATTTTAATTTTCTCAAATGATTTCCCTAAATTTAGCTACTCCAATATCCAATAACCTCAGGTTAAATTCAAACTGTTGGACTGAAGTAGTCTGATCATAGCAAAGTAATTCCTGATAGTATAGGCATTATGACTCTGAAAATATTTTAGGACAATTTTGTTTTCCTCTCATGGTAGGCTACCCTGACTATAGGATATACATGAGAAGGTTGAGTTAATTTGATCCCTCCAATTTTTTGGGTGATAACACAGAATATCTTTCTCTTTGGCATCTATGACCTTTCTAATACCTCAAATTATCCTTCTTTCAGCTGAAACATCTTTGTTTTTAACTAAACAATCACAGAAATATTATTTATTATTTTAGGTATTAATGTACTCCTTTATATATCATATCTACTAATGAGAAAGTAAGTAAAGATAGAATGGAGAGGCTACCAATTTTTTTTTTTGAAATCTCAAGTAATTTTACTTCTAAATGTTTAAATTCAGAGATGATCTCTGTTACCAAGGAAACTAAAGGATTAACATTAACAGAGAAACTGAACACAGAAAAAAGGAAAATAGGCATGGATCTGAAAAATAAAAGAATATCAGTTTGATTTTAGAGAAAAAGGAAAAAAAAAGTCACAATACCTTAAACTGTGAAAGCAACAAACATTTTCATATATTATAGATGGGGAAATTATTTTAGGGTCAGATATTAAAAACAATCTACATATCTACAGGGCAGATTCATGTCCTAAGTGAGTGATTATACTTTATTATTTTGATTCAAATGGTTTAAATAATGAGTAACCATTTTCTACACCTTAAAGCTCTCTGGCCCAAAGAGCTTTTAAGGTGTGGCATAGAAAGTGTACTTTTTGAAGCTAGCATACTTGTGGAGTCCAATGAGTAAATGTGGGAACACAAGCCTTGTCTTGATTAGTTCTACTTAGTACCTTGTTTCAGGTTCTGGCCAAAACAACTTCTTGTAAGATTAGATCAACTCTAATTACTTAGCAGTTAGTAAGGATTCCAACATCTCCCCCTTTCTTTTGTTTTAAAACATAGGGGGTTTCTGAGGGGGTACACATAAAGCCATCAATATGGGCCAGAACTTTGTAACAGATATATATGGTATACATAAATCCATCAATATGGGAGGCATTATACATAATTTACATAAGCACATAGCAATATAACACAGGCTAGTAGTAATGTAACAAATAACATGAATCATCCTGAAAATTTACACATGTCCATAAGTCCTAGAAACAGTCCAATAGGATTCCATTGTCCATTAGTTCATGTACCAGGAATCTAATAATTCCTGTAAGCTCTGAAGTACTGCAAAAGGTCTCATCAACAATTTTTCATCTCAGGGAACCCAATGATTCTTGCTGGTTTTTCAAGAACTAAAACAGTTTCATCTTGTGTTAGGAAATCCAATGATTCCTGAAGATTTTAAAAGTCTTTTTAACAGTCTCCTTGTCAGCCATTTGATTCTTTCTCCATCTGTGGAAATATAAGCAGATCCTCTTCCCCAAGCAGTTAATCTAATTCCCTTCTATTTACCAAATTTGGGATTTCTCCTCATCATCTGGTAATTACATTGGAGCTGTTTGCACTGGATATTGCCTTGTTGTCTTAAAAGACCTGTATTCTTCCCAACTGTAATCCTGATTGCTTTTCTGTTGGTTGATGACATCAGAATCCTGAATTTCTAAAGTCTCTCTGGGTGTAACTTCAGCTGCTATCATGCCCCACCTGTCCTTTGATTGATACTTTGGAGCTGGGCCTTGCCTCTCATTCTTCTGGGTCAATATACATTTAGAAGCCCAGTGAAAGCCTTGGTTACATTTTGGACATGGGGTTTTGGGTTTTCTCTCACCCTGTCTTCTCACTTTATCTCCATTTCTACATTGGGCTCTTAGATGTCCAATTTTTCCGCAATGAAAACATCGACGAGTTTCTCTAGAATTCCTCTGCCAAGAAGGACCTTGTCTTTCCATGTTCATCATAGTCTGGGCATAATAAGCATTTGGGCCCACTGTGGCACAGCGTCTTATGATTTCCTCTAAAGGAGAATCTTTGTCTAGCCCCCATATAATTCTTTTGCAAACCTCATTGGCATTTTCCTTAGCCAAATGTTTAGTCATTATTTCTGTTGCTGCATTGTCTCCAATGGTTCTTATTACAGCTGTTTGTAAACGTCCCACAAAATCTGCAAAAGGTTCATTGGGACCTTGCTCTATTTTTGTGAAAGCATTATTTCCATCTTTCTGTCCAGGGAGAGAATTCCAAGCTTTTATTGCAGCCTTAGAAATTTGCTCATACACTGTTATGGGATAATAAATCTGTTCTGAACTCTCTGCATACTGACCTTCACCAGCTAGTTGGTCAAAAGTGATTTGTACAACAGTTCCTTTTTGCCTATTGCGTTAGGCTTGAATCCTACATAATTCATGAAACTCCGAAAGCCACAATAAATTTTGTCCCGGTTCTAGACAAGTTTTCGTTATGGATTTCCAGTCATTTGGGGTTAGGATTTCATTAGACAAATTATCCAGTAACATCTTCACATAAGATGATGTAGCCCCATAAAGAGTGCAACTCTTTTTCAAATCTTTAATTTTTTCCAAATTAAAAGGAGTGTATTTTCTCTCTTTTTGACATGAGGAGTTGAGCTCTTCAATCACAGGATATGCATTTATAAAATCAGATATATCTTCTCCTTCATTTTTTGCCTTAATTAATGCTTTTTCTAATCTTGTTAAATTCTGCTTTACAGGAGAAGCTGACTGTGTTTCTGTCTCTCTCCCTCCCCCTTGTTCCATCCATGAAGGGTTAATTGTGGGGGGAGGGTCATGAGATGTGGAATCACCTAATTCCTCCTGCTGTGAAGTATCATACTCAGAATTGTAATTAACTCCATTCTCATCTGATTCGTCCTCCTTTTCACCTAGTAAAGTTGGCAATTTTTCCTCCTGTACTTTCCTTTTCATCATTCTATCACTTAAATAACTTCTTATAGCCAATTGTATTACATTATATGTATTAATTATTGAGTTAGGCCCATTTTTATCATAGAATTGACAAAGATCCTCTCCAACCAATTTCCATTCATTTAGATCTAATTCCTTATCAAGAGAGAAACAAGGACATATGTCCTTTACAGTTTGTAAAAGTTCAGTGATTTGCTGTAAACTTATAATTAAACCTTGGCTTTCCATAATTTTGACAATGCTCTCTAAACATTTTCCTTGAACAGAAACAGACTGTTTTCTAAATATCTGTCCCATCTTAGATGAAATTCTACTTTAACTCTTCTAACAAAATTTCTTTGTTGCACTCACCCTAATTTCTGGGTTGAAGTCTTTTCCACTGGATCAGGATCAGAGGCTTTTCCACTTGAATCAGGATCGTAGCTTTTCCACTGAAATCCACTGAGGGGGTCTGTTAGTCCCACGTTCGGGGCGCCAAAATATGGTGAGCTTTGTCTTCTCAAAAAGCAGCCAGGTGATAAAAGTTCAGATCTTTTATTATCCCAATATAGCCCGGTTAGCTTAGAGGCCTATCTCTCTGCTTGGTTCCAAGAGCTCTCTCCAAATGTCTTTAAATCCAAAGGTCTGGTCCTTCAGCCTCTGCCTCTACTTTCTTCAGCCTCCAGCCAGCTCCAGTCTTCATGCCATTCCGGTGAAAATCCCCCAAAGTGCTCTGTGTCTGTTTCTTTTATACAAGAGGGAGGAATTGTGGGATATGAGAGAGAGGGATTATGGGTTTTCTCCCATAGTGCTCTCTGGCCCAAAGAACTTCAAGGGAGGTGTGAACTCATTGAACTCCAATGAGTAAAGGTGTGGACACAAGCCTTGTATTAATTAGTTCTACTTAGTACCTTGTTTCAGGTTCTGCCCAAAACATCTTCTTGTAAGATTAGATCAACTCTAATTCGTTAACAGTTAGTAAGGATTCCAACAGAAAATAGGCATGGATCTGAAAAATAAAAGAATATCAGTTTGATTTTAGAGAAAAAGGAAAAAAAAAGTCACAATACCTTAAACTGTGAAAGCAACAAACATTTTCATATATTATAGATGGGGAAATTATTTTAGGGTCAGATATTAAAAACAATCTACATATCTACAGGGCAGATTCATGTCCTAAGTGAGTGATTATACTTTATTATTTTGATTCAAATGGTTTAAATAATGAGTAACCATTTTCTACCTTGACAAGGATACTTAGTTCTTTAATATATTTTATTGCCTTAAAAAACAGTATCAAAAATAGGAACAAACACTAATGATTATATATTGAACTATATGAACAATCAGCTACCACTTAATAAAAATGAAGTAAACTGAACTTAAATTAACCTCCTTTACCTAAGAGTCTCCTCATTTTGAAATTCACAACATTTTATTTCCTTAGGAAAAAAATCCCCAAACTTGTTCTTTTCTGTTTTCCAGAAAAGCCATGTATAATAATGTGACATGTCTTTCCTGAACTCTATAAAAAAGAAAGAAAAATAGAAAAATAAATAATCCTGTTGCATTATATAATTCAGTGAAACTCTCAATACATCTATGGCCAAAATACTACAGATAGTCAATATGGTGACTATAAATAGTATACCTGACTAATAGTTAAAAGAATGACCCCATAAGGTAAAGTAATGCAAATTGACTAATTGAAAATCCTGACAAAGTTATCTTTATGACATACATGAAAATAGAATCTGCTAGGAAAAAAAAAAACTCTAAATTCTAGATACCAGGAAAAATAACAAGAAAAGGGAGAATAACCTAGGAAAACAACAACAACAACAACAAAATTCATCTGGAAGAACAAAAGATAAAGAATTTCAAGGGAACCAATGGTAAAAAAAATGAAATGAAGGTGGTCTACCTGTATCTGGTCTAAAACTATATTAGAAATCTATGATCACCAAAACAATTTCATATTGGCTAAGAGATATACAAGTTGATCAGTGGAATATGTTAGGTTCACAGGACAAAATAATCACTAACTATAGTAATCTAGTGTTTGACAAACCCAAAGACCCCAGCTTTTGGGATAAGAATTCATTTTTTGACAAAAATTGCTGGGAAAATTGGAAATTAGTATTGCAGAAACTAGGCATTGACCCATGCTTTACACTGTACACTAAGATAAGATCAAAATGGGTTCATCATCTAGGCATAAAGAATGAGATTATAAATAAATTAGAAGAACATAGGATAATTTACTTCTCATACCTGTGGAGGAGGAAGGAATTTGTGACCAAAGAAGAACCAGAGATCATTATTGATCACAAAATAGAAAATTTTAATTATATTAAGTTAAAAAAGCTTTTTTACAATTAAAATTAATGCAACCAAGATAAGAAGGGAAACAGTAAACTGGGAAAACATGTTTACAGCTAAAAGTTCTAATAAAGGCCTTATCTCCAAAACATAGAGAGAATTGACTCTAATTTATAAGAAATCAAGCCATTCTCCAACTGATAAATGGTCAAAGAATATGAACAATTTTCAGATGAAGAAATTGAAACTATTTCTAGTCATATGAAAAGGTGTTCCAAATCCTTATTGATTAGCGATATGCAAATTAAGACAAATCTAAGATGCTACTACACACCTGTCAGATTGACTAAGATGGCAGGAAAAGATAAAGGTGAATGTTGGTGGGGATGTGGGAAAACTGGGATCCTGATGCATTGCTGGTGGAGTTGTGAATGGATCCAACCATTCTGCAGAGCAATACGGAACTATCCTCAAAAAGTTATCATACCCATTGATCCTGTGCATACCCTTTGATCCAGCAGTGTTACTACTGGGTTTATATCCCAAAGAGACACTAAAGAAGGGAAAGGGACCTGCATATGCAAAATTGTATGTGGCAACCCTTTATGTAATGACTAGAAACTGGAAATTGAATGGATGCCCACCAATTGGAGAATGGCTGAATAAATTGTGGTATATGAATGTTATGGGATATTATTGTTCTATAAGAAATGACCAGAAGATGAATACAGAGAGGCTTGTAGAGACAAACATGAACTGATGCTAAGTGAAATGAGCAGAACCAGGAGATCATTACACACTTCAACAAAAATATTATATGATGATCAATTCTGATGAATGTGGCTCTCTTCAACAATAGGAGGATCCAAATCAGTTTCAATCAATCTGTAATGAAAAGAACCAATTATATCAAGAGAAACAACACTGGGAATGAGTATGGACCACAATCAACATTTCCACTCTTTCTGTTATTGTTTGCTTACATTTTTGTTTCTTCTCCTCAGGGTATTTTTACCTTCTTTCTAAACCCAATCTTTCTTGTGCAACAAGATAGCTGTATAAATATGTATACATATATTATATTTAACATATGCTTTAACATTTGCAAAACTACAAAACACTTTCCACACAAATTAAGTCTGATCTAACCAACTGGAAAAATATTAAATGCTCTTGGATTGGGTGAGCAAATATAATAAAGATGGCAATACTACCTAAATTAATCTATTTATTTAGCGCTATACCAATCAGATTCCCAAAAAACTACTTTGATGAACTAGAAAAAATAACAACAAAGTTCATATGGAAAAACAAAAGATCAAGAATTTCAAAGGAATTAATGAAAAAAAATCAAATGAAGGTGGCCTAGCTGTACCAGATCTAAAATTATATTATAAAGCAGCAGTTACTAAAACCACCTGGTATTGGCTAAGAAATAGACTAGTTGATCCATGGAATAGGTTAGGTTCAAAGGACAAAACAGCCAATAGCTTTAATAATATAGTGTTTGACAAACCCAAAGACCCCAGTTTCTGGGATAAGAATGCACTATTTGACAAAAATTGCTGGGAAAATTGGAAATCAGTATGTCAGAAACTAGGCATTGACCCACACTTAACACCGTACACTAAGATAAGGTCAAAATGGGTTCATGACCTAGGCATAAAGAATGAGATTATAAATAAATTGGAAGAGTATAGGATAGTTTACCTCTCAGACCTGTGGAAGAGGGAGGAATTTATGACCAAAGAAGAACTAGAGATCACTATTGATCACCAAATAGAAAATTTTGATTATATCAAATTGAAAAGTTTTTGTACAAACAAAACAAATGCAGACAAGATTAGAAGGGAAACAATAAACTGGGAAAACATTTTTACAATCAAAGGCTCTGATAAAGGCCTCATTTCCAAAATATATAGAGAATTGACTCTAATTTATAAGAAATCAAACCATTCTCCAATTGATAAATGGTCAAAGGATATGAACAGACAATTCTCAGATGAAGACATTGAAACTATTCATAGACATATGAAAATATGCTCCAGATCATTATTAATCAGAGAAATGCAAATTAAGACAACTCTGAGATACCACTACACACCTGTCAGATTGGCTAGAGTAATAGGGAAAGATAATGTGGAATGTTGGAGGGGATGTGGGAAAACAGGGACACTGATACATTGTTGGTGGAATTGTGAACACATCCAGCCATTCTGGAGAGCAATTTGGAACTATGCTCAAAAAGTTATCAAACTGTGCATACCCTTTGATCCAGCAGTGTTTCTACTGGGCTTATACCCCAAAGAGATACTAAAGAAGGGAAAGGGACCTGTATGTGCCAAAATGTTTGTGGCAGCCCTGTTTGTAGTGGCTAGAAGCTGGAAAATGAATGGATGCCCATCAGTTGGAGAATGGTTGAGTAAATTGTGGTATATGAATGTTATGGAATATTATTGTTCTGTAAGGAATGACCAGAAGGATGAGAGAGGACTGGTGAGACTTACATGAACTGATGCTAAATGAAATGAGCAGAACCAAGAGATCATTATATACCTCAACAATGATACTGTTTGAGGATATATTCTGATGGAAGTAGATCTCTTTGAGAAAGAGAGCTAATTCAGCTTCAATTGATCAAAGATAGGCAAAAGCAGCTACACCCAAAGAAAGAACACTGGGAGATGAATATAAACTGCTTGCATTTTTCTTTTTCTTCCCGGATTATTTATACCTTCTGAATTCAATTCTCCCTGTGCAGCAAGAAAACTGCTCGTTTCTGCACACATATATTGTATCCAGGATATACTGTAACCTATTCAACATGTAAAGGATTGCTTGCCATCTGGGGGAGGGGGTGGAGGGAGGGAGGGGAAAAATCGGAACAGAAGTGAATGCAAGGGATAATGTTGTAAAAAATTACCCTGGCATGAGTTCTATCAATAAAAAATTATTAAAAAAAAAAAACATTTTTAACATTTATGGGACTACCTGCCATCTAGGGGAGAGAGTGGAGGGAAAGACGGGAAAAGTTGAAACAGAAATTTTTGCAATGTTCGATGTTAAAAAATACCCATGCATATGTTTTGTATATAAAAAAAGCTATTTATATATATATATATATATATATATATATATATATATATATATATATATATATATATATATATATATATATATACTATGTCCATATATATTTGAAGAGATTATTAGAAATATTTATAACAAAGATTTTCCCCCAGTTAACTGTTTCTCTTCTAATTTTTGTCAATATAATATATTGACTCCCTATTAAAAATGGAACGTACCAATATTTAAAATTTTTTAAAAAATATTTTGGGGAATGCTTAAAACAATTTGACAAAATTATAATTTGACCAATACTTCAAAACAAATACCAAAATATATACCAAATAGATTTATGAATTAGATATAATATGTTATACCTTTAAATAAACTGGAGAAACCAGCAAGAAATAATTAGTTTTACTCATTGGAACAGGGAGGGTTGATGGCTAAACAAGTCATAATATAGAACGAGATAAATGTACAGTTTTGAGTTTAAAAAATGAAAATGCCTATACAAATAAATCTAATGTGACAAAAATTAGAAGAGAAACAGTTAACTGGGGAAAAAAATCTTTGTTATAAATATTTCTAATAATCTCATCAAATATATATGGATATATATTACATATATGTGAAATCTGTGAATTCAAAAGCATTTATAGCAGGTTTTTTCATTGTAGAAAAAAAAAGGAAATTAAATGTCTTTTTATTGGGAAATGAGTAAGTAAATCGCAATATATGGAATATATTTGTGCTAAGATCTCAAACCAGGATTTAACTCATCCTTGAAGGATGTTTCCCAGCCACTTCACTACAATATTCTGAAGATATTCATTAAGATAAAAAAATCTATAAATAATGGACCCTTCATTTGTTAAATGGAGGAGGGGAAAAAAAAGCATTGAACAGATATTAAGGCATTAAAATATTACTCTTTATATCTAATCTGTTAATTTTTTTTTTTCTTGGGAAGATTCTAAGAAAATGGCAAAGTAGGTTTGTATATTTTAAGCTCTCCAGATTTTCTCCACAAATAGAATAAATTTACACCTCAAGACAAACACAGGCTGATGAAAAACCAAAAAGTTTTGGGGCTCCTGATATATACCAACAAGATCTGAAGCAAAATCTCAAGCTTAGCTAGTTAGGTGTGGCTGGAGCCTCATCAGGAATTGCAGATATTTTTACCTTCATGACTGTTTGTGAAGTCACAATTTGAGCTCAGGAAGACTGATTGAACTTTGACTGATTGGGCAACACCAGACTTAGGTGTGCTGTTGAAACATTGGGCAAAAAGGAACCGGTATATCAAGTGAGTGTAGAAGCAGCAGGGTAAATATGCTGTTAGATGTGGACACTTGCAGAATGGTGGAGCTTTTGGTTTAGAATTCCTGGTCATAGGGAAGAGCCAACGGGAAGTTTGAGGTACCATTACCTCTACCCCACTAAAAAATGAATTAGCAAAGGAGAAAGAAACCCACTATAGAAACCTCCTAGAGGAATAGGGAAGACCAGGATTTATCTTCAGAGGAGGATACTTTAGTCCAAAAAAAACCAACCAAACAAACAAACAAACAAAAAATCCAAGCAAACAAAAAAGCTTCTACTCCAAAGAGTAATGTGAAATGGCTCCAAGCCTAGAGAAAATTTAGATAATCACCCCCCAAAAAAATACAAAAATCAAATGAGAGACATTGAGGAAAAGCTAAATTTAATAATAATGATGATGATGATGATGATGATGATGATGATGATGATGATGATGATGATAAAACCATTCAAGAATATTGCGATTATGGGGAAAAAAGTTAACCAACAGAAAAGGATATACAGTCTTAAAGATGAAAATAATTCTATGAAAATTAGAATTGATCAAGAAGAAACCAGTGAAGCTATGAGAGACCAAGAAATAGAACAGATTATAAAGAATGAGAAAATAGAACAGAATGTTTTTATAAGAAAAATGAAAGATCTGGAGAATAGATCCAGAGAGAAAATATAATAATAATTGGACTGCCTGAAAGTTGTGACCAAAAGGAAAACCTTGCCCAATAGTACAGGAAAAAATCCAAGAAGATTGTCCTAGAATGATAGAACATGTGGAGAAATTAGAAATAGAAAAAATCCACCAATCACTATTTCAATGAGATACTTTTTGAAAAAACACACAGGAAATTATTATTAATTATTATTTCCAAACGTTGAAACCTCAAGAAGAAAGAAAGAAAAATTCAAGAAACAAGAAAAAAAAATCAAATTCACTCCAGTTTTAATCAGAATTGTAACTGGAGTGAATTTGATTTTTCAGCAAAAATCCTGACAAAAAAAATAAATTTCTTAAAAAGGCTCTGTAGATCTTTCTTTTGAATTGCTCTATTTTTGAATATGAAACATAGTATATATTCCCCATGTAAAAACAACAACAACAACAACAACAACAACAACAACAACAAAACATAAACAATTTATCCATATTGACTTCCTGAAAAGTGATCTTTGATATTGGCTGTTATATGTTAAATTTTCTATTGAGTTTGGAACTGGTTGATAGGAAGGTTGCAGGTCCTGCAATAATACATACAATCAAAGAACCACACCTATGGCCCAAAATATCACATACAACAAAATTATTTATAATATTGAGTAAGAAATAATAGATATTCAAGGAACTTGATTTTCAGATCACTTTCCAGGAAGTCAATATGGATAAATTGTTTATGTTTTGTTGTTGTTGTTGTTGTTGTTGTTTTTACATGGGAAATATATACTATGTTTCATATTCAAAAATAGAGCAATTCAAAAGAAAGATCTACAGAGCCTTTTTAAGAAATTTATTTTTTTTTTTATTCTGAACTTAATAAAGAGTAATGGAACAAGCATTCACATATTCTAGCAAGAATAGAGAAAAAAAAAAAAGGATGATAAATGAAGTTCCAGGTCTCTAAAACAGACAGGTTAATTTTAAAAATATTTTATAAGATTAACCTTTAGTTTTCAAAACTATTCTGCTTTTCTTGCTTTATTTCTGCCTAAAATTAATATTTTCCCCTCCTTTGTACAAACTTTATTTCTTTTTTTCATTTAAACAGACTCATTTATGATGTCCTTTTATTACAACTAGCGCAATATATATTTCTCCAATTTTTTTTTCCCCCTCTGAGGCAATTGGGGTTAAGTGACTTGCCCAGGATCACACAGCTAGAAAGTATTAAGTATCTGAGGCCAGATTTGAACTCAGGTCCTTCTGACTTCAGGCCTGGTATTCTAACCAATGTGCCACCTAGTTGCCACTCTCCAATTGTTTAGATCTCAATTTATCATTTTATTTAAGAAGTGTTTTGTTATTATATTCATATAGTTTTGGGGTTTGTCTTGGCAGGTAGACCCTTAATTATTTTATTTTGCTTACAGTTATTTTAAATGGTATTTCTCTTTCTATCACTTGTTGCTGGACCTTATCAGTAATATATAGAAAGGCTGATGATTTGTTTGGGTTTATATATGGTCAAATTTTGTGTAGATTCCATATACTGCTGAGAAAAAGCTTTATTCCTTTTTACTTTTATTCAATTTTTTCAGAAGTCTACTGTATCTAGGTTTTCTAAAATGCTATTAAAGTCCTTAGTTTCTTTCTTTCTTTCTTTTTTTTGTTTATTTTGTGGTTATATTTGTCTGATTCTGAGAGGGGAAAATTGAGGTCCCCCACTAATATTGTCTTGCTTTTGATTTCTTCCTATTGGTGATTTAATATATTCTGTAGTAATTTGTATGTTCTATCACTTGGTACATGTGCATTTAATATCATTACTACTTTACTTTTTTATAATACCTTTTATCAACATGCACTTTCCTTCCTTATCTTTTAATTAGATCTATTTTGTTTTGGCTTTATCTAGATCAGAATTGCTACACCTACTTTTTTTTAAATGTCAGCTGAAGCATAATAAATTCTAATTTAACCTTTTACCCTTATTCTCTCTGTGTCTTTATGTGTTAAGTATGCTTCTTGTAAACAAAATATTGTAGGATTCTATTTTTTAATGCACTCTGCTATTAGTTTCTGTTTTCTGTGAAAGTTCATTCTATTCTCACAGTTTCAATTACCAGCTCTATATTTCCCACCATCTTATTTTCTCCCTTGTATATACTCTTGTTCTCTCATCAATTCCTGTCCTTATTAACATTTCGGATTCCCTTCCCCCCTTCCCTATTGTTTCTACCCTCCCTTCTATCAAACTCTTCCCTCTTTTTCCATGTTTCTCTTGTACTTCTTTATAAGGTTAGATAAATTTCTATACCCAACTGAATGATTAGGTTATTTCCTCTTAAAGCCAAGCTGATGAGATCAAGCTTCAGGCAATGCTCAACCCCTCTTCCTTCTTTCCTTCCATTGTAATAGTTCTTTTGTGCCTCTTTTTCTGATCTAAGTTATACAATTTTACCTCCCCCTTTTCTCTTCTTCCAATACAAACTTTTTTTCATCCCTTAATGTCTTTTTCTTTGATGTCATCATATCACAGTCTATTCACATTAGTATCCTCCTTCCAAGTGAGGCCCCCTTCTTAACAGTTTTCAAGAGTTACAGATATCACTTTCCCATTAATGGTTACAAGTAGTTTAATATTTAAATAATATATGTTTTCCACAATTACCTTTCTATGCTTCTCAAGTTCTGTGCCACTATATTAAGTTTTCTGTTTAGTTCTGTCTTTTGTTTTTCAATAGAAATTATTGACACTCAGAGTTACTGGGTAGTTAATTCTTGGTTGTAACACTACATCCTTTGCTTTCTAGAGTATAGTATTCCAGTCCCTCTAATCTTTTATTGTAGAAGTTGACAGATCTTGGGTAATCCTGACTGTTACCACCTGATATTTATTTATTTTTTTTTTTTTCTGGAAGCTTGCAGTACTTTGTTCTTGAAACTTTATTTCAGAAGTTTTGTAACAATGTTCCTTGGGGGTTTCCTGGTGAGATTTCTTTAGGAAGATGATAAATTGAATTTTTTAAATTTTATTTTAATACCCTTTTCTTTGCAGGTAATATGTATGGATAACTTTACAGCATTGACATTTGCCAAATCTCTTGTTCCAATATTTCCCCTTTTTCCCCTGACCCCCTCCCCCAGATGGCGGGACGACCAGTAGATGTTATATATATTAAAATATAAATTAGATACACAATAAGTATACATGACCAACCCATTATTTTGCTGTACAAAAAGAATCGGACTCTGAAATATTGTACAATTAGCCGGTGAAGGAATCCAAAATGCAGATGTGCAAAAATATAGGGATTGGGAATTCAATGTAATGGTTCTTAGTCATCTCCCAGAGTTCTTTCACTGGGTGTAGCTGGTTCAGTTCATTACTGCTCCACTGGAACTGATTTGGTTCATATCATTGCTGAGGATGGCCAGGTCCATCAGATTTGGTCATCATATAGTATTGTTGTTGAAGTATATAATGATCTCCTGGATCTGCTCATTTCACTCAGCACCAGCTCATGTAAGTCTCTCCAGGCCTTTCTGAAATCATCCTGTTGGTCATTTCTTACCGAACAATAATATTCCATAGTATTCATATACCACAATTTATTCAGCCATTCTCCAATTGATGGGCATCAATTCAGTTTCCACTTTCTGGCCACTACAAAGAGGGCTGCCACAAATATTCGCGCACATATAAATCCCTTTCCCTTCTTTATGATCTCTTTGGGATATAAACCCAGTAATGGTTCCAAATTGCTCTCCAGAATGGTTGGATGTATTCACAATTCCACCAACAATGTATTAGTGTTCCTGTTTTTCCACATCCCCTCCAACATTCCGCATTAACTTTCCCTGTCATCCTAGCCAGTCTGACAGGTGTGTAATGGTATCTCAGAGTTGTCTTAATTTGCATTATGCTGATTAATAATGACTTGGAGCATCTTTTCATATGGCTAGAAATAGTTTCAATTTCTTCATCTGAGAATTGTCTGTTCATATCCTTTGATCATTTATCAATTGAAGTATGGCTCAATTTCTTATAAATTAGAGTCAATTCTCTATATATTTTGGAAATGAGGCCTTTATCAGAACCTTTGACTGTAAAAATATTTTCCTGGTTTATTGCTTCCCTTCTAATCTTGTCTGCATTAGTTTTGTTTGTACAAAAACTTTTCAATTTAATATAATAAAAATTTTCTATTGTGTGATCAATAATGATTTCTAGTTCTTCTTTGGTCATAAAGTCCTTCCTCTTCCACAGGTCTGAGAGGTAAACTATCCTGTGTTCCTCTAATTTATTTATAATCTCATTCTTTATACCTAGGTCATGAACCCATTTTGACCTTATATTGGTGTACAGTGTTAAGTATGGGTCGATGCCTAGTTTCTGTCATACTAGTTTCCAATTTTCCCAGCAATATTTGTCAAGCAGTAAGTTCATATCCCAAAAGCTGGGGTCTCTGGGTTTGTCAAATAGTAGATTGCTATAGTTATTGATAGTTTTGTCCTTTGAACCTAATCTATTCCTATGATCAACTAATCTATACTTAGCCAATACCAAATAGTTTTGGTAACTGCTGCTTTATAATATAATTTTAGATCTGGTACAGCTAGGCCACCTTCATTTGATTTTTTTTTTTCATTAATTCCCTTGAAATAGTTGACCTTTTGTTTTTTCCCAAATGAACTTTGTTGTTATTTTTTCTAGGTCATTAAAATAGTTTTTTTGAGAGTCTCATTAGTGCTAAACAAATAGATTAGTTTAGGTAATATTGTCAGCTTTATTATATTTGCTCGCCTTATCCAATAGCAATTAATATTGTTTTTCAATTGGTTATATCAGACTTAATTTGTGTGAAAAGCATTTTGTAGTTTTGCTCATAAAGTTTCTGATTTTCCCTTGGCAAATCGATTCCTAAGTATTTTATATTATCAGCATTTATTTTAAATGGAATTTTTCTTTGTAACTCTGACTGTTGGATTTTTTTAGTGATGTATAAGAATGCTGATGATTTATATGCATTTATTTTGTATCCTGCAACTTTCCTAAAGTTGGGGATTATTTCTAATAACCTTTTAGTAGAATCTCTGGCATTCTCTAAGTATACCATCATATCATCAGAAAAGAGTGATAATTTGTTTTTTTTCATTGCCTACTCTAATTCCTTTAATCTTTTTCTTATCTCTTATTGCCAAAGTTAGCATTTCTAATGCAATATTGAATAGTAACTGTGATAGTGGGCAACTTGTTTCACTCCTGATCTTATTGGGAATGGTTGCAGTTTCCCCCCATTACATATGATGCTTACTGATGGTTTTAAATAGATGCTGCTGATTATTTCTAGGAAAAGTCCATTGATTCCTATATTCTCAAATGTTTTTCATAGGAATGGATGTTGGATTTTATCAAATGCTTTTTTCTATTGAGATAATCATATGGTTTTTGTTAATTTGGTTATTAATATGGCCAATTATACTGATAGTTTTCCTAATATTGAACCAGTCCTGCATTCCTGATATAAATTCTACTTGCTCATAGTGTATTATCCTGGGGATGGTTTTCTGTAGTCTTTTTGCTAATATTTTATTTAAGATTTTAGCATCAATATTCATTAGGGAGATTGGTCTATAATTTTCTTTCTCTGTTTTCAACCTACCTGGTTTAGGTATCAGTACCATATCTGTGTCATAAAAGGAATTTGGTACTAATCCTTCATTCCCTATTTTTTTCAAATAGTTTATAAGGCATTGGGGCTAATTGTTCTTTGAATGTTTGGTAGAATTCACATGTGAATCCATCTGGTCCCGGGGATTTTTTTTTTTTTTTTTTTAGGGAGTTGATTAATAGCTTGTTCTATTTCTTTTTTCTGAAATGGGACTATTTAAGCAATTTACTTCCTCCTCTGATAATCTGGGAAGCCTATATTTTTGGAGGTAGTCATCCATTTCACTTAAGTTATCAAATTTATTGGCATAAAGTTTGGTAAAGTAACCCCTTATTATTTCTTGAATTTCCTCTTCATTGTTGGAAAGTTCTCCCTTTTCATTTTTAAGGCTACTAATTTGATTTCCCTCTTTCCTTTTTCTAACCAGATTTACCAATGGTTTATCAATTTTATTGTTTTTTTTTTTTCCATAAAACCAAGTCTTAGTTTTATTTATTAGTTCAATAGGTTTTTACTTTCTATATTATTAATTTCTCCTTTTAATTTTAGAATTTCAAGTTTAGTAATTGATTGGGGGTTTTTAATTTGGTCTTTTTCTAGTTGTTTTTAGTTGCAAGCCCAATTCATTGATCTTCTCTTTCTCTATTTTATTCAAGTAAGCCTCTAAAGATATAAAATTTCCTCTTATTACCGCTTTGGCTGCATCCCACAAATTTTGGTATGATGTCTCATCGTTGTCATTACCTTGAGTGAAATTATTAATTGAATCTATAATTTGCTGTTTCTCCTAATCATTCTTCAAGATGAGATTGTTTAGTTTCCAATTACTTTTTGGTCTATCTACCCCTAACTTTTTGTTGAATGTAGTTTTTTATTGCATCGTCATCTGATCTTGCATTTAATTTTGAGGTCTTTATGTTCTAATATATGGTCAATTTTTGAATAGGTTCCATGAACTGGTGACAAGAAAGTATATTCCTTTCTGTCTGCATTCACTTTTCTCCAAAGATCTATCATACCTAATTTTTCTATTTTAATTTGGTCTTTTTCTAGTTTTTTTTTTTTTTTTTTAGTTGCAACCCCAATTCATTGATCTTCTCTTTCTCTGTTTAATTCAAGTAAGCCTCTAAGGATATAAAATTTCCTCTTATTACCACTTTGGCTGCATCCCACAAATTTTGGTATGATATCTCATCATTCTCATTATTTTGAATGAAATTATTAATTGTACCTATAATTTGCTGTTTCATCCAATCATTCTTTAAGGTGAAATTGTTTAGTTTCCAATTACTTTTTGGTCTATTTATCCCTAACTTTTTGTTGAATGTAGTTTTTTCTGAAAAGAAAGCATTTACTATTTCTGCCTTCTTGCATTAATTTTGAGGTCTTTATGACATATGACATATGGTCACTTTTTGAATAGGTTCCATGAACTGCTGACAAGAAAGTATATTCCTTTCTGTCTCCATTCAATTTTCTCCAAAGATCTATCATACCTAATTTTTCTAATATTTTATTTACCTCTTTAATTTCTTTCTTATTTGTTTTGTGGTTTGATTTGGCTTATTCTGAGAGTGCAAGGTTGAGATGTCCCACTATTACAGCTTTGCTGTCTATTTCTTCTTGCAACTCTCTTAACTTCTCCTTAAGGTGTTAGATGCTATACCATTTGGTGCATATATGTTTAGTATTGACATTGCTTCATTGTCTATGCTACCCTTTAGCAAGATATAGTTTCCTTCCTTATCTCTTTTAATTAGAACAATTTTTGCTTTTGCTTGATTTAAGATAAGGATGGCTACCGCTGCTTTTTTGACTTCACCTAAAGCATAATAGATTTTGCTCCAGCCTTTTACATTTACTCTGTATGAATCTCCCTGCTTTAAATATGTTTCCTTTAAACAACATATTGTAGGGTTCTGACTTTTGATCCAATCTGCTATCTGTTTCCTCTTTATGGGAGAGTTCATCCCATTCACATTTATGGTTAAAATTATTAATTCTGTATTTCCTGACATCTTCTTATCCCCAGGTTATGCTTTTCTTTTTCTTGCCCCACCCCCCTACTCTCTTTCCCCATTTTGAACTTATGTGCCCCACTTGTATCATGATGCTCATCCTCTTTAGAATCCTTCCCTCCTCCCCTCTGAATCTCTTCCCCTTTCTTGTACTCTTCCCTTATTACTCTTTTTCTTTTCCCTTTTCCTCTCCCCTTTTTAATGAGGTGAGAGAGGATTTTCTCTGAAACAAGTATGTCAATTATTTTCTCTTGAGCCAACTCTGATGTGGGTAAGATTCACACAATATTCCCTCTCTAAGTTCCCTCAGATATGTTTAGTTTCCTTTGCTTCTTCATGGGATGTGGTTTCCCTCTTTTAATCCCTCCTTTCCCCCTTTTTTGACATTATCCCTTTTCCACTTCTCCTTCCCCTTTTTTATGTTACATCAGTAAAATAAGAATACATATCTAGTCTTTTTGTATATGCCAAACAGAAATACAATTCTCAAGAGTTCCTTTTACCTTTTCTGCTTCTCTTGCGTCCTATGGTTGGAGATCACATTTTTTTTTTGTTTGTTTAGTTCTGTATTTTTCCTTAGAAACAAATGATATTCATTGGTTTCATTAAATGTCCATCTTCTTCCATGGAAGAAAATGCTGAGCTTAGCTACATAGTTTATTCTTGGCTGCATTCCAAGTTCTTTTGCCTTTTGGGATATCAGATTCCAGGTCCTTCAATCCTTTAATGTGGAGGCAGCCAGATCTTGAGTGATCCTTTTTGTGGCAGCTCAGTATTTGAATTATTCATGGAGACATCAAGAATCAGTCAAGCAAACCCCCCCCCCCAAAAAAAATTAAATATTTACCTGAAAAAAAATAGACCTGGAAAATAGATCTAGGAGAGATAATCTGAGAATTATTGGACTTCCAGAAAATTATGATAAAAAAGAGCCTAGATACTCTTTTATAAGAAATCATCAAAGAGAACTGCCCAGATGTAATAGAATCAGAAGGTGAAATAGACATTGAAAGAATTCATCCAACACCTTGTTAAAAAGACCCTAAAATAAAATTCCAAGGAATATTTTTGCCAAATTTCAGAATTATCAGACTAAGGAAAAAATATTACAAGTAGCCAGAAAAAAAAAACATTCAAATACCAAGGTGCCTATATGCTTATTTTGGAATTAGTAGAATATAGTTCATTAAAAGAAACAATTAGGACTCGATCTTCTTTTTGAAAATATATGATCTCACAGAAAATCTCTTTTGACTAAGTAAAACCTTTTCACTAAAAATAATTTTTCACCAGTTGTTTATTTAAAAAAATTTAAAAAAAGATTAAAGCAGAGCATACAAATGATGATATGTAGAAGTAACTATGATTTATTCTTAACTTTTTTAGAAGATCCAAGTGAATCTCCCCAGAGTGTTTGTAAAACTACAATCGTATTTCAAAAATAATATTTCCTGCATATTGTTTTAACAAGGGTATCTTCTGAAATAAACAATCTTCTTCATCTTTCATCATGAGGGCTCTCAGACAAAGATTGAATTCAATTCTAGAAGAGTTGCAGATTTGTTTAATTAGATAATAATACTTATTTGTAGCCCAGTGTTAATAAAATGTTCAATATGCATATGTTTTGCATAAAGGCAATATTTAACCAATTTGCCAGTTACTCACCATTATTTTCATAAAAGTTTCAAATAAATGAATGCAGGACAAACTCAACCATTATTCTTTTTTTATGCCCAGTACAGTGAAATTCTTAAAAGATAAAATGGTTGGTGATGCTTTGAATAAAACATATCACAGTCTGTTTTAAAGGAATCATCTTAATTGCTGTGTTTCTTCCCTATAGTGTAGGTAAATGTTTGTTTTGTGTTAATTAAGAAGCCATTTAGACATCTGCTCTGTGTTTTATAGAATGTCTTTAAAGTACAAAATCTGTTTTCCCCATGAGAGCATTTTATGTTCCCAAGTGGTAATTTCCAAATAAAGTGTCTCTTTTTTTTAGGATAGAAACTCTAGTGCACAAAGGTTTTGCCATCTGTTCTGTAAAGTTCCACTTGCTATTAAGGTGTTTGATTAGGAGAAAAAAATACAGAAAGAATGATTTCACTCAATATGGGGAGAACAAAGGAGAGTTATATCTATATGTATATACATTATATATGTATATACATCATATATGTAACATTTTATCAGTTACATGTAACACAATTTTTAACATTTAATTTTAAAAATTTGAGCTCCAGAATCTTTTCCTTTTCCTTTCTCACCTCCCATATTGTGAAAGCATATGTGAAAGCATGCAAACATTCCCAAAGAAAATATAGATCTCCCCTTCTTTCCCAAAATGACACAAACACTTTTTTTCTTTAGTCATAGAAAGCACGTAGTCCTTTGGAGTAGATTTGGATCATTGTACTGCTGGAAATAGCTAAGTCATTCACAGCTGATTATCCCCCAAAATAGTTATTACTCTGTACATAGTACATTTCACTTTGCATGAGCTCATGAAATTCCAGGTTTTTATGAAAATATTCTGTTCATCATTTCTTATAGAATAAGAATATTCCATCATAATCACATACCACAATTTATTAAACCATTCTTCAATTGATGAACATTCCCTCGATTTCCAATTCTTTGTCCTGAGAATAAGATTGTCATGAATATTTTTGTACATATATTTCCTTTTCATACCTAGTAGTAGTATTGGTAGGTCAAAGGCTATGCATGATTTTATAGCCCTTTAAGCATAATTTCAATTTGCTCTATACAATGGTTAAATCAGTTCACAACTCCACCAACAATGAATTAATGTCTCATTTTTCCACATCCCCTCCAATATTTATCATTATTTTTTCCTGTCATCTTAGCCATTCATCTCAGAGGTGTAAGGAAAACAACTGCACAGTTGTTTGAATTTGAATAAGAGTATTTTTAATATGTATGATTTCAAACTAAATTGCAAAATAAGAAAAATAGAAAAGAAAGACAGAAAATGAAAATAAAAGCAAAACAAAACATTTTCATGGGCTCAAAAGAACATCAGGGAGGATTAAAATATGCAACAATAAATTTCTATTTCAAGAAAGTGTATGTGATAATAGAAGAGATTATATTCATGACTACCCATCTTTTATTCTCTATCATAAGTATCACCCTCATGTGGAGAAATATAAACAGTTTAACCTTATTGAGTCCCTTATGATATTCATTTCCATATTACTCCTTTATAATGCTCCTGAGTCCTGTGAAAGTGAACTTTTCTATTTAGCTCTGATCTGTTCGTCTATTTCATTGAATATCAGCTTCTTCCATTGATGGATCATGATCAGCTTTGTTGGACAGGAGATTCTTGATTACTAGCTCTTTTGCACTCTAGAATATCATGTGCCAAGCCTTTTAATGATTTAATGCAGAAACTGCTAAATTTTGTGTTATCCTGTGATTCCATTATACTTGAATTGTTTCTTTCTTTAATCTTGACATATTTTCTTCTTAACCTGAGAGCTCTAGAATTTGGCTACAAGATATTTTGGAATTTTCATCTTGATATCTATTTCAGTAGCTAGAGAATTCTTTCAATTTCTACTTTACCCTCTGATTTTAGAAAATAAGGATGGTTTTCTTTTATAATTTTGTGAAAGATGATGTCTAGTATCACTCTTTAATCATGATTTTCATTTAGTTCAAATAATTTATAATTATCTCTCCTGGATGAATTTTCCAGGTCAGTTGTTCTTTTCAATGAGATATTTCACATTGTTTTGTTTTTAATTCTTTTGGTTTTGCTTTATTATTTCTTGGTTTCATATAAAGTCATTAGTTTCCATTTACTCAATTCTATCTTTTATGAATTCTGTCATTGAACTTTTATATATCTTTGCCATTTGGCCAATTTTCCTTTGTATAGCTTTCTTTTCCTAATTAATTTTTTTTGTATTTCCTATTTTATCACTCTCATTTCTTTTCCCATCTCCCTCTCTGTTTCTTACTTGTTTTCAAAATCCTCATTGAGGTCTTTCATGGTTTGAGACTAGTTCTAATTTTCTTGGAGATTTTGGATGTAGGAGTTTTGATTTTGTCACCATCTTCTAAGTGTGCTTAGATTTTCCTTGTTATTACAGTAACTTCCTATGTTCAGACTTTTTTTTTCTTTGTTCATTTTCCCAGCCTATTATTTGACTTTGAACTCTTTATTATTATAATAGGGTTTTGTTTCCAGGATAGAGAGTGACATGAGCCAAGCTTCAACAATTCGGGGCAACTGTTTTCAGAGATCCATCTAGCGACCTGTAAGTATTCAGTTTTTCCAAAGTGATATGATCCTAGAAGTGTTTAATCTTTCCCTAGTATGTTCTTTTGCCTGTGAAAGACCACAAGTACACTTTTCTGCCCTGGAATTGTGAGGAGGTTTTTCCAATATATTTTAAGAACTTCTAATATATTAGAGTCCCTTCTAATTCTGGAACTGTGAACTTAGATTGTATCCCAGATCTAACTAGAGGGAAAGCAACAGAGTCATTCCTCAGTGCCAGTAATGAGACCCCTGGAATCTCCTTCTGTTCAGCTGTCACCTCTTTTACTATCTCTTGTCTGAGACCCCCTGAGATCAATATCACTTCTGCTGCTTCTGCTGTTACTGGTACTCCAGCTACTGCTACTGATTCAATAGTTCCAAAGGTCTGCTGGGTCTTGCCTCTCACCTAGAAGGAGAGTATGAAAACAGCAGTCCCACATATGCCTTCTTCAGCAGCCAAGAGATAGTCCAAAACCAATCTATTGTCCATTGCTTCACATGTCAGGGAATCCAATGATCCCCCCAAGTTTTTGAAGTCCTGCAAAAGTCTTTTTATATGTTAGGGAATCCAATGATTCCAGCAGATTTTGAAGTCCAGCAGATAGTTGAAGTCTTATCATGTCTCAGAGAATCCAATGATTCCTGAGGGCTTTCAAGTCTTATGTCTCAAAGGATCCAATGATTCCTGAGGGTTTTCAAGTCCTACAACAATCTTATCATGTCTCAGAGAATCCAAGGATGCCTGAGGGTTTTCAAGTCCTACAACAATCTTATTGGACTTCCGGCCAAGATGGCGGAGAGGAGGCACACTGCTGTGTAACCTCCACGTTTTTCTCTCACTATCCGTTTCATTTCATGCCTCTGAATTAATATTCGACTGAAAAAAAACCATACAATTAGTTACCAAGAGAAACCATCCTTGAGACTCGTCAAGAAAGGTCTGTTTTTGCGCGAGGATGGGACGGTTATTAGATCAGAAGCAAGTTGCGGGCAACAGCGGCAGTGAGAGCCCAGAAGGCGGCTCAGAGCCGAGTAGAGCGGAGAGGGGGTGGGGTGTGATCGCAGCCATCTCTGCGGGGAGAGCTTTGCTACAGGATTAGATACTTTGCTCCGGCAGCAAGTCAGAAGCCCAGCAGAGAAGCTAAAAACACCGAGGGTGAAGAATACAACCCCAAATAGCTGGAGTCTCTCGGGACCTGGCCACCCCTTCCCCACAGTGTCTCAGCACGCTCTCGGATCTCAGAGCGCAGGCGCCGCAGCACAGTAGGACCCGTGCCTCATGGCTACCCTGCCCCTCCCCCAAAGAAAGCAGCCTCCATTCAAGGGTTTTTTTCTTCTGTTTCTTTGATAGTTTGTCTTTGATTATTAGACAGAATGAGCAAGAAACTGAAAAAGACTTTAACCCTTGACAGCTTCTATACAGATAAAGAGCAGACTCCAAATCCTGAGGAGACTAAAAACAAACAATCCCCAGGTGAATCCCCAAAGGAGGAGATCATATGTTCCTCATCACAGATGAATCTCATGGAGGAAATTAAAAAAGCTCTCACAAGGGAGCTAAAAGAAAAATGGGAAAAGGAGAGGGAGGCTTGGCAAAAGGAGAGGGAGGCTCAGCAAAAGAGCCTGGAGAAGTCAGTTAAAGAGAGAGTGGATAAAGAAACCAAATCCTTGAAAAATAGGATTGGTGAACTGGAAAACAAAATTGGCGAAATGGAAAAAAATTCCACAGAACAAAAGAACTCAATTGGACAATTAGAAAAAGATCTTAAAAAAAGTGAGTGAAGAAAATACTTCACTGAAAATCAGGGTCGAACAATTGGAATTGAATGACTCGAGGAGACAAGAAGAATCAGTCAAGCAAATCAAAAAAAAAAAAAATCAAACAATGGAAATGAATGTGAAATACCTTCTGGGGAAGACAACAGACCTGGAAAACAGATCCAGGAGAGACAACCTGAGAATCACCGGACTCCCAGAAAAGTATGATGAAAAAAAGAGCCTGGACACTATTTTCCAGGAAATTATCAAAGAGAACTGCCCAGAAGTCTTAGAAACAGAGGGTAAAATAGACATTGAAAGAATTCATCGATCCCCTACTGAAAGGGATCTTAAAATCAAAACACCAAGAAATATAGTGGCCAAATGCCAGAACCCTCAGACGAAGGAAAAAATACTGCAAGCGGCTAGAAAAACCCAATTCAAGTATCAAGGAGCCACAATAAGGATCACCCAGGATCTAGCAGCATCCACATTAAAGGATTGAAGGGCTTGGAGTATGATATCCTGAATGGCTAAGAACTTGGTATGCAACCAAAAATAACTTGCACTAGAATGAACATCTTATTCCAGGGAAAATGATGGATATTCAATGAAGTAAGCAAATTTCACCTATTTTTGATGAAAAAGCCAGAACTAAACAAAAAGTTTGATCTACAAATATAGAACTCAAGAGAAATCTAAAAAGGTAAAGGTTAATCTTGGGAACTGTTGGAATCCTTACTAACTGCTAACTAATTAGAGTTGATCTAATCTTACAAGAAGATGTTTTGGCCAGAACCTGAAACTAGGTACTAAGTAGAAGTAATCAATACAAGGCTTGTGTTCACACCTTTACTCATTGGAGTTCAATGAGTTCATACCTCCCTTGTAGCTCTTTGGGCCAGAGAGCACTATGGGAGAAAACCCATAATCCCTCTCTCTGGAAGGAACGTAAATAGGCCAATGGGCCAGTCGAAGAGGTTCTTGAGAGTAAGACGCTACAAGTCGAGATTTTACCGGAATGACATGAAGACTGGAGCTGGCTGGAGGCTGAAGAAAGCAGAGACAGAGGCTAAAGGACCAGACCTTTGGATTTAAAGACATTTGGAGAGAACTCTTGGAACCAAGCAGAGAGATAGGCCTCTAAGCTAACCGGGCTATATTGGAAATAATAAAAGATCTGAACTTTTATCACCTGGCTGCGTTTTGAGAAGAAAAAGCTCCGAACAGGGACCGATTCAGATCCATCTGAACTAGATCACAACATTTTGGCGCCCTGAACGTGGGACAAACAGACCCCTCAGTGGATTTCAGTGGAAAAGCTCCGATCCTGATTCAAGTGGAAAAGCCTCTGATCCTGATCCAGTGGAAAAGACTCATCAACCCAGAAATTAGGGTGAGTGCAACAAAGAAATTTTGTTAGAAGAGTTAAAGTAGAATTTCAGCTAAGATGGGACAGATATTTAGAAAACAGCCTGTTTCTGTTCAAGGAAAATGTTTAGACAGCATTGTCAAAATTATGGAAAGCCAAGGTTTAATTATAAGTTTACAGCAAATCACTGAATTTTTACAAACTGTAAAGGACATATGTCCTTGTTTCTCTCTTGATAAGGAATTAGATCTAAATGAATGGAAATTGGTTGGAGAGGATCTTTGTCAATTCTATGATAAAAATGGGCCTAACTCAATAATTAATACATATAATGTAATACAATTGGCTATAAGAAGTTATTTAAGTGATAGAATGATGAAAAGGAAAGTACAGGAGGAAGAATTGCCAACTTTACTAGGTGAAAAGGAGGATGAATCAGATGAGAATGGAGTTAATTACAATTCTGAGTATGATACTTCACAGCAGGAGGAATTAGGTGATTCCACATTTCATGACCCTCCCCCCGCAATTAACCCTTCATGGGTGGAACAAGGGGGAGGGAGAGAGACAGAAACACAGTCAGCTTCTCCTGTAAAGCAGAATTTGACAAGATTAGAAAAAGCATTAATTAAAGCAAAAAATGAAGGAGAAGATATATCTGATTTTATAAATACATATCCTGTGATTGAAGAGCTCAACTCCTCAGGTCAAAAAAGGAGAAGATACACTCCTTTTAATTTGGAAAAAATTAAAGATTTGAAAAAGGGTTGCACTCTTTATGGGGCTACATCATCTTATGTGAAGATGTTACTAGATAATTTGTCTTATGAAATCCTAACCCCGAATGACTGGAAATCCATAACGAAAACTTGTCTAGAACCGGGACAAAATTTATTGTGGCTTTCGGAGTTTCATGAATTATGTAGGATTCAAGCCCAACGCAATAGGCAAACAGGAGCTATTGTACAAGTTGCTTTTGACCAACTAACTGGAGAAGGTCAGTATGCAGAGAGTTCAGAACAGATTTATTATCCCATAACAGTGTATGAGCAAATTTCTAAGGCTGCAATAAAAGCTTGGAATTCTCTCCCTGGACAGAAAGATGGAAATAATGCTTTCACAAAAATAGAGCAAGGTCCCAATGAACCTTTTGCAGATTTTGTGGGACGTTTACAAACAGCTGTAATAAGAACCATTGGAGACAATGCAGCAACAGAAATAATGACTAAACATTTGGCTAAGGAAAATGCCAATGAGGTTTGCAAAAGAATTATATGGGGGCTAGACAAAGATGCTCCTTTGGAGGAGATCATTAGACGCTGTGCCACAGTGGGCACAAATGCTTATTATGCCCAGACTATGATGAACATGGAAAGACAAGGTCCTTCTTGGCAGAGGAATTCTAGAGAAACTCATCGATGTTTTCATTGCGGAAAAGTTGGACATTTGAGAGCTCATTGTAGATATGGAGATAGAGTGAGAAGACAGGGTGAGAGAAAACCTAAAACCCCATGTCCAAAATGTAACAGAGGCTTTCACTGGGCCTCTAAATGTATATTGATCCAGAGGAATGAGAGGCAGGGCCCAGCTTTAAAGTATCAATCAAAGGACAGGTGGGGCATGATAGCAGCTGAGGTTACACCCAGAGAGACTTTAGAAATTCAGAACCCTGATGTCATCAACCAACAGAAAAGCAATCAGGATTACAGTTGCAAAGAATACAGGCCTTTTAAGACAACAAGACAATATCCAATGCAAACAGCTCCAATGTAATTACCAGATGATGAGGAGAAATCCCAAAAGTGGTAAATAGAAGAGAATTAGATAGGTTAACTGCTTGGGGAAGAGGATCTGCTTATATTTCCACAGGTGGAAAAGGAATCAGATGGCTAACAATGAGACTGTCAAAAGAACTTTAAAATCTTCAGCTTTCAGTTCCTGAAAAACCAGCAAGAATCACTGGATTCCCTGAGATGAAAAATTGTTGATGAGACTTTTTGCAGTACTTCAGAGCTTACAGGAATTATTAGATTCCTGGCACATGAACTAATGGACAATGGATTGCTTATGGACTATTTCTAGGACTTATGGACATGTGTAAATTTTCAGGTTGATTTATGTTACATTACTACTAGCCTGTGTTATATTGCTATGTGCTTATGTATGGATTTATGTATACCATGTATATCTGTTACAAAGTTCTGGCCCATATTGATGGATTTATGTGTACCCCCTCAGAAACCCCCTATGTTTTAAAACAAAAGAAAGGGGGAGATGTTGGAATCCTTACTAACTGCTAACTAATTAGAGTTGATCTAATCTTACAAGAAGATGTTTTGGCCAGAACCTGAAACTAGGTACTAAGTAGAACTAATCAATACAAGGCTTGTGTTCACACCTTTACTCATTGGAGTTCAATGAGTTCATACCTCCCTTGTAGCTCTTTGGGCCAGAGAGCACTATGGGAGAAAACCCATAATCCCTCTCTCTGGAAGGAGCGTAAATAGGCCAATGGGCCAGTCGAAGAGGTTCTTGAGAGTAAGACACTACAAGTCGAGATTTTACCGGAATGACATGAAGACTGGAGCTGGCTGGAGGCTGAAGAAAGCAGAGGCAGAGGCTAAAGGACCAGATCTTTGGATTTAAAGACATTTGGAGAGAACTCTTGGAACCAAGCAGAGAGATAGGCCTCTAAGCTAACCGGGCTATATTGGAAATAATAAAAGATCTGAACTTTTATCACCTGGCTGCATTTTGAGAAGAAAAAGCTCACAAGGAACTATATTTCTGCTATAAAGATGTATAAAGAATACATGTATACCTTGTTCTAGAAACTAGATGTGGAAAGGACATTGTTCCAGAAAAAGGGTAAAGTGGGGGTACTACATCTCATGAAGAGGCAAAGGAAACCTATTATATCTGAGAGAAAACATGGAGGGGGATGAATATAGTGGGTATCTCACTGCCTTCAGAATTGGCTTTAAGAGAAAAATTTTAGACATATTCAATTTATGGTGAAACTTCTCCCACCTCATTGAAAAGTGAGAATGAAAAAGTGAAAAGGAAGGAATAAGTTAAGCAGAAGGGAATACGGAAACTGCGAGGGAAAGGGGTAAGATAGGGGGAGGAACTCTAAGGTGGGAGGTAGAGATACTAAAAAGGGAGGGCTGTGAGAAGCAAGTGGTGCTCAGAAGCTTAATTCTGGTAAGGGGAGCAAGGAGGGAAGAAGGGAGAAAAGCATAAACCGGGGTTAACAAGATGGCAAGTAATACAGAATAGGTCATTTTAACCATAAATGTGAACAGGGTAAACTCCCCCATAAAGAGGAAGTGGTTAGCAGAAGGGATTAAAAGCCAGAATCCTACAATATCTTGTTTACAGGAAACACACCTGAAGCAGGGAGGTAAAAGGTTGGAGCAAAATCTACTATGCTTCAGGTGAAGTCAAAAAAGCAGGGGTAGCCATCGTGATCTCAGAGCAAACTAAAGCAAAAATTGATCTAATTAAAAGAGATAAATAAAGGCACTATATCTTGCTAAAAGGTAGCATGGATAATGAAGCAATATCAATATTAAACATATATGCACCAAGTGGTGTAGCATCTAAATTCTTAAAAGAGAAATTAAGAGACCTACAAGAAGAAATAGACAGTAAAACTATAATAGTGGGAGATCTCAACCTTACACTCTTAGAATTAGATAAATCAAAGCACAAAATAAATAAGAAAGCAGTCAAAGAGCTAAATAAAATACTAGAAAAATTAGATATGATACATCTCTGGAGAAAATGTAATGGAGACAGAAAGGAGTACACTTTCTTTTCAGCAGTTCATGGAACCTAAACAAAAACTGACCATATATTAGGACATAAAAACCTCAAACTCCAATGCAGTAAGGCAGAAATAGTAAATGCATCATTTTCAGACCATGATGCAATGAAAATTACATTGAACAAAAAGCCAGGGGAAAGTAGACCAAAAATAATTGGAAACTAAATAATTTCATACTAAAGAATGATTGGGTGAAACAGCAAATCATAGACATAATTAATAACTTCACCCAAGAAAACAATAATAATGAGACATCATACCAAAATGTATGGGATGCAGCCAACGTGGTAATAAGGGGAAATTTCATATCTCTAGAGGCCTATTTGCATAAAATAGAGAAAGAGAAGGTCAATGAATTGGACTTATAACTAAAAATGCTAGAAAAGGAACAAAGTAAAAACCCCCAGTCAAACACTAAACTTGAAATTCTAAAAATAAAAGGAGAGATCAATAAAATAGAAAGTTTAAAAAAAAAACCCACTATTGAATTAATTAATAAAACTAAGAGTTGGTTCTATGAAAAAAACAACAAAATAGACAAACCCTTAGTAAATCGGATTAAAAAAAAGGAAAGAGGAAAATCAAATTGTTAGTCTTAAAAATGAAAAGAGAAAACTCACCATTAACGAAGAGGAAATTAGAACGATAATTAAAAGTTACTTTGCCCAACTTTATGCCAATAAATTCTACAACTTAAATGAAATAGAAGAATACCTTCAAAAATATAGCTTCCCCAAACTAACAGAGGAAGAAGTAAATATCCTAAACAGTCCCATCTCAGAAAAAGAAATAGAATAAAATATCAACCAAAGAAAAAATCCTTAGTGTATTTAAGAAAAAATCCCCAGGACCAGATGGATTTACATGTGAATTCTCTCAAACATTCAAAGAACAATTAGCCCCAATGCTTTATAAACTATTTGAAAAAATAGAGAATGAAGGAGTCCTACCAAACTCCTTTTATGACACAGACATGGTACTGATAACTAAACCAGGTAGGTTGAAAACAGAGAAAGAAAATTATAGACCAATCTCCCTAATGAATATCGATGCTAAAATCTTAAATAAGATATTAGCATAAAGATTACAGAAAATCATCCCCAGGATAATACCCTATGACCAAGTAGAATTTATACCAGGAATGCAGGGCTGGTTCAATATTAGGAGAACTATTAGCATAATTGACTATATCAATAACCAAACAAACAAAAACCATACGATGATCTCAATAGATGCAGAAAAAGCATTTGATAAAATCCAACATCCATTCCTAATAAAAACACTTGAGAGCATAGGAATAAATAGACTTTTCCTTAAAATAATCAGGAGCATATATTTAAAACCTTCAGTAAGCATCATATGCAATGAGGAAAAACTGGAACCTTTCCCAGTAAGATCTGGAGTGAAGCAAGGTTGCCCACTATCACCATTATTATTCAATATTTTATTGAAACACTAGCCTCTGCAATGAGTCAAGAAAGAGATGAAAGGAATTAGAGTAGGCAATGAGGAAACCAAACTATCCCTCTTTGCAGATAATATGATGGAATACTTAGAGAACCTTAGAGATTCTACTAAAAAGCTATTAGAAACAATTCATAATTTTAGCAAAGTAGCTGGATACAAAATAAATCCCCATAAATGCTCAGCATTTTTATACATCACCAACAAAATCCAAAAACAAGAGATACAAAGAGAAATTCCATTCAAAATAACTATTGATAGCATAAAATATTTGGGAATCTATCTACATGTACAACCATTCTGGAGAGCAATCTGGAATTATGCCCAAAAAGTTATCAAACTGTGCATACCCTTTGATCCAGTAGTGTTACTTCTGGGCTTATGTCCCAAAGAAATACTAAAGAAGGGAAAGGGACCTGTATGTGCCAAAATGCTTGTGCCAGCCCTGTTTGTAGTGACTAGAAACTGGAAATTGAATGGATGCCCATCAATTGGAAAATGGCTGGGTAAATTGTGATATATGAATGTTATGGAATATTATTGTTCTGTAAGAAATGACCAGCAGGATGAATACAGAGAGGCTTGGAGAGACATACATGAACTGATGCTGAGTGAAATGAGCAGAACCAGGAGATCATTATACACTTCGACAATAATATTGTATGAGAATGTATTCTGATGGAAGTGGATTTCTTTGACAAAGAGACCTAACTGAGTTTCAATTGATAAATGATGGACAGAAGCAGCTACACCCAAAGAAAGAACACTGGGCAACGAATGTGAACTATTTGCATTTTTGTTTTTCTTCCCGGGTTATTTTTACCTTCTGAATCCAATTCTCCCTGTGCAACAAGAGACCTGTTTAGTTCTGCAAACATATTGTATCTAGGATATACTGCAACATATCTAACATATATAGGACTACTTGTCATCTAGGGTGGAGGTAGAGGGAGGGAGGAGAAAAATCAGAACAGAAGCTAGTGCAAGTGATTATGCTGTAAAAAAAAAAAAAAAAATTACCCTGGCATGGATTCTGTCAATATAAAGTTATTATAAAATAAAATTAAATTTAAAAAATGAATAAATGATAACAGTGTCAGTCTCTATGGGTAGACTTCAACCTGGCCTTCCTTCCCCTACCTTGGTGACTCCTCGTTATTGTATTCACCTGGTAGTTATTGATTCAAAAGACTCTTTCTTTACTATTGCTCTTCCAAAGAAGAATAAATATATATTTGCCTTTACTATTCCTAATATAAATGTTGAAGCATCTGTAAAAAGATTTCAATGGAAAGTGTTACATCAATGAATGAAAGATAGTTCTACGATATGTTAAAAAATTTGTTAACCATGTTATCTCACCAGTAACACTGAAATATCCATATTCTCAAATAGCTCACTATATGGATTGTAAAGGGCTGAAACTCTGAATAGGTGCACTGGAATTAGACAACCGCGCACTTAAGGCTAATTACCTATAGGACAATACTTGGAAAATGGACCTTTCCATTATTCTGTGCTGGCTCGATCTTTTGGTGTATACAGATAATTGTAGGAGGGATGAGGGGGTAGAGTAAGACAAGTCAGGGTCACTTTCATGGTGGATGAGGAGAAGGGAGACTATGGAGAGCTTGTGTTCATCCCCTTCAATTATTCCCCTAAAGACCAAGAATAAAGACCAAGGACTTTTGCTTATCTTAACTCTGGCTGATTCTAAGGCATCCAGGGTTGCTAACTGAGACTTCACATTTGGTTCTCAACATGTGAACTTAAGGACCCTAGTTTCACTGAAGAAGTCCCCAGTCACCAAGAAATAGTATGAGTATTTTAGTAGAAAAACAGGGAACTTATTTTGTTAAGGGCTAACCTAGTAACCTTTTCTAGCTGAAATGGGGCAGATATTAGAGAAAGATTCTCCCCCATCCTCAGCTCCACCCCACCCCCACCCAGAGGGAGTACTATAGAAAGAATACTCAAGTTGATGAAGGGACAAAGCTTACTTTTAGCTTGGGAGCAGATTTCTGGACTCTTGGGTACATTAGAATGCACATCGCCTTGGTTCTTAAAGGAAGAAGATATAGGTGTAGATAATTGGAAACTAGTAGGAGATCAACTATGTGAATACTACAATGATAAAAGTCCTGATTCAATTTCCAAGGAAACATTCTATATATACAACATAATACAATTGGTCTTAAAGAATCTTTCGAGTTATTAAAAAAAAGTTTTAAGAACAGTCAGATGAGGAAATGTGAGGAAAAAGAGGAAGACAAAGGACAGATTAATGGGAATATCACCAGAGGTCATGAGGACTTAAGTGAGGTTAAAGGGCATGGTGATTCTCCCTCTCACAAGGCAGCTTCAACTCTGCATAAACCAGAGCAGGTCATTGACATGCCCCCATCAGCTTCACCTTCCTGGGTGGAGGAGGAGGAGGAGAGGAAGGGCAGTGATATCATCAGCACTGCCCCTCCCCCAAGCAAACACCCCTTCCTATAACTAGATTGCAAAAATCACTAATTAAAACCACAAAAGAAGGGCAGAACACAGCTAATTTGAGAATAGAAATGTATCCCATGATTCAGCACTTTAACTCTTTAGGTTAAGAAAGTAGAAGATACATTCCTTTTGATCTAGAAATCCTCAAAGACCTGAAAAAGGCTTTCATTCTTTATGGGGCTACATCAGCTTACATTAATATGTTATTACAGAATTTGGCTTATGAAGTCTTAACCCCTATGGACTGCAAATCTATAGCAAGGACATGCTTAGAACCTGGACAAAACTTGTTGTGGCTTTGTGAATATAGTGAGCTCTATAGGATACAAACCCAATGAAATAGTCAAAGTGGAGTTAATACTCCAATAACCTGTGACCAACTAACAAGTATAGCTTCTTGTGCAGACATTTCAGTATAGATTAATTATGCCATAGCAGCATATGAACAAATTGTTGCTGCTGCTATGAAAGCATGGGCTTTTCTCCCTGGTGAACATGACAAGGGAGAGGCCTTCACAAAAATAGCATGAACTCTTTGCTGATTTTGTGGGACATTTGCAGACTGATGTCATATGAACTATTGGTGAAAAGGCAGCAATAGAAATTATGATAAGGCAACTTGCTAAAAAAAATGCTAATGACATTTGTAGAAGAATTATACTAGGACAACGCAAGGATGCTCCTTTAGCATCATAAGACACTGTGCCACAGTGGGCACAAATGCCTTTTATGGCCAGGCTACAATGCAGGCTTCCCAAGATCCACAAATGGGAAGACAAGGTCCCTTCTGACTGAACTCTCAGTAGGTGCACTGGAATCAGACAACCAAGCATTTAAGGCTAATTGACTATTGGACAATACTCTATTAGCTTATGCTTGGAAAATGCCCTTTCCCACTATTCTGTGCTGGCTTGATCTTTTGGTGTATACAGATGATTGTAGAAGGGATTAAGGGGTGGAGTAAGACAAGCCAGGATCATTTTGATGGTGGACAAGGAGAAGGGAGGTTGTGGAGAGCTTGTGTCCATCCCCTTCACTTCTTCCCCTAAAGACCAGGAATAAAGACCAAGGACTTTTGCTTATCCTGGCTCCAACTGATTCTAAGGCATCCAGGGTGCTAACTTGGACTTCACAATGGATGATATTTAAAGGATATAAATAATTTCAATTTCTTAATAATGATTTAAAGCAAGCCCAATAATTGTGAATTTTAGTAATTACTCTTGAAAATTTTATCAGGCAAACCTCTTTTTAATATCTTGATTATCTGATGGATTCTCAAATAAACTGACCCCAGAAATAAGACAAATACAAATTCATTATAAAATATTAATGTTTTTCAAAAATTTTTCAATGATATTGACATTGATCTATGCTATAGATATCTTTGTACCAACATTTCCATTTATTCTCCACTTTATAAGAAGAGCCTTCATTAAAACTCTCCTAGAACTCTGTCTTCAGAAGTAAAACATGGACTATATCTGATAGTGTAAAAACATTATCTGAAGCACAATTAATAAATATGCTGCCACATAAAAAAAGTAACAGGGACAACATTTGCTATTGTTATACGCCCTACTGCAGCCTTATATGAATCACAGGGAATACTTGAACATATTGTTATCACCAATATCCTGTCACTCTTAACACCATATGCCACAATGATAGTATATATAATGAATAAATCAAACAAAGAATATCTCCTACTCACCATTCTTCCTTGTTAGTCATACATCAACCATATATAATAACTCAAATAATGTCTTTAATAGTTCAGAATGAAGAGTGGCAAGGTTTTATTTTTACTTACAATGATAAGATAATCACAAACCCTTTATAAAATAATCCAGCTTTTGTGAAAAGCATGAGTGGATATTCTCAAGTCATTCCTAGTCCAAGTCATTCTGTACTTAATGCATTTAATGATGGCTTTAGTTCTAGAAAATAAGGATTCTATATAGATAAATATAATGCCACATAAACTCATTACGGTTCAGCACAAAAGGCTTAAATCTTAGTAACTTAAATCTTAGTAACTATCCTCTTCCTTAACATTTACAGAATTACTCAACATTTTTTTTCCTTACAGTTAGTATAAAGTATATACCTGTTTGCATAATTTAAAGGGATTCTGAGGATAATAGTTTATTGTCCTTTTGGCTATGGTTAATAACTGAATATGTTTTTCCTATAGACAATATACATTCTGGAAATTTTTTGTACATTTCTAAAATTTGAGCCTTTGATTATTTCTTTGGTATCTTAAAGGAAAATTACTTATGTAATATTGAACTTAAAACCATCTACTCAGATATCAAAATAAGCTGTGAACTATCAGGAATGAGTCTCTTATTGTTATTAATGCAAGCTTATAGTCAATGTGTGATCCTTGAGAACGAATTCTACCTGAACCTTTAATTTGGTGAAACTTGCTATTTAAGAGAAAATATCTTGGGATTATAACTAAAATTGTTTGGAGTTTTGAATTTAGGTAAGATTGTCTAACAGATCATCAAATCAAAAATCCACCATCCAAGAGGCTTTCATCATTTAGACATATGGCCGATGGATGTCATTCATTTCTCATCTTTTGGATATCTTCACTGCATACATGTGATTATGAATATGTTGTCTCGGTTTACTACGGCTACCCCTCCAAGCTGGAGAAGCTGCCACCTATGTCATTGATTATTATTGTTTTGCTTCAGTATTCTTGGCATTTTGAGATGCCTTAAGACTGAAAATGATCCCACCTATACTCGTAAGAATTTTCTACAATTTTATCCCATCTATAATATCATTCACTTTACTGGCATCCAGTAGTATTCTATGAGACAAGCCACTGTTAAAAGATGCAAAAAAAAGTTAAGATTCTCCTTGACAAACAGGAAAAAATGGGAGATAAAGAATATGGTTAGAAGGAGATTGGATCAGCCAATATAAACCTTAGTTTTTTTTCACATTAGACATTCAAAGATGTACCTCATAAAAACATTTTGTAGTACAAAATAATAAGTTGTTAGATAAATAACCAAGTGCCATAGTAATGTGAAAGAATACAAAAATAGGCAATTGGGCTAGTCCAATAAAATTATTAATGCACAATCAAGGTTATGCTTTTATTCTTTCAGAAAATGCACAGTCTGGATCCCAGAAAGAAACATCCACATGTGTCAACATACTATCCATGAGTATGAAGATCCTGAGTATTTATGAAAGAGAAAAGCAACACCCCAACAGAGAACAGTTGCTAGGACACTAAATCTTCATGATGATGTCCATTATGGGATAGAAGAACTATTACATTGGACTTACGTTCTTAACTCCATGGGTTAAACTTGTCCCTGATAACTGTAAATAATACTTCCAGTCTTAGAAGAAAAGCACATAACCTATATATTGTAAATATAAATAAGATTGTATCAAAGCAGTTACAAAAGCCCCCATATGTTTTCCAAGCATCTATTTGACTAGTGATGAGAAATTGAACATGTGCCATAGCCTTTTTTCCTAATTTCAAGATAGAACAATTTTTTTTAATATGTGCAGTGTGTATTCAGTGCAAGAACTGTTTTTTAAATATTAATGCTCACAGAAACATGTCCATGTCGTGAACCCCTAGACTTCCTTATCATCCTTGTCTCCTCACCAACAATGTAACATGATGTTATTTTAAACCTTAGGAAAATGTATTGTCCACCTTAATGTAATTAAATGTGTAAGGGCATGGGGCCTAGGTTTTGTTTTTTTTTTGTTTTTTTTTTTTTTTGGTATGGCCTGCCATTCAGAATTATACATCTATAGGTTGTCTTATAGAGGATACAGTTTTAACAGAATTAGGAAAAATATTTGAAGATCTTTGGAAAATTATGCTAGCACTAAGTCCTAAAATTATTTGGAAATAGGTGTTGGAACAGTTACTTAGTTCCAAAGTTCATATCATAGAATTATTAATTGTATTAATTGTATTAATTAATGTATCTAGATGCATAGATCGTATTTTAGGATCTATAGTTTTAAATGTAGAACAAGACATTTATACTTTGTTTCCAATGAAAGTGTCACATGGGGGTATCAATCTGCAAAAAAAGAAACTATTGATATGGCTTGGGAAACAGATCTTGTAAAACCTAGAAGAAAAAAGATTTATGGCCACTCTAGTTGTAGAAATTATAACCACAATTTCTATTATTTCTTCACTTTCTATAGCTTTAATTGCCTTGCAAACTTCTGTACAAACTACTCAGTTTGCTAATAATTTAGCTTAGAATAAGTCTAAGGCTCTTCAACTTCTAGTTAATGTAGATGTTATGATACAACAAGAATTGGATGTTTCAAAACAATCAGTTACAGCAATAGGGAGGTATATACAACAATTAGAAGTGTGCTTCACTTTGAAATGTGATTATCATTATTCTTTTATCTGTGTGACACCATATGTGTATTTAAATTTCACTAAAGTAATTATTGAACAAATATTAAATAAGCTCCAAGATGCATGACACTCTGAAAATATTTCATGGGAAATTGGCCAACAATCCAAAATATAATATGAAATAGCTGATTCTCATATAAATAGTATTTACCTTGAAAATACTGAAAACAAACTGTTAAATTGGGTAAATCAACTTAATGCTTTAAAAAATGTATTAAGCTTGCTGTTGCACCTTCTACCATTACTATGTTTTCTATTAGTTTTTTTTTCCCTCCTTCCCTGTGAGCTTTATGCATTCTTGCATTATTTCAAGCTTGCACAGAAAAAAAAAAAAAAAAGGGAGATACTAAAGGCAACCTCTGAGAATCCAGAGATTTAGGCCACCCCATGTTTTCCCTGTAGTTTGTACTCCATCCTATGTCACAGCTCAGGATGTTGGGTTACCACTTCTTTGTTCTGTCCCTTGAGAACAGTACAACCCTGGAGATAACAAACATATAAAGAAATGTTCAGGGTGACTCCTTAGAATAGTCAGGGTGACTCCCTTGATATTGTTCTCATGATAAAATCCTTGTTATTCCTTTAACAAAATACATAAGCCCTTGTTTTCCTTCCCACCTCCCATCTGATTCATGTTTAATTTCAGCTCATCCATCTGTCCTTCCCTCAAGATCTAAAACCTCACTGGCTGTCTGGCTGCTATGGCTATGCTATGGCAATACTGATTGCAACTTCTCAATATTGTATTGTTTCTTTCTAGCTGCTTGCAATATTTTCTCCTTCATCTGATAATTTTGAAATTGAGCTACAATATTTCTTCGAGTTCTTATTTTCGGTCTCTTTCAGGAGGCAATTGGTGAATTTTTTCAATGGCTACTTTACCCTCTGGTTCTAAGAAATCAGGGCAGCTTTCCCTGATGATTTCCTGAAAAATGTGGTTTTGACCCTTTTTTATCATAGTTTTCAGATAGTGCCATAATTCTTAGATTGTTTCCACTAGATCTATTTTACATGTATGCTATTTTTCCAATGAGGTATTTTACATTTTCTTCAACTTCTTTTTTTTTTTTTTTTTTTTTTTTGGGTGGGGGGTTTGTTTGACTGATTCCTGATGGCTCATTGAGTTATTCACTTTCATTTGCTCAATTCTAATTATTAGAAAATTGCATTTTTAAGTTAGCTTTTTTTATCTCCTACATTTAGACAATTGAACTTTTAAATTACTTGTTTTGTTCATTGGACTTTTCCCATTCATTCATTTTTTTCTTTTCTTTTCTTTTCTTTTTAATTTAATAGCTTTTTAGTTACAAGTTATAAGCATGGGTAATTTTACAGCATTGATAGTGGCAGGATGACCAATACATGTTAAATATATTAGAGTATAAATTAAATACAAAATAAGTATAAATGTCCAAACCATTATTTTGCTGTACAAAAAGAATCAGACTCCAGAATATTGTACAGTTAGCCGGTGAAGGAAATCAAAAATACAGGCGGGCAAAAATATAGGGATTGGGAATTCGATGTTATGGTTTTTAGTCATTTTCCAGAGTTCTTTCACTGGGTGTACCTGGTTCAGTTCATTACTGCTCCATTAGAACTGATTTGGTTCATCTTATTGCTGAAGATGGCCAGGTTTATCAGAATTGATCATCATATAGTATTGTTGTTGTCGTTCTCTTTTTCAAGGAGTTGTTTTATTTTTCATTTTGCCCAATCTATTTTTGAGGAGTTATGTTCTGTTTCCATTTTGCCAAATCTATTTTAAGGACTTTTCTTCAGATAATTTCTGTTGTTCCCTTTCCAAACTCTCCTGCACAGCTCTCACTCTCTTTCCCCATTTTTCTTGAAACTCTCTTTTAAAATCCTTTTTGATTCCTAAAACAAACAAACAAACAAACAAACAAACAAACAAAACAACAACAACAAAAAAAAACTTGTGGAGATGGGGAAATAACTCATAGCACCCATTGAGCCTTAATCTAGAGATGCTTTGTTTTTAATGACCTCAGAGTTTGAGGGCTGTTATTCCCTTTTTTCTGTAAAAGCTAATCTATGCCCAAATGAACAGAGGAGGGAATTACTTACATAAATAGTATCATTTTACAAAAAGAAACCAAATAAGCTTTTAAGAAACTCCCTAAGAAAAAATTTTTAGGACTTCTGGCCAAGATGGCAGAAAAGAGGCACACAGCTGTGTAAGCTCCGCATTTTTCTCTCAGAATCCATTTCATTGCAAGCCTCTGAATTAATGCTTGACTGAAAAAAAACCCACAAATAGTTACCAAGAGAAGACATCCTTGAAATTCGCCAAGAAAGGTCTGTTTTTGCTCGAGGGAGGGGACGGTTTTAGATCAGGCGCAGGCTGAGGGCAGCAGCTGCAGCGAGAGTACGGGAAGCAGCTCATGGCCAAGCAGATCAGAGAGAGGGTGGGGTGTGATCGCAGAAGTCTCTGCAAACTACGGGATTGGATACTTTGCCCTGGCAGCAAGTGAGTAACCCAGCAGGGAAGCTAAAAGCACTTGGGGGGTGGGGTGAAGAACACGACCCCAAACAGCTGGAGTCTCTCGGGACCAGGCCACCCCTCCCCCGCAGTGTCTCAGCACACTCTTGGAGTCTCAGAGCACAGGTGCAGCACAGTTTGGCTAGTGCCTCACTGCTGCCCCTGCAGTCTGTAGAGGAAGCTCAGTAACACCACTCAGCCCCTCCCCCCAAAAAAGCAGACTCCATTTAGGTTTTTTTCTTTTTTTTCTTTGCTAGTTTGTCTTTGATTCTTTGACAAAATGAGCAAAAAAGTGAAGAGGACTTTAACCCTTGACAGTTTCTATACAGATAGAGAGCAGACTCTAAACCCTGAGGAGACTAAAAACAAACTGTCTCCAGGTGAATCCCCAAAGGAGGAGATCATCTGTTCCTCAGCACAGATGAACCTCATAGAAGAAATTAAAAAGGCTCTCACAAGGGAGCTAGAAGAAAAATGAGAAAAGGAGAGGGAGGCTTGGCAAAAGAGACTGGAGAAGTCATCCCACTCATTTAAAGACAGAGTGTATAAAGAAATAAAATCCTTGAAAAATAGGATTAGTGAACTGGAAACAGAAAATAGCTCTCTAAAAAATAAAATTGGCTAAATGGAAAAAAATTCCATAGAACAAAAGAACTCAATTGGACAATTAGAAAAAGATATTAAAAAAGTGAGTGAAGAAAATATTTCATTGAAAATCAGAATTGAACAAATGGAGATGAAGGACTCAAGGAGACAAGAAGATCAGTCAAGCAAATCCAAAAAAATCAAACAATGGAAAAGAATGTGAAATACCTTCTGGGGAAAACAACAAATCTGAAAAACAGATTCAGGAGAGACAATCTGAGAATCATTGGACTCCCAGAAAAGCATGATGAAGAAAAGAGCCTGGACACTATTTTCCAGGAAATTATCAAAGAGAACTGCCCAGAAGTCATACAAATAGAGGGTAAAATAGACATTGAAAGAATTCATCGAACACCTACTGAAAGGGATCCTAAAATCAAAACACCAAGAAATATAGTGGCCAAATGCCAGAACCCTCAGATGAAGGAAAAATACTGCAAGTGGCTAGAAAAACCCAATTCAAGTATCGAGGAGCCACAATAAGGATCACCCAGGATCTAGCAGCATCCACATTAAAGGATCAAAGAGCCTGGAATATGATATTCTGAAAGGCTAAGGAACTTGGTATGCAACCAAAAATAACTTACCCAGCGAGAATGAGCATCTTTTTCCAGGGAAGAAGATGGACATTCAACGAAATAAGCGAATTTCATCTATTTCTGATGAAAAAGCCAGAACTTAACAAAAAATTTGATCTACAAGCACAGAACTCAAGAGAAATCTACTTGCTAAAATTATGAATTATTTCTAATAGCTTTGTAAATTAAAATTGTAATAAAAATAATAAAAAAGAAAATATAAATAAATATAAAATTTATTTTTGAATTTAACATTTAAACTGAACATATATAATATAAGGGAATATATATCTAAACAGCAGAGCATGCAAAGAAGACATAGTATATTATTGAACTGGTATATCAAACAGAGTAATGGCACATCAGTGAAACTGTAATAACACTTAAATTTGCATTAATTAAGAAATAATTTTCAAAATTCCTAGAAGCTAATATATTTGTGATCTTCATTAGTAAGAAGGAAATTTAATTCAGTCATATACAGTGTTTGATTGGATGCACTAAGGAGGCATAGGCTGGTAAAAGAAGAATTAACAACACATGAGAGCTGTCATGTAGCTGAATATCTGTCAAGTGGAAAAAAAATAAGACTAGTTCTTTGCCCTAATGGAAAAAACTTGGAAGAAAGAATGTCATAGAAATGCTAATTTCAGGTCTTTGTATAGGAAAATTTCTTTGAGTTAGAATGATTAAAAAATTCAACAAATGGATTTGATTTACAGTGAGTCCCTCTATCCTAATGACTTAAACGAAAGTTGAATATTCACTCATTAAGAATAATATAAAAAAAAAACTTCTTTATTAGATATAGGTTATATTAAATGATAAATTATAATTAAATTTGACTTTTATATCTTTCCCACATTTATAATTTTGTTATTTGAATTTTATTTTAAAATTTTTATTCATTTATTGAAATAATTTTTAAAAAATGGATAAGAATTTATTTGACACCAGGCACTTGTTGAGGATAAACAGACAGAATAATGATACCATGCTTACCCTTGAGAAATTTACATTCCATAATGGAAAACTATAATTAGATATATAAACAAATAAAAATACATACAAGTTACATAAAAGATAATTCTGAAATGTGGGAATGGGAATTGAAGCTCTAGAAATTCTGCAATTGGGAATTCTGTAAAAGATGGTCTTTCACTTCAATCCTAACTGGTCCTTTGGGACTGTTGTATACAAATGAACTACCTATGTTCATTCTCTGAACAGCTCATTATCAAGCCGCCTACAAATACATTGATAGCAGCTCCAAGTAACTATCTAGTTCTTTATTAAGGTTTGTTATCTGCATTTGTGGAAGAAGGACCCAAGCCAATGAAAATGTATATCCTTAAAATACCAGAGCATGATATGATTTTTTCTATTATTTTATAAGTTTTTCATTATTGGCTGTTGTTTTCTCAAATATGACCATGACATTAGGAAGGTGATACCATGACTTGAAAATGAATTGGATTTAAATGAGGGAAAACTGTACAAAGTGATTAGTTTCATTTTCTTCAATAAAGCCAACTCAGTCCAGTCACAAGATAGATAATAGATAGATATTTAGATAGATAGATAGATAAAAAGATGATAGATAAAGATTACTGAGGATGACACTGGATGTAGTGGGAGCTGTTAGTAGACAAGGTTTTTCCTAGATTTCAGCTTAACTAAGGCAAAATAAGTAATAAGACAAACAATGGCTTCTGTTATCTAGTTAAAAATATCAATATTGGAGAGTAGCCATCAGAGTACTATGTGGACAGAGGGAAAGGAAGAAGAAGCGAGAAAAGGGAAAAAAGTAAAGAGGAGGGGAAAGGGGAGAGATTGAGACTAAGGAACTATGTTGCCCAAGTATAACTGGTCAATTGGATATCCAGTGGGGTAGCTCATTCTATTCATAAAGTGTTTGATCCTTTCTCTAGTAGGACCATTACAAACTGGGAATGTGTTGCTTTGACCTGCAAGTGAATTGCATTTATTTGATGGAGAATTACTTTTCTGGAATCGTCTGTGTCCAGAGCCAAGATATAGATTAGACCAGCTAGAGATTGTCCCAGATGAAATGGGAGATTTGGGTCTTTTTTTTTTTTAACTCTATTGATATAATTCTTCCTTGGAAGGGATGGATATATTATTTTAAATAATATATTGGAAAAATAGTGAAAGACTTTCAGATCAAAGGGCATAATTTTATATGTATATAAATGTCTTTAACTTAGAATCAAGAGACAATAAGTTCCAGATTTCACATTGGATAGCTAATTGTTTTTAAGCTTCTTCTTTAAAATGATAAAAATGGTTCTCTCTGAGAGAAAGCAGGTTTCTCGGGGAGGTTTTCTGGAGGTAGCCTTAGTTTCATTCAAAAGTAATAATCACCCAAATGCAGCCAGGTAATAAAAGTTCAGATCTTTTATTGTCTCCAATATAGCCCGGTTAGCTTAGAGGCCTAACTCTCTGCTTGGTTCCAAGAGCTCTTGCAGTTTTATCCTTTGCTTCTGCCTCTGCTTTCTTCAGCCTCCAGTGCCAGCACCAAGTTGAATCTGTCTTGCCTCCTGAGAGAGGGCTTCTGGCTCTCAATCTCCCTGCTCCTCTCCAATCTAATTCAGCTGAACTCTCTTAATTGGGTCTCTGCTTTCTCCTTATATATTGGAGAGTGGGATTTTGGGTTTTCTCCCATAGTGCTCTCTGGCCCTAAGAGCTTCAAGTGAATTTGGATATCTCATACTAAACCGTGAAATCTCCCAAATATGTGAATGAGTAAAGGTGTGAACACAAGCATTGTATCAATTAGTTCTACTTAGTACCTTGTTTCAGGTTCTGGCCCAAAACATCTCCTTGTAAGATCAAATCAATAATCGATCAACTCTAATGAGTTAGCAGTTTGTAAAGATTCCAACAAAGGAAATATGCTATTACTTTTTTAATCTGGAAAAATAAATACAAAAATTATGATAGAAAAATATTTCTAAAGAAAGTAGAAGTGACAATAGGGAATATAATTACTTTATTTATTTCAAAGATTTCAGGTACACATTTTGTACATCTTAAAGATGTATATAAATACAAATGATTTCTATAATGTTGGTAAGACCTACTGTGGACACTATATGGAAGGCTGGACAAAATTCCTTTAAAATAAAAAAAAAATGCTAAGACTAGAATTTTAAATATTGGAAGAAATGCTCATATATCTGAAATTATATATTCATTAAAATGATTAGATTTATGTGACATACTTTTGGATATATAGAAATGGTAGAATTTGATAGGCACTTTGTAAATTTAAAATGCTATATAAATGTTTACAAAGTACTTGCACTTACAATGTGTCCTTTCATTCTTGATTAATCTTTTGAGAGGAATGAAACAGATTTTATTATTTCCATATGAGAAATGAGATTAAGACTCAGAAAATTTGTTAGTTTCCTGACGTCACGTGAATATTGAGTGGCAGAGCTGACACTTTTATCACAGGTTTCTAACTTCAAATCCACAGCTTTCTTTCTATACTACTAATAACATTACTGGATTAAAGAGTATGTACAGTTTGACAACTTTTTGAGCATAGTTCCAAATTGCTCTCCAGTATTGTTGGATCCATTCACAACTCCATCAGCAATGCATTAATGTCCCAGGTTTCCCATACACTCTGCAAAATTCAGCTTTATCTTTTCCTGTCATCTTAGCCAATCTGAGAGATATGTAGTGGTATCTCAGAGTTGTCTTAATTTGCATTTCTCTGATCAATAATGATTTGGAACACCTTTTCATATGGGTAGAAATAGTTTCATATTCATCATCTGAAAATTGTCTTTTGACCATTTATGAAAATGGTCATGTCCTTTGACCATTTATGAATTGAAGAATGGTTTAATTTCTTATGAATTAGAGTCAATCCTCTCTATATTTTGGAAATTAGGTCTTTATCAGAACCTTTAATAGTAAAGATGTTTTCCAATTTATTGCTTCCCTTCTAATCTTCTCTGCATTAATTTTGTTTTTACAAAAGATTTTTAACTTGACATAATCAAAATTTTCTATTTTGTGATTAATAATGTTCTCTAGTTCTTCTTTGGTCACAAATGCCTTGCTCCTCCAAAGGTCTGAAAAGTAAATTGTCCTATTATCTTCTAATTTATTTATAATCTTATTCTTTATGCCTAGATCATGAATCCATTTTGATCTTATATTAGTGTACAGTGTAAGTGTGAGTCAATGCCCACACTTTTCTGCCAAACTAATTTCCAATTTTCCCAGCAGTTTTTGTGAATTAGTGATTTCTTATACAAAAAGTTGGAATGTTTGGGTTTGTCAAACACTAGTTTTTTGTTGGAATCCTTACTAACTGCTAACTAATTAGAGTTGATCTAATCTTACAAGAAGATGTTTTGGGCAGAACCTGAAACAAGGTACTAAGTAGAACTAATTAATACAAGGCTTGTGTTCATACCTTTACTCATTGGAGTTCAATGAGTTCACACCTCCCTTGAAGCTCTTTGGGCCAGAGAGCACTAGCATAAATAGAGCTTCAATGGGCCAGTCAAAGAAGTTCTTCAGAGTGAAGAAGCTACAAGTCGAGATTTCATCGGAATGACATGAAGAGTGGTGCTGGCTCTGGAGGCTGAAGAAAGCAGAGGCAGAAGCAAAGGACAAAGAGGCAAGAGCTCTTGGAACCAAGCAGAGAGATAGGCCTCTAAGCTAACCGGGATATATTGGAGATAATAAAAGATCTGAACTTTCATCACCTGGCTGCGTTTTGAGAAGAAAAAGCTCACCACAGTTTTTTTTTTTTTTTTTTTTTTTTTAATAACTATTGACTACTTTGTCCTGTGAACCTACCATATTCCACTGATCAACTAGCCTATTTCTTATCCAATACCAAATGGTTTGGGGATTGCTGCTTTATAATATAGTTTTAGATCAGGTACAGCTAGGCCACCTTCATTTTTTTTTTTTTTTTTTTGCATTAGTCCCCTTGAAATTCTTGACCTTTTATTCTTCCAGGTGAAATTGTTATTTTTTTTTTTTGAGTCATTAAAATAGTTTCTCTGGAGGTTGATTGGTATATCACTAAATAAATAGATTAGTTTAGGTAGTATTGTCATCTGTATTATATTCGCTCAACCTATCCAGGAGCATTTAATATTTTTTCCCAATTGCTTATATCTGACTTTATTGTGCAGAAAGTGTTTTGTAGTTTTGCTCATATAGTTCCTGACTTTCCCTTGGCAGATAGATTCCCAAATATTTTATACTATCAACAGTTAATTTAAATGCAATTTCTCTTTGTAACTCTGTTGGATTTTGTTAGTGATATATAAGAATGCTGATGACATTGTAATGGCCTGAGGCTTGAGCTGATGCACTGAGGTCCCTAGCACGTGAGGCTAAATAGTAATCGGATCATACTCTATAAATATATAACCTTGGAGAAAGAATGGTCCCAGCCCACTCTTTGTGCAAGTCCTGATGTGTTGTATGAGAAATGATGTTTTTGGTGGGTGGAATCAGAGGAGGGGAAAAGGAAGCGGAAAGAGAGACTGCTCGCAGGTGTCTTGTTATAGCTACTCACCTTGCTATCACGACCACCCTTCACCTCCAATCCCCCTCTGCTATCTGGCTTGCTGTTGCAGCTGGCCATATTGCTATCGCAATCCTTCTTCACCTCGTCAATAAAGATTGAAGATTTTCCCCTTAACCTGAATTCCTGACTCCGTCTGATTTTAAATATGCGGTCATCACATTTGGCACTCATGAGTGGGAACCAAGGACCCTACTTTCAATGAAGAAGTCTCCAGGGACCAGGAACTTAGGTGAGTATAATAGACTAAACTAGTAACCTTTTTTTGGCTGAAATGGGACAGATCCTAGCTAAAGATTCTCCATCCCCCACCCCAAGCCCCCCACTCCCACCCCCACCCAGGAGTGGCGCTATAGAAAGCATGCTTAAGCTGATAGAAGATCAAGGGCTACTTATAACTTGGGAACAGACAGCTAGACTTCTTGGTACATTAAAACACACCTCTTTTTGGCTCTTAGAGGAAGAGCAAATCTCTCCAGATAATTGGGCATTGATTGGGCAACAGCTCTCCGCATATTACAACAAAAACAGTCCTCATTCAATTTCTATCGAGACATTCTATTTATACAATATAATACAGTTGGCCTTAAGAAACCGTATAAGTTCTAGAAGAAAAGGAAAAAAAAAAAAACTCTAGGAATAGCCAAATGGCCAAATAGCCAAATTTAGCCTGAGATAAAGGAGGAAGACAATAAACAGATTAATGACCATATCCCCACAGGGCATGGAGACTTAAGTGAGGGGGGGGGGCAGAGAGTGATAGCAACAGCACCTCCCCCCCAGCATCCAGCTGCTCCTATGACTAGATTGCAAAAGGGACTAATTAAGGGCAAAGAGGAAGGGAGAAATGTGTCAGAATTTCAACACTACACTTTTCCTGTAATTTAAACAGTTTAATTCTTCAGGTCAAGAAAGTAGAAGATATGCTTCTTTTAATATAGAAATTCTCAAAGACTTGAAAAAGGCTTGCACTCTTTATGGGGCTACATCAGCTTATGTTAAGATGTTATTACAGAATTTGGCTTTTGAAATCTTGACCCCTAATGACTGGAAATCTATAGCAAGGATATGTCTAGAACCTGGACACAACTACTTGTGGCTTTCTGAATATAGTGAGCTTTGTAGGATACAAGCCCAACAAAATAGTCAAAATAGAGTTCATGCTGCAATCACTGTGACCTACTAACAAATTCCTAAAGGAGAATTTGAGAGAGCAGCAAGAAGAAATAGCCAGCAAAAATATAATATTTGGAGATCTCAATCTTGCACTCTCAAAACTAGATAAATCAAACCACAAAATAAATGAGAAAGACATTAAAGAGATAAATAGAACATTAGAAAGGTTAAATATGATAGAACTTTGGAGAAAAATAAATGGAAACAGAAAGGAGTACACTATCTTTTTCAGCAGTTCATGGAACCTATACAAAATTGATCATATATTAGGACATAAAGACATCAAATTCAAATGCAGAAAGGCAGAAATAGTAAATGCATGATTTTCAGATCATGATGCAACAAAAATTACATTCAAGAAAAAGCCAGAGAAAAATACACTAAAAAGTAATTGGAAACTAAATAATCTCATCATAAAGAATGAATGAATGAAACACAAATCATAGATATAATTAATAATTTCACCTAAGAGAATGACAGTAATGAGATGACACACCAAAATGTGTGGCTTTCAGCCAAACCAGTAATAAGGGGAAATTTTATATCACTAGTGGCCTATTTGCATAAAATAGAGAAAGAGAAGATCAGTGAAGGCTTGCAACTAAGAAATCCAGAAAAAAAGAGTAAATTGCAAACCCCCAATCAAACATTAAACTTGAAATTCTCAAAATAAAAGAAGAAAGTAATAAAATTGAAAGTAAAAAAAAAAAACTATTGAATTAATAAATAAAACTAAGATTTGGTTCTCTGAAAAAAACTAACAAAATAGATGAACTGTTAGTAAATTTGATTAGAAAAGGGAAAGAGGAAAATCAAATTGTTAGTCTTAAAAAAAACAAAAAAAGAGATCTTTTCACTAATGAAAAGGAAATTAAAGCAACAATTAGGAGTCACTTTGCCCAACTTTATGTCAATAAATTTGATAACCTAAGTGAAATGGATGACTACCTCCAAAAATATAGGCTTCCCAGCTTAGCAGAGGAGGAAGTAAATGGGTTAAAAAGTCCAATTTTAGAAAAAAATAGATCAAGCTATTAATCAACTCCCTAAGAAAAAAATCCCCAGAACCAGATGGGTTTACATGTGAATTCTACCAAACATTTAAAGAACAATTAACTCCAATGCTATATAAATTATTTGAGAAAAATAGGGAATGAAGAATTCCTACCAAATTCCTTTTATGACATAGACATGGTACTCTCTATAATATGTTTGGTACTACCTAAACAAGGTAGGATGAAAATTAAAAAAAAAAAAAAGAACATTATAGCCCAATATCCCCAATGAACATTGATGCAAAATTCTTGAATAAAATATTAGCAAAAAGATTACAGAAAATAATTTCCCAGATAATACAGTATGAAAAAGTAGGATTTATATCAGAAATGCAGGGCTGGTTCAATATTAGGAAAACTATAAATATAATTGACTATATCAAGAACCAAATTAACAAAAACCATATGATCATCTCAATGAGTGAAGAAAAAGCATATGATAAAATCCAACACCCATTCCTATTAAAAACACTAGTGAGTATAGGAATAAATGGACTTTTGCTCAGTTGCATCTATTTAAAACCATCGGTAAGCATCATATGTAATAGTGGTAAACTGGAACCATTCCCAATAAAATCAGGCATGATACAACGTTACCCACTATCACCATTAGTATTCAATATTGTCTTAGGAATGCTAGTTTGGGAATAAGAGATAAAAAAAGAAATTACCGGAATTAGAGTAGATAATGAGGAAACCAAATTATCACTCTTTGGAGATGATATGATGTTATACTTAGAGAACCCCAGAGATTCTACTAAAAAGTTATTAGAAATAATCCACACCCTTAGCAAAGTTGCAGGATACAAAATAAACCCATATAAGTTGTGATGACCTCGTATTTAAAATGAAATGGAGTCAGGAATTCAGGTTAAGAGAAAAATCTTCAATCTTTATTGAAGAGGTGAAGAAGGATTGCTATAGCAATATGGGCAGCTGTGACAGGAAGCCAGCTAGCAAAGAGGGATAGGAGGTGAAAGGCGGTGAAGATAGTAAGGCGAGCAGCTGTGACAAGATGCCAGCCAGCAGTCTCTCTTTCGCTTCCTTTTCCCCTCCCCTGCATCCACCCACCAAAATCATCATTTCCTATACAACACATCAGGACTTGCACAAAGAGTGAGCGGGGACCATTCTTTCTCCAAGCTTATATATTAATAGAGTATGGCCCAATTACTATTTAGCCTCACGTACTTGGGATCTCAGTGCATCAACTCAAGACTCAGCCCATTACATCTCCCACTTTCTTTCTTTTGTTTTAGAACACAGGTGGACATGCCATCCCTGACTCCTCAGGGAGGTCAGAGCCCCTAAGGAGAGGTGATCATACCCTCTCTGACTTCTCAGGAAAGGAGGTGAAAGCACCTAAAAGGAGGTGATCATGACCCCCCTGACTTCTCAGGAACGGATCTGAAAGCACTAAAAAGGAGATAACCATGCCCTCCCTGACATCTCAGGAAGGGAGATGAAAACTACCAAAGGGAAGTGGGGGTTGCTAGTGGGTCTCTGGGCTAAAAGGTCTTATTAGAAACAGGTATGTACAAACTCATCAGCATGGGAGGTATTACACAATCACATAGCAATAATGCAGAGGCTATTAGTGATGACTCTCCCCACAGTCAGTGCAGGCTTGATATGGTGTAACAAACATGAATTGTACATGCAAGTAACGGTATAACAAACAATATAAATCAACATGGTATTGTAAAAGATTGCCAGAAGTCCTAGAAGGAGAGTATGAAAACAGTATTCCCACATATGCCTTCTTCAGCAGCCAAGAAATAGTCTGATGATATTTATTATGGACAATTAATTTTGGCCTCCACTTCATCCTCTAATTAGGTCTTTTTTTCCTCAAAATATGTAGTTCTTGTGCTTTCACTCCCCTACTCACTGAACTCTAGCATTTTCCATTTTCTCCAGCATTAAACACAAAACATTCTGCTGGAAGCATAACATAATTGATCATAACATAGCTCCCTTATAACTTTTCAGTTTTCTCATCCCTTGTTCCCCACCACAGACTTCTTGGTCCAGAGACAATAGTCTGATTATTCCACAAACAAAACACTCCAGTTCTGGACATTTTCTCTGGCTGTCCTTTATGTCTGGTATGTTCTCTTTATCCCATTTCAACTACCTATTTCCCTTACTTAAGTTCCAACTAAAATCCTATCTTTTACAGGAAGGCTTCCCCAAATCCTCTTAATTTTACTCCCTTTCTTCCGTCATTTGTGATGTCTTTAGCTCATATTTTACTTTGAATATTTTAGTTTACACATCATCACCCCCATTAGGTATATCAATTCCTTTATTTTAGAAATAATTTCCCCCCCTTTTTTGAATCCCTAGTGCTTAGGCCAGTAATTAGAACATTGCAAGTGCATAACAAATGCTTATTGTTTGATTGATGAATTGAAGTAGGCATACTATGGAAGCTGATTGTTATTGTTATTATTATCATTATTATTATTATTATTATTATTATTATTATTATTATTATTTTCCAAGTCCCAAATTAGTGTTGGGATAGGGGATGTTGTGTCAGTTAAGATTCTCAGTATGCTGACTCATTGTGCCAAAAATATTCTTTAATTCACTTTGTATACATAGAAATAAATGTTTGGCACATTGTGATAATAACAGCTTACCAGATCAAGCCATTTAATGTATTATGAAATGTACCTGTCTAATTCCAAAAAGAAATATATTATATTGTGGTTTGCAATACCACTTAATAAAATAGAAAATTTTTGAACTTTGTATTTTTTTTTAACAATAATAAGATCACAGATGAAGAAATTGAAATTATTTATAGACATATGAAAATATGCTCCAAATCATTATTAATCAGAGAAATGCAAATTAAGACAACTCTGAGATACCACTACACACCTGTCACATTGACTAGAATGACAGGGAAAGATAATGTGGAATGTTGGAGGGGATGTGGGAAAACAGGGACACTGATACATTGTTGGTGGAATTGTGAACACATCCAGCCATTCTGGAGAGCAATTTGGAACTATGCTCAAAAAGTTATCAAACTGTGCATATCCTTTGATCCAGCAGTGTTTCTACTGGGCTTATACCCCAAAGAGATACTAAAGAAAGGAAAGCTACCTGTATGTGCCAAAATGTTTGTGGCAGCCCTGTTTGTAGTGGCTAGAAGCTGGAAAATGAAAGGATGCCCATCAATTGGAGAATGATTGAGTAAATTGTGGTATATGAATGTTATGGAATATTATTGTTCTGTAAGGAATGACCAGCAGGATGAATACAGAGAGGACTGATGAGACTTACATGAACTGATGCTAATTGAAATGAGCAGAACCAGGAGATCATTATATACCTCAACAATCATACTGTTTGAGGATGTATTCTGATGGAAGTGGATCTCTTCGATAAAGAGAGCTTTAATTGATCAAAGATGGACAAAAGCAGCTACACCCAAAGAAAGAATACTGGGAAATGAACATAAACTGCTTGCATTTTTGTTTTTCTTCCCAGGTTATTTATACCTTCTGAATTCAATTCTCCTGTGCAACAAGAAAACTGTTCAGTTCTGCACACATATATTGTATCTAGGATATACTGTAACCTATTCAACATGTAAAGAACTGCTTGCCATCTGGGGGAGGGTGTGGAGGAAGGGAGGGGGAAAATCAGAACAGAAGTGAATGCAAGGGAAAATGCTGTAAAAAATTACCCTAGCATGGGTTCTATCAATAAAAAGTTATTAAAAAAAACAATAAGATCACTATTACCTGTCTGAAATGCTTATGAGTCATGGTACTTTCATCATCAATTATTTGTTACAGCTTACTTAGGAAACACAAATAATATTTTATCCCATTTTTAATCCCTGTGATGCACCTGATTAAGGTGACATGATATGTGGAGGAAAGGAGAAAATTTGATTTTTCTCATTATTTATCTTTCTCCAAAACCCATTCCCAGATAGCTGCCAAAAAAAAAAAAATTCTAAAACATTCTTTATACAGGGCATTCCTTCCAACAATTAAAGATTTACATTCTCTTCATATTGTCTTTAGGATAAAACAAAGACTCTCCCATGTAGCATTAAAAATTCTTCACAATACAGCTCTGATCTCAATTTCTAGTATTATTTGTTATCCTCCTTTTTCACCCCATACAGTCTTAGGATATTGCCATGAAGAAAAAGTGACTGCTTTCAATTTTGTCTTTATTTGTTAATCATTTAACATAGTAATCTATACATAGAATGCATTTAATAAATTCTTATTGTTCTATCTTGGACAGATGGAAGAAAAATGAGAAGGCAAATATTATATCTGATTTTGTTTATGTAAAATTCATTAAAGAAAGCCTCTAAAAGTTGAAAAACTATGTATCTCTCTAACCAGTGTTTCCTCAAAAAAGCTAATCATGTGGTCATCTTTTCTTTTTTTTTTAAATATGAATTTTTAATAATATTCTTTTTTTTTTAAAATTTAATTTTATTTAATAATAACTTTGTATTGACAGAATCCATGCCAGGATAATTTTTACACAGCATTATCCCTTGCAATCACTTATGTTTCGTTTTTTTCCCCTCCTTCCCTCCTCCCTCCCCCCCAAGATGGCAAGCAGTCCTATATATGTTAAATATGTTGCAGTATATCCTAGATACAATACATATTTGCAGAACCGAACAGTTCTCCCGCTGCACAGAGAGAATTGGATTCAGAAGGTAAAAATAACTCAGGAAGAAAATCAAAAATCAAATAGTTCACATTCATTTCCCAGTATTCCTTCTTTGGGTGTAGCTGTTTCTGTCCATCATTTATCCAATGAAACTCAGTTAAGTCTCTTTGTCAGAGAAATCCACTTCCATCAGAATACATCCTCATACAATATCGTTGTTGAAGTGTATAATGATCTCCTGGTTCTGCTCATCTCACTTAGCATCAGTCCATATAGGTCTCTCCAAGCCTCTCTGTATTCATCCTGCTGGTCATTCCTTACAGAGCAATAATATTCCATAACATTCATATACCACAATTTACCCAGCCATTCTCCAATTGATGGGCAACCATTCATTTTCCAGTTTCTAGCCACTACAAACAGGGCTGCTACAAACATTTTGGCACATACAGGTCCCTTTCCATTTTTTAGTATCTCTTTGGGGTATAAGCCCAATAGAAACACTGCTGGATCAAAGGGTATGCACAGTTTGATAACTTTTTGGGCATAATTCCAGATTGCTCTCCAAAATGGCTGGATTTGTTCACAACTCCACCAACAATGCATCAGTGTCCCAGTTTTCCCGCATCCTCTCCAACATTCATCATTATTTTTTCCTGTCATCTTAGCCAATCTGACAGGTGTGTAGTGATATCTCAGAGTTGTCTTAATTTGCAATTCTCTGATCAATGGTGATTTGGAACACTCTTTCATGTGAGTGGTAATAGTTTCAATTTCTTCATCTGAAAATTGTCTGTTCAAATCCTTTGACCATTTATCAATTGGAGAATGGCTTGATTTTTTATAAATTTGAGTCAGTTCTCTATATATTTTGGAAATGAGGCCTTTATCAGAACCTTTAATTGTAAAGATGTTTTCCCAGTTTGTTGCTTCCCTACTAATCTTGTTTGCATTTGTTCTGTTTGTACAAAGGCTTTTTAATTTGATATAATCAAAATTTTCGATTTTGTGATTGCTAATGGTCTCTAGTTCATCTTTGGTCACAAATTTCTTTCTCCTCCACAAGTCTGAGACATAAACTATCCTATGTTCCTCTAATTTATTTATAATCTCGTTCTTTATGCCTAGATCATGGACCCATTTTGATCTTATCTTGGTATGTGGTGTTAAGTGTGGGTCCTTGCCTAATTTCTGCCATAATAATTTCCAGTTATCCCAGCAGTTTTTATCAAATAAGGAAATCTTATCCCAAAATTTAGAATCTTTGGGTTTGTCAAACACTAGATTGCTATAATTGACTATTCTGTCTTGTGAACCTAACCTTTTCCACTGATCAACTAATCTATTTCTAAGCCAATACCAAATGGTTTTGGTGACTGCTGCTTTATAATATAATTTTAGATCAGGTACAGCTAGGCCACCTTCATTTGATTTTTTTTTTATTAATTCCCTTGAGATTCTCGACTTTTTATTGTTCCATATGAATTTTGTTGTTATTTTTTCTAAATCATTAAAATATTTTCTTGGAAATCTGATTGGTATAGCACTAAATAAATAGATTAGTTTAGGGAGTATTGTCATCTTTATTATATTCGCTCGGCCTATCCAAGAGCACTTAATATTTTTCCAATTATTTAAGTCTGACTTTATTTGTGTGAAAACTTTTTTGTAATTTTGCTCATATAATTCCTGACTTTCCTTTGGTAGGTAGATTCCCAAATATTTTATGCTATCAACAGTTATTTTGAATGGAATTTCTCTTTGTATCTCTTGCTCTTGGATTTTGTTGGTGGTGTATAAGAATGCTGAGGATTTATGGGGATTTATTTTGTATCCTGCTACTTTGCTAAAATTATGAATTATTTCTAATAGCTTTTTAGTAGAATCTCTGGGGTTTTCTAGGTATACCATCATATCATCTGCAAAGAGTGATAGTTTGGTTTCCTCATTGCCTACTCTAATTCCTTTAATCTCTTTCTCGACTCTTATTGCAGAGGCTAGTGTTTCTAATACAATATTGAATAATAATGGTGATAGTGGGCAGCCTTGTTTCACTCCAGATCTTACTGGGAAAGGTTCTAGTTTTTCCCCATTGCATATGATGCTTACTGAAGGTTTAAAATATATGCCACTAACTATTTTAAGGAAAAGTCCTTTTATTCCTATGCTCTCAAGTGTTTTTATTAGGAATGGCTGTTGGATTTTATCAAATGCTTTTTCTGCATCTATTGAGATGATCATATGGTTTTTGTTTGGTTGGTTGTTGATATAGTCAATTATGTTAATAGTTTTCCTAATATTGAACCAGTCCTGCATTCCTGGTATAAATCCTACTTGGTCATAGTGTATTATCCTGGGGATGATTTTCTGTAATCTTTTTGCTAATATTTTATTTAAGATTTTAGCATCAATATTCATTAGGGAGATTGGTCTATAATTTTCTTTCTCTGTTTTCAGCCTACCTGGTTTAGGTATCAGTACCATATCTGTGTCATAAAAGGAGTTTGGTAGGACTCCTTCAATCCCTACTTCTTTAAATAGTTTATTTAGCATTGGAGTTAATTGATCTTTAAATGTTTGATAGAATTCAGATGTAAATCCATCTGGTCCTGGGGTTTTTTTCTTAGGGAGTTGATTAATAGTTTGTTCTATTTCTTTTTCTGAGATAGGAGTGTTTAGGACATTTACTTCTTCCTCTGTTAGTTTAGGCAAGTTATATTTTTGGAGGTATTCTTCTATTTCATTTAAGTTGTCGAATTTATTGGCGTAAAGTTGGGCAAAGTAACTCCTAATTATTGCTCTAATTTCCTCTTCGTTAGTGGTGAGTTCTCCCTTTTCATTTTTAAGACTAACAATTTGATTTTCCTCTTTCCTTTTTTTAATCAGATTTACTAAGGGTTTGTCTATTTTGTTGGTTTTTTCATAGAACCAACTCTTAGTTTTATTAATTAATTCAATAGTTTTTTTTTTTTACTTTCAATTTTATTGATCTCTCCTTTTATTTTTTGAATTTCAAGTTTAGTATTTGATTGGGGGTTTTTAATTTGTTCCTTTTCTAGCATTATTAGTTGCAAGCCCAATTCATTGACCTTCTCTTTCTCTATTTTGTACAAATAGGCCTCTAGAGATATGAGATTTCCCCTTATTACCGCTTTGGCTGCATCCCATACATTTTGGTATGATGTCTCATTATTATCGTTTTCTTGGATGAAGTTATTAATTATGTCTATAATTTGCTGTTTCACCCAATCATTCTTTAGTATGAGATTATTTAGTTTCCAATTATTTTTGGTCTACTTTCCTGTGGCTTTTTATTGAATGTAATTTTCAATGCATCATGGTCTGAAAAGGATGCATTCACTATTTCTGCCTTACTGCATTTGAGTTTGAGGTTTTTATGTCCTAATATATGGTCAATTTTTGTATAAGTTCCATGAACTGCTGAAAAGAAGGTGTACTCCTTTCTGTCCCCATTACATTTTCTCCAGAGATCTATCATATCTAATTTTTCTAGTATTCTATTTATCTCTTTGACTTCTTTCTTATTTATTTTGTGGTTTGATTTATCTAATTCTGAGAGTGCAAGTTTGAGATCTTCCACTATTATAGTTTTACTGTCTATTTCTTCTTGCAGCTCTCTTAATTTCTCTTTTAAGAATTTAGATGCTACACTACTTGGTGCATATATGTTTAATATAGATACTTCTTCATTATTCATTCTACCCTTTAGCAAGATATAGTGCCCTTCCTTATCTCTTTTGATTAGATCAATTTTTGCTTTAGCTTGATCTGAGATCAGGATGGCTACCCCTGCTTTTTTGGCTTCACCTGAAGCATAGTAGGTTTTGCTCCAACCTTTTACCTTTAACCTGCATGTATCACCCCGCTTCAGGTGTGTTTCCTGTAAACAACATATTGTAGGATTCTGGCTTTTAATCCATTCTGCTAACCGCTTCCTCTTTATAGAAGAGTTTACCCCGTTCACATTTATGGTTAAAATGACCAATTCTGTATTACTTGCCATCTTGTTAACCCCGGTTTATGCTTTTCTCCCTTCTTACTTCTTTACCCCCCTTCCCAGTATTAAGGTTGTGAGCACCACTTGCTTCTCACAGCCCTCCCTTTTTTAGTATCCCTCCCCCGCTTAGAGTTCCCCCCCCAACTTGCCCCTTTCCCTCCCAGTTACCATATTCCCTTCCACTTAGCTTATTCCTTCCCTTTTCACTTTTCCCTTCTCACTTTTCAATGAGGTGGGAGAAGTTTCACCATAGATTGAATATGTCTAAAATTCTTCTCTTAATGCCAATTCTGAGAGCAGTAAAATACTCACTATATTCATCCCTCTCCATTCTTTCTCTCAGATATACTAGGTTTTCTTTGCCTCTTCATGAAATGTAGTACCCCCACTTTCCCTTTTTTCTGGTACAATGTCCTTTCCACATCTAGTTTCTAGAAAAAGGTATACATGTATTCTTTATACATCTTTATAGCTGAAATATAGTTCCCAAGATTAATCTTTACCTTTTTAGATTTCTCTTGAGTTCTGTGCTTGTAGATCAAATTTTTTGTTAAGTTCTGGCTTTTTCATCAGAAATAGATGAAATTCGCTTATTTCGTTGAATGTCCATCTTCTTCCCTGGAAAAAGATGCTCAATCTCGCTGGGTAAGTTATTTTTGGTTGCATACCAAGTTCCTTAGCCTTTCGGAATATCATATTCCAGGCCCTTCGATCCTTTAATGTGGATGCTGCCAGATCCTGGGTGATCCTTATTGTGGCTCCTTGATACTTGAATTGGGTTTTTCTAGCCGCTTGCAGTATTTTTTCCTTCGCCTGAGGGTTCTGGTATTTGGCCACTATATTCCTTGGTGTTTTGATTTTAGGATCCCTTTCAGTAGGGGATCGATGAATTCTTTCAATGTCTATTTTACCTTCTGTTTCTATGACTTCTGGGCAGTTCTCTTTGATAATTTCCTGGAAAATAGTGTCCAGGCTCTTTTTTTCATCATACTTTTCTGGAAGTCTGATGATTCTCAGGTTGTCTCTCCTGGATCTGTTTTCCAGGTCTGTTGTCTTCCCCAGAAGGTATTTCACATTCTTTTCCATTGTTTGATTTTTTTGGATTTGCTTGACTGATTCTTCTTGTCTCCTCGAGTCATTCAATTCCAATTGTTCGACCCTGATTTTCAGTGAGGTATTTTCTTCACTCACTTTTTTAAGATCTTTTTCTAATTGTCCAATTGAGTTCTTTTGTTCTGTGGAATTTTTTTCCATTTCGCCAATTTTGTTTTCCAGTTCACCAATCCTATTTTTCAAGGATTTGGTTTCTTTATCCACTCTCTCTTTAACTGACTTCTCCAGGTTCTTTTGCCAAGCCTCCCTCTCCTTTTGCAGAGCCTCACTCTGCTTTTGCCAAGTCTCCCTCTCCTTTTGCAAAGCCTCCTTCTCCTTTTGCCAAGCCTCCTTCCCCTTTTGCAAAGCCTCCCTCTCCTCTTCCCATTTTTCTTCTAGCTCCCTTGTGAGAGCCTTTTTAATTTCCTCCATGAGATTCATCTGTGCTGAGGAACATATGATCTCCTCCTTTGGGGATTCACCTGGGGACTGTTTGTTTTTAGTCTCCTCAGGATTTGGAGTCTGCTCTTTATCTGTATAAAAGCTGTCAAGGGTTAAATTCTTTTTCAGTTTCTTGCTCATTCTGTCTAATAATCAAAGACAAACTATCAAAGAAACAGAAGGAAAAAAACCCTTGAATGGAGGCTGCTTTCTTTGGGGGAGGGGCAGGGTATTCGTGAGGCACGGGTCCTACTGTGCTGGCGCCTGCACTCTGAGATCCAAGAGAGTAATGAGACACTGTGGGGGAGGGGTGGCCAGGTCCCGAGAGACTCCAGCTGTTTGGGGCTGTATTCTTCACCCCCGGTGTTTTTAGCTTCTCTGCTGGGCTGCTGACTTGCTGCCGGAGTAAAGTATCTAATCCTGTAGCAAAGCTCTCCCTGCAGAGACGGCTGCGATCACGCCCCACCCCCTCTCCGCTCTACTCGGTTCTGAGCTGCTATCTGTGCTCTTGCTGCAGCTGCTGCCAGCAGACTGCTTCCGATTTAAATACCGTCCCTGCCCTCGCGCAAAAACAGACCTTTCTTGACGAGTCTCAATGATGGTTTCTCTTGGTAAGTAATTGTATGTTTTTTTTCAGTCCAGCATTAATTCAGAGGCATGAAATGAAATGGATAGTGAGAGAAAAACACGGAGGTTACACAGCAGTGTATTTCCTCTCTGCCATCTTGGCCGGAAGTGATGTGGTCATCTTTTCAACTGATTATTAGGGATATTTCCTACTATAGTTGTGTGGTTGAGCCATATAATCTCTAAAATTTATTTTTATACAATACACCTTATAGAGAATTTTGACCCAGGATGGGGTCAAACAATGTGGTGACATTCTGGTATAGAAACTGTATTCATCAGTACTTATGGACAAATCATCTTTGAAGAATAATTTAAAGTGTTGAGAATTTAAAATGATATGCCTATGTGATAAAACCAGAATTTAAAGACCATTTTTTCTTCTACTGACTATGGAACAGAGACTTTACATTCAAAAATTATTTAATCCTATACTTCTCCAACTTTAACACCCCTTTTTTTACATGCATTCTTTGTTTCAAATTTATAAAATTGTTCCCCTTTGTATATGCTCAAAACAATTTCAGGTGTTCAAACTCCTTTCTCATCTTAGTCTCCCCTTTTTTGCCATTTCCTCTCTTTCCTGAAATTCCCCCTTTAATAACTTTCTATAGATTGTTTTCTTTCCCCTACTTAATATACATTCTATACTATAGATCAGTTATTCTCTTTGAGCTTAAAATTTTTCACATGCAAATTAGGAGAATAACAATATTTATTGGCTGAATGTTTTTGTAAGAATAAAGTAAAGACAATCTGGTAATACATTTACCATTTTATTAGTTAAATTCTCACTTGCTTTAATTATCAATTAATTAATAATCAATTAAATTGATTGCTGTTGTTGTTCAATTATTTTTAGTCATGTCCAATAATTTTGATCCCATTTGTAGTTTCCTTGGCAAATATATTAGAGTGTTTTTTTAATTTCCTTTTCTGCTCATTTAACAGATGCAGAAATTGAGGAAAGCAGGGTTAAGTTACTTGCGCAGGGTGACACAACTACTAAGGGATTAAAACCATATTTGAATGTAGAAAAAAATGAGTTTTCCTGACTATAGAATCTGGTCTACGCCACCTAGTTGCCCATACTTCTGACTGCCAAAGGTCAAATCACATTATCAATATTGTCTTCAGTTCTGAGTACAACATTTTAGGGAAAGCAATGACAAATTGTGGAGGTTTGGAAGATAAATAATTAGACTGAAAGAGACACAAATGATTCAGTGGATCAGTGGCTAAAAAGAAGTCATAGATATAATTGGGAGAAGAAAAGATATAATTTAGGAATGATAAGTATCCTTAAGGTGAGACAGTGTACATTAAATAGATCATTAGTTTTGGAGTCAGTGAGATCTGCATTCAAATGCTACCTGAAAAACATAATCATTACATGAACAAAAATGAATTAGTTTCATTTCTTACTTTCAGTTTCCTCATTTTTAAAATAGGTTTTAAAAATTGACCTGTATCACAAGTTTGTTCCAAGAACCATGTGAGATGATGTATTGAAAGTCATTTAAAACTTTAAAGTAAAATGTGACCATAAACTAATAATAATAGTAAAAATCATAAGTATATGAAAAATGGGTTTTGAAAGAAGCATTAGGCCGATGCTTCTTTGCCTTATAGAACAGAAATAGTTAACATGAACAAATGAATGAGTGCATGAATAAATGAAAAATGATATATTAAACATTTAGTATGGATTGATAAGAGATAGATTTACTATTAATGAAATAAATTAGTAATATAAGAAATAAAAAAAATTGAATGCAGTTTCTTCTTTCTGGAGAACTTAAAAAAAAAAAAAAAACAAGATTACCATTTTATGATTACATAGAAGAATTTCTGATTTGGTCCATTGCAATGCTGAGATTTTCTGAAAGGTAGTTCCTAATAATCACAGATTAAACTATACTCCAATAGCTTCATTTTTGAATTCATTCTCAGCCTTTTTTCCCTTGGGGGTCTCAGATCAATAAAAGTTTTTCTAAAACATCCTTAAACATATTTAAAATGTTATTTTCCTTACAATAAGCTCTTGATTGCTTCCATGATGATTGTCCTATACACAATAGAGAACACACATAGCAAATGTTTAATCATAAGGTGACTTTTTCCTACTTTGGCTATACATTTGGCCTCACTTTTCTTGCCCTCACTCAGGAAATGCAAACTAAAGTTAATAAGAGTCTAAGTCAGACATAATTTAAAAGGCTTTTTGCCCCTGTAATTATGTAATTTATTCCAAAGTAAAATGGAATTAAAAAAAAAGAAAAACCTCATTTAGGAATATCCAAATCAGTGCTTTTCTTTGTGTTAGGATTAATTATATTTTATCAATTTCAACCTTGTGCCCCTCATGTGTTATATTTTCCTAATAGTTAATTGAGTTAATTATTACACCTAGACATGCTTCAAGTTATCTCTGTACCTCTTCAAATACTATACACTCAGGTCTCCCAAGGCAAACTTTTTCTTCCTTGGAATGTTTATTTCCTTACATTCATTTTTTGGGGTATTCTATAAGGATCTTCTTTGTTAAGTTATAAGCAATATTATTTTCCTAAATTTAAATTAGAAAATTGAGTATTTCATTATAAGCATAAAATCTAATTTTTAATTCCATAACATGTTTTTTCTTTCATTCTAATGAATTTTCCACTTCACACTAGAAAGAGCATGCTTATTCTGCCCCTAACTATGTACTATGTACATTATAAGCAAAACCTTGACTTAAATGTTTTTTTTTTCTATTTTAGCCTCACTTTCAGTTGAAATACTGAATCAATACCTCATATAGTACTAGAAAAAGAGATAACTTCCTTAAGGATGGAGTTTTCAAAAATTCTTTTATCACTCCATTGTTTTTGACACCATCCTTATTTCTCATTTTGCATGGGTAAAAACAATGACAAATCTTTCTTCACAAAGTATTGTCATCTATTTGAATTTTGGGTACAGGTTCTTAATAGTGGGAATGGATCCATTCAATGAAATGTTCCACTGAAATGAGTTTCAGGCTATTTTGGTGCTGGTACCATTGAGGTTCTACCCAAAATGATTAATTAGCAGCCATCTGTTAAGCACTGTTGCTATAGAAGCATTCAGCACCATGGGCTGATAGTAAGTTTGGTAATCAGTACAAACTCTGGAAAAATTCATTGAAGTCACTGTAGCTAGGTTATATCATTCTGCTGCTGTGTCAATGATTGTAGGATAACCCAAAATGTAGGGAAAAGGATTCTCTCCAGAGGTAGCAGATTTAACTAAGTAACCATCTGCTATACCTTTTAGGCAGTGTATGTTGTGCACAGATGGTAAATATGATCTAGTTGAATTTCCGAGATATAGGAAGGATTGCTCAAGGAGAAATTTCCCTAATATCACTGACCTTGTGTTTCTTCCCTGATGTGATAACTACCAGGAAAGAAGCCAGGGAGAAGTGAGGACAATTCTCTATGTATTTGATATTACGTATTAGTTCTTGGTATCATCTCCATGTAGCAAAGGGATTAGTACTCAATTAAGAACTGAATATGTGATGGAAAACATTTCAGATACATTTTCAGCTACACATCTGCTACATGTTCTGAAATGAAAAACAAACAAGCAAGCAAACACAAAAACACTTTGAAGTTCTAGTTTAGAGTCAAGTGGCATCATCTTCAATGATGCTTTTGCTAATGTAGAATCAAAATGGAAAATATCACCATAGAAATCTATTGGATTTGATCTTTTATTGTCAAGTAAATGTATTCATTTTTTTACAAAAGAAAAGAGGACACAAGTAAATAAAAATGATAGTGTCTGTGGAGTACAATTCCCTGAAATCTATTTCTTTTGTCTAGAAAGATTTATTTCAATATTTCTAACCTCTCACTTAACATTTTCATCTAGATGAGTCACTGACCCTCAGATTAATTAATTAATCAAATTATTGAAATAATAAAAAAAAATCTTCCTTCCCAGACTTCCCATATTACTAGCAGCTATATGAAAATTGTCCTATGCATATGTATTTATACACAAGCATGTTTGTATTTATATCCACATTTATATATATATATATATATGTGTGTGTGTGTGTGTGTGTGTGTGTGTGTATACATATGTATGTATATATATATGTAATGTTATATATCTACTCTTTATATATATATTATACACATCATATATAATATTATATGTCTGTATATGTATGCAATGTTATGAGACAATGTGGTAGTAAGAAGTATACTAGATTTGGAGTCAAGCAGACCTGGATTCAAATCCTATCTAGGACACCAATTAGTTATGTGACTTTTAGGAGTCACTCTACTTTTCTGGGGCTATTTCCCCATGTGTGAGAAAATGAGAAGGTTACGCTTACTTGGCTCTGGAGTTCCTTATTATTCTAAAGCCATAATGCCATTAGATCCTATGACCTGAAACTTTTTTACTATTATCCCTTATATACAATCATATATCTATTTCAAAAATTCTTCATGTGCTTTATGTGTCATAGGATTATAGATGTACACCAGGAAGGCCAATCCATTAACAAGGATTTATTAACTGCATATTGTGTGCCAGGACCTTGGCTAGGTGTTAGCAATACAAATGAAAAGAATGAAATCCTTATACAAAATTAATTTATATTCTGAACAGAGAACTAATAAGTACATGCACAAATAATAACAAAAAGTTTAATATAACAATGTTTTACTTTATGCACATATATGCATAAATCCAAGCATACACATACACAAAGTAGTTACATACAAGGTAGTTTGGAAATGAATGCACCTGTAATTTTTTGTTTGTTTTAATTCTAATCTTTATTTTAACTATACATTTCATTAAAAAAAATCAATTTTATGTTTTTTTTTTTAATAATAGATTTTTATTTACAAGTTATATGCATGGGTAATTTTACAGCATTGACAATTATCAAAACTTTTGTTCCAATTTTTCCCCTTCTTCCCCTCACTCCCTCCCTTAGATGGCAGAATGATCAGTAGATATTAAATATATTAAAATGTAAATTAAATGCAAAATAAGTATACATGACCAAACCATTATTTTGCTGTACAAAAAGAATCAGGCTATGAAACATTGTAAAATTAGCCTGTGAAGGAAATCCAAAATGTGGGCAGGCAAAAATATAGGGATTAGGAATTCAATGCAATGGTTCTTAGTCATCTCCCAGAATTCTTTCACTGGGTGTCTCTGGTTCAGTTAATTACTGCTCCATTGGAACTGATTTGGTTCATCTCATTGCTGAAGATGGACATGTTCATCAGAATTGATCATCATATAGTATTGTTATTGAAATATATAATGATCTCCTGGCCCTGCTCATTTCACTCAGCATCAGTTCATGTATGTCTCTCCAGGACTTTCTGAAATCATCTTGTTGGTCATTTCTTACTGAACAATAATATTCCATAATATTCATATTCCACAATTTAGTCAGCCATTCTCCAATTGATGGGCATCTGCTCAGTTTCCAGTTTCTGGCCACTACAAAGAGGGCTGCCACAAACATTGGTGCACATACAGATCCCTTTCCCTTCTTTATGATCTTTTTGGGATATAAGCTCAGTAGTAACACTGCTGGATCAAAGGTATGTATGCACAGTTTGATAACTTTTTGAGCATAGTTCCAAATTGCTCTCCAGAATGGCTGGATGTGTTCACAATTCCACCAACAATGTATCAGTGTCCCTGTTTTCCCACATCCCCTCAATAACTTTCCGCATTATCTTTCCCTGTCATTCTAGCCAATCTGGCAGGTGTGTAGTGGTATCGCAGAGTTGTCTTGATTTGTATTTCTCTCATTAATAATTACTTGGAGGATCTTTTCATATGGCTAGAAATAGTTTCAATTTCTTCATCTGAGAATTGTCTGTTCATATCCTTTGACCATTTATCAATTGGAGAATAGCTTGATTTCTTATAAATTAGAGAGAATTCTCTATATATTTTGGAAATAAGGCCTTTATCAGAATCTTTGACTGTAACAGTGTTTTCCCAGTTTATTGCTTCCCTTCTAATCTTGTCTGCATTAGTTTTGTTTATACAAAAACGTTTCCATCTGATAAAATCAAAATTTTCTATTTTGTGATCAATAATGATCTCTAGTTCTTCTTTGGTCATAAATTCCTTCCTCTTCCACAGGTCAGAAAGGTAAACTATCCTATGTTCTTTTAATTTATTTATAATATCATTCTTTATGCCTAGGTCATGAACCCATTTTTGAGCTTGTCTTGGTGTACGGTATTAAGTATGGATCAATGCCTAGTTTCTGCCATACTAATTTTCAACTTTCCCAGCAATTTTTGTCAAATAATGCATTCTTATCCCAAAAACTGGGGTCTTTGGGTTGTCAAACACTAGATTATTATAGTTATTGACTGTTTTGTCCTTTGAACCTAACCTATTCCATTGATCAACTAGTCTATTTTTTAGCCAATACCAGATAGTTTTGGTAACCGCTGCTTTATAATATAATTTTAGATCTGGTGCAGCTAGGCCACCTTCATTTGATTTTTTTTTCATTAATTCCTTTGAAATTCTTGACTTTTTGTTTTTCCATATGAACTTTATTGTTATTTTTTCTAGGTCATCAAAATAGTTTTTTGGGAGTCTGATTGGTATAGCATTAAATAAGTAGATTAGTTTAGGTAGTATTGTCATCTTTATTATATTTGCTCACCCAATCCAAGAGCATTTAATATTTTTCCAGTTGGTTAGATCAGACTTAATTTGTGTGGAAAGTGTTTTGTAGTTTTGCTCATAAAGTTTCTGATTTTCCCTTGGCAGATAGATTCCTAAATATTTTATACAATCAGTAGTTACTTTAAATGCAATTTCTCTTTGTAACTCTAAGTATTGTTTTTTTTTAGTTCTCAAGTGTTTTTAATAGGAATGGGTGTTGGAGTTTATCAAATGCTTTTTTTGCATTTATTGAGATGATCATATGGTTTTTGTTAATTTGGTTATTAATATGGCCAATTATATTGATAGTTTTCCTAATATTGAACTAGCCCTGCATTCCTGGTATAAATCCTATTTGATCATGATGTATTATCCTAGGGATGATTTTCTGTAATCTTTTTGCTAATATCTTATTGAAGATTTTAGCATCAATATCCATTAGGGAGATTGCTCTATAATTTTCTTTCTCTGTTTTCAACCTATCTGGTTTAGGTATCAGTACCATGCCTGTGTCATCAAAGGAATTTGGTAGAACTCCTTCATTCCCCATTTTATCAAATAGTTTATAAAGCATTGGGGCCAATTGTTTTTTTAATGTTTGGTAGAATTCACATGTAAATCCATCTGGTCCTGGGATTTTTTTTTAGGGAGTTGATTAATAGCTTGTTCTATTTCTTTTTCTGAAATGGGAATATTCAAGCAATTTAATTCCTTCTCTGTTAATCTGGGAAGCCTATATTTTTGAAGGTAGTCATCCATTTTACTTGGATTATCAAATTTATTGGCATAAAGTTGGGCAAAATAACTCATTATTTCTCTAATTTTCTCCTCATTGGTGGAAAGTTCTCCCTTTTCATTTTTAAGACTACTAATTTGATTTTCCTCCCTCCTTTTTCTAATCAGATTAACCAAAGGCTTATCTATTTTATTGGTTTTTTCATAGAACCATTTCTTAGTTTTATTTATTAATTCAATACTTTTTTTTGCTTTCAATATTATTAATTTCTCATTTTAATTTTTCGAATTTCAAGTTTAGTATTTGATTGGGAGTTTTTATTTTGGTCTTTTTCTAGCTTTTTTAGTTGCAAGCCCAATTCATTGATATTCTCTTTCTTTATTTTATTCAAGTAAGCCTCTAAGGATATAAAATTTCCTCTTCTCATTTTGGCTGCATCACACAAATTTTGGTATGATGTCTCATCATTGTCATTATCTTGAGTGAAATTATTAATTGTATCTATAATTTGATGTTTCACCCAATCATTCTTTAAGATGAGATTCCTTACTTTTCAATTACTTTTTGGTCTATTTACACCTAAATTTTTGTTGAATGTATTTTTATTGCATTTTGATAGGAAAAGAAAGAATTTACTATTTCTGCCCTCCTGCATTTAATTTTGAGGTCTTTATGTCCTGATATATGGTCAATTTTTGTATAGTTTCCATGAACTGCTGAAAAGAAAGTATATTCTTTTCTGTCTCCATTAAGTTTTCTCCAAAGATCTATCATACTTATTTTTTTCTAATATTATATATACCTCTTTGGTTTCTTTCTTATTGGTTTGATTTCTCTCATTCTGAGAGTGCAAAGTTGAGATCTCCCACTATTACAGTTTTGCTGTCTATTTCTTCTTGCAACTCTCTTAACTTCTCCTTTAGGAAGTTAGATGCTTTACCACTTGGTGCATATATGTTTAGTATTGATATTGCTTTGTTGTCTATGCTACCCTTTAGCAAGATATAGTTTCCTTCCTTATCTCTTTTGATTAGATCAATTTTTGCATTTTCTTGATCTGAGATAAGGATGGCTACCCCTGCTTTTTTGACTTTACCTGAAGCACAATAGATTCTGCTCCAGCCTTTTACCTTTACTCTCTATGTATCTCCCTGTTTTAAATGTGTTTCCTGTAAACAACATATTGTAGGGTTCTGACGTTTGATCCAGTTTGCTATCCACCTCTGCTTTATGGGAGAGTTTATCCCATTCACAGTTATGGTTAAAATTACTAATTCTCTATTTCCTGCTATCTTTTCATCCCCAGATTATGCTTTTCTTTTACTTGCCCACCCAAACCTATTTCCAAGTTTTAATCTTATGTACCCCACTTGTATCACGCCACTCAGCCTTTTTAGGATCCCTCCCTCCCCCTTTTGAATCTCTTTCATTTTCTTTTACCCTGCTCTTATCACTCTTTTCCTTTTCCCTTTTCCTCTCCACCTTTTTAATGAGGTGAGAGAAGATTTTCTGCAAAACAAGTATGAAAATTATGTTCTCTTTCAGCCAACTCCAATGACTGTAAGATTCACACAATGTTCCTCCCCTCTCTAAATTCCCTCGGATACCATAAGTTTCCTTTGCCTCTTCGGGGATGTAGTTTCCCTTTTTTTATCCCATATTTCTCTCTTTTTTGACATTATCCCTTTTCCATTTTTACTTCCCCTTTTTATATTATATCAGTAAAATCAGAATATATATCTAATCTTTTTGTATATACAAAACAGAAATACAATTCTCAAGAGTTCCTTTTACCTTTTCTGCTTCTCTTGAGTCCTATGGTTGGAGATCACACTTTTTTGTTGTTGTTGTTTAGTTCTGTTTTTTTTTTCCTTAGAAACAAATGGAATTCATCTATTTCATTAAATGAACATCTTTTTCCCTGGAAGAAAATGCTTAGGTTGGCTGGGTAGTTTATTCTTGGATGCATTCCAAGTTCTTTTGCCTTTTGGAATATCAGCTTCCAGGCCCTTCGATCCTTTAATGTGGAGGCAGCCAGATATTGGGTGATCCTTATTGTGGCACCTCAGTATTTGAATTGTTTTTTTCTCCCTGCTTGTAATATTTTTTCCTTAATCTGATAGTTCTTAAATTTGGCCACAATATTCATTGGAGTTTTTATTTTAGGGTCTTTTTAAGAAGGTGTTCAAGTATTATTCAAATATACCAATGGCACTATGATCACATAATTTTTTATAGGTAAACAATTATAGATATAGACAATATGAAAATAATATAATTTATATATGAAAATAAAAAATGAAATATATGTATCTTATCTTTTATCTTTACATCACATATTTCCCAATAATATATTTATAATTTCCCTCTACAAAAGAAATATCCCTTGTAACAAAAAAATCAAAACAAAAAATAAAGAAATTGATAAAAAAGTAGCTCAGGAAAATCAAGTAAAACATCCACTATTTCCAAAATGTTGTATTACATACCACATTCATAGTACTGAATATCTACAGACTGGATGTCATTACATTATTTCATGGCTTCATTGAAACCAAAGTTTGTTCTACTTTCACAGAATTTGATTTTGAATGCTTCATTGTTATTTATTTTTTCTGTTTGCATTATTTAATGATTGCATAATTATTTATTTTATTTTAAAAATAAGTTTAATACTTTTCTCTATTTAGTCTATTTGTAATATGGAAGAAGAAATATGCTAATGATTTCATCTCTGTAAATTAGACTAATTTCAAAATGTTTTGAGAGACTTTTTTCCAGACATGAGCAACTCAGATGACTAATAACGGTGAAGGCTATTGATTTCATTTCCTTTTCACCTAACTGTAAAGCATTCAAAAGTAATTAGAGAAGTGTTCTGAGACCGTGGTTCTGTGATAGATGACAACAGGTAATATATGTAAATGAGTTTCCTTGGGTTAGCCAACTTAACTGTTTTCAGTGTCTATACTTGTTAACTAAATTCTGCCATGACTAATGTCTTTTTTATTAACTGCTGGCTTACATATATTTCATTTTTTTTCAAATATCTAACATTAGCTCTGAAGAGAAAGATATGAATTAGGTCCAGATCAGACAAAAGAGTTTCTTACAGTTCAGTAATATTGTATTAAATTTAAAAAGCAAAACAAACAAAACTAAACAAAACCTTCTTTGCCATTATAAAAGAGAATCTATTTTGTTTCTATTTTTTGTTAAAAACTTGATAATTATTTTGTGTTTGTGGGACTGCTCTAAATTTTTCTTTTTGAATTCTTTCAGCTCTTTAGTATATCTCTAAAATGGGATGATTGAATCACAAAGTATAGGTTTTTCCCCTTTTTAACTTTTGTAACATAATACTTAGTTTATTTTCAGAACTGTTAGATCAATTTATTGTTTCACTAACAGTGAATTAGCATGCCTATCTTTTCACAATGCATCCACATTGCCCATTTTCATTTTTTTTCATCTGTGTCTATTTTCTGCATGTGAGCTGAAAGTTCAGTTTTACTTTGCTTCTCTCTTTTATTATTAATGAATTGGAGCATAATTTCATATAGGTATTCATAGGTTACAAATCCTATTTTGAATATGTTATATTCAATGATGCAGACTGTATCCCATTTGACCCTATTTCTCTTGTGCAAATTTTTCTCAAGGCTTCCAACACCACTCCATAGAGTCAACCCAACATGCTGATAGTATGTTTCATTTCCCCTAGATACCACTATACACACACACACACACACACACACACATACACACACAAATACACACACATATGTGTGTATATGTATAGATATGTGTATGTATGTATTTTTCCTCCAACATAGTATTTTTAATAGTGAAATTCCCCAAAAGAAAGTTTCTCAATTTCTGCTCTCTACCCATTATTCAACAGTGCTTTATATAGTCTTACTAAGTATAATTACTATGACAAATAAGTATATCTGTCAGTTCAGAGCAGATATTAAGACTGAAAATTGAAATGGTATTTAGAGAAATTATTTAAACAAGTCAAGGCAAGAAATGTTTATTAAGAGTTTAATATGAGCCAGAAACAATGCTAAGCATGAAATACACATATAAATAAAAAGAAAGACAGACCTTACCTTCAAGGAATTTATATTCTGTTGGGGGGAAAATTCATAGTAAAAGGTGATAACTAGAAAGAGAGGAAGAAGAAAAGTATCCAAAAGGGAAAACATGATATCAAAGACTGGGAAGTCTTAGTCCCTATGCATAGCTGGAAGGGGAATGAAGTTGCAGGGAGAATTGTCTGATTGTAGATAAAATCTACAAGGGCATAGTCACAGGATGGATAAATATTCCAGGGAAAGGAGGTACAAAGAACTGAGGAAAGTGAGATTGGATAACAAAGTCTGGAAAGTGAGAAGCAGAAGTGGGATGGTTCCCTTTCTGTCACTTATTAAGGGAAATAAAGCTAAATGATCCTAAGTGGTTTGCTTGTTTATATATACAGCTAGAAACAAAGTCTGAATTTGAACCAAAGTCCTCTAAGTCCAAATGTATTGCTCCCTCCATTATATTATATTTAGCTTTTCACAACAGGTGATGGTTCCTGAAATCAGAACAATGAAGTAAGAAAAGTAAAGAAACAAACAAAAAAAAAAATCCAAAAGATATTTCCTTCAAATTCATTATGGTCCTCTATTTGAGAAGTCAGTTGTCCAAACTGCATAACTCCAGATTGGCTGAGTATTTTTCTTGTAGTATATTGATTCTTTAACAGTGTGACATTGACTTTCTTTTTCTCCCCACCAGCAAAACAAAAGATATTCCCTCTATTGTTTAGAGTCCAGATGTTAAACACTCCTTTGGATGGTTGTAACCATGATGATTAAGGCTCCCATTAACTTGCCCCCTGCTGAAGAATAGATACCAATGGAAGGGACATTTCTATACATAGCAAGCTGTCCCTGTATAAATGCTGCCAGCACTAAAAGAGTTTCATTTAGTTCATGCATAATGTCACCCTGGAGCTTTTGTTTCAATTGGTATTTTCCCCAAAAAAGCTTTATTTTTTCTTGCCATTAATCCCAAGAAGCGTGTGTGTGTGTGTGTGTGTGTGTGTGTGTGTGTGTGTGTGTGTGTGTGTAAAGGGGAGAGAGATGGGGGAAGGCTATGAACAGGATTCAGTTATTTGTGTATTCCACCCAGGAATCTGGACTTTTATAGTGAAATGTTGTTCTAAGAGAAGCTCCTGTATATTTAAAATCTATTTCTGCAAGAGACTAAATTACTTCTCCTGAATCATTATAATCCAAGAGAATCAATTAAGCCAGTATGCTACATGATCTCATAGCAATGCCACTAACTCAAAATGATTCTGGTGAATGGATCTGACAGAACCTGCCAGGATCCATGCCAATGACTACATGCCAAATGCTGCCAATCTCATAATAAATTACTGTTTGCAAAAAAGATTATGAAGAATTAACTTATTATAGAGTTGTTGTAATAAGTGCTTTAGACTTTGTGAAAATTTTGAAGCTAAGTGGTAAGTGAAGATATCCCTTAAAATTTAAAAGAAAATTTCAAAATAAAATTTTGGGAAAATTGAAATATATTTTAACATCCATTTATTAGCATTATTTGCTTATCAAAGGATACTTTGTTTTTAAAAGCTCTACAATGCATTTTCAAAACTATATTGTTAAAAATCATTGGATAGCATTTCAATTGTGAAACTTACCTGCCCATAAGGTAATTATCTATTCATTTTAATTTTACCAAAATATTGAATAGAATTAATGTTTGTTTTCATTATGTTCTGTGAATCAGGAAAAATAAATATGGAAAACTGCAAGACATAATGGATTTGGAATCTGAGAGAGATTTGAACCCCTACACAGTCTTTCTTATCTATGGAACATTGGGAAGATCACTTAAAGTTTGTATTCAATTTCCTTATGTAAAATATGATGTGATAATGCATATTTACATATGCATATATTGCACGTATTATTGTATATGTAATGATATAGCACTCTTGTTTTTCAAAGTTTGGAGGTATTATGAGGTTTAAATAGTATAATGGATATAAAACATTTTGTAAAATTTAAAGTGTCATTTAAATGTTTGTTGTTATTATTACTTGATCATTAGTATCTTTTTTTTTTATTTTCCAGATCTTCAGAAATGTTATTATTTTTTCACTATTTTTTTAAATTTGTGGGATAAAGCACACATTTTTATAATATAGTTTTAATAAAAGATTGTACAAAATAGATGGTGATTTATTCTGTTCCCAGTATTTACTAGAGAGTTATTATTCTTTCTTACTACTATACAATTAGTTCCTTATTTTCACTTTTCTTTATACTATTTTTTTTGGATTTGCATTGCTCTGAAAGGGATATATTGAAGTATTTTTTCCTTGCTCAAATTTGATAAATATTTGCTTCAAGCTTTTAATTTTTATACTTTTTTAAATTATACACTAATTGTTGGTATTAAATTGTTATATATAATGAATATGAGTAATATAATTCTCTTTATATCATTTAATCAAGATTGTATTGATTGTAACTGTCTCAAATAATGATTGCTATTCCATTTTAAGTTAATTTAACGAGTAACAGAACATTTTACAGTTTTCTTTTTATCAAAGAATATTTTTTAACTTGGGGAAAAAAAAAGATTGTACATCAAACTTCAAACCTACTATATACAATTCACTTTTTCTTTCAGATAAGAAACAACATTATCACGTAAATTTCTTTTCCCCCTCTTCCCTGCCCTAGAGATGACTACCATTAGACACAGACAAATAAACAAATAAATATGCACACACATGCACACATACATACGCGCATGTGCACGCATGCACACATATATATACTCATACATAGATACATATGTATATACAATTAACCTATATGTACTTCTATTTGTCAGTTATTTCCCTGGATGCAGATACCATTTCTTCATGTGTTCTTCATAATTAATTTGGGTACTTATAATAGATAATATAACTTATTCTTGATATAATTACGACCTCAAAATCATTCTCAAAACAATATTTCTCTCACTATATACAATATCGACTTTGTTATGTTCATTTTATACTTCATTTTTTCATGGAAGTTTTCCTATATTCTTCTAAAATCACTGAGATCATCATTTCTTATAATACTGTAGTATTCCATTAAAATCATATGCCAAAAGTCCTTCAGTTATTCTCCAAATAAGGGGCGTGTCTGCAGCTTTCAATTCTTTGCTACAACAAAGAGAAATGGTATAAACATTTTAGAACATATGGCTTCTTTTCCTTTTTTTCCCAATCATCTTTGGAAATAGACCAAGGAATTGTCTTGATAAGTAAAAAATGTTTTTAAAAAATGGTTTAATAACTCTTTGGAAATAATTATAGATAGTCTTTTACTATATTCCTGTTGAATTTAAGCAATGAGGAACAGTAAAGGAGTGTTATTGCAAATATTTAATCATGATACTCTTGAAAAATATATGTATGGGGGGCAGTTAGGTGGTACAGTGGACAGAATACCAGTCCTGAGTTCAAGAGTTCTTGACAGAAATTAGTCATGGACCCACACTTAACACCGTACACCAAGGTAAGATAAAAATGGGTCCAAGATTTAGGCATACAGTTCAGTTCTGGTCTTTTTATCAGTAAGGATGGGAAATCTGCTATTTCATTGAATGTCCTTCTTTTCCTCTGAAAAATAATGCTTATTTTTTTTTCTGGATAGTTGATTCCAGGTTATAGTTCAAGTTCCTCTGCCTTCCATTATAGCACATTCCCGCCTTCTGATTCTTTAATGGGGCAGCTGGGTAATCAAAATTATGGATTTTTATTTTAAGTTTTTATTTTAATTACTTTTTTCTAACTGCTTGCAGTATTTTTCCCCTAATCTGTTAGTTATTTTGAATACAGTTTTCCTTGGAATTTTCTCCAAGGAAAAGTTGGAGAAAGTTTTCCTGGAATAAGAAATTATTCATATTCATGAAATAGAGAATTAGTTTTCATGATTTCTTATACTTTACCTTCAGTAGTTAACTGTAACTAATTATAGTTAGTACTTAGTGAATTCTTTTAAATACTATTTTTTTACTCTCTGGTTTTAGGATATCAGGACAATTTTCATTGATGATTTCTTGAAATATGTTTTCCAGGATCCTTTTGAGCATGGCTTTCAGACAGTCCAATAATTCTTGGATTGTCTTTCCTGGATTCATTTTCCAGGTAAATTGTTTTTTTTTTTTTTTCCCAATATATATATTCTTTCTGTTGTCCTATTGAAGGAAGTACTGAATATATTATTGTTGCCATTTAACAAATAAAAAATCTTGGTCTCTGAAATATTCCCAGGCTCACATCACAAATAAATGTTGAAGAAAGATTAGGAAATACTTTCTCCAAAGTCTGTGCTGTTTCTTGTGCCATGGCATTTCCTCTTGAAAAGTGTAAAGAGTTTGTATTGTATAAAAGATAGTCTTTATGGTAAATAAAACAGTTAATTTAGGTTCAGGAGATCAAGGACATATGACCAGCTAAATCTGGTAAACTAAGAATGATATCTGTTTTTTCTTATATTTCAGTTTCTTCTCTGTAAAAGGAAATGGCTTGTCTAAATAATGTTTAGATTTCTTTAGCCTTTGAAAGCTATGACTAAAAATAGGAGAAAACAGAAGATTTAAAGTCTTAGTATTTGGGTTCAAGCCTCAATTTAGTGGCTTATCATTTGTTTAACTTTGGATATGTCATCTTGAAATCATAAAAGTTGTGCTAAATGTTCTCAAAGTCTTTTTCTCCAATTCTCAATCTATGAATGTTTTAAAATCAATATCACAACACGTTTATATCAATGTATTCTGCTAAGACAAAATTGTAGAGGGTTGGAACTCTGGAGAAGTATACTTGAAAATGGGATACTTAAAACAAGGTGTTAACTCAATGTGATTAATGGGATGATGGTTCTCTAGTTCACATATACTTAGTACTTAGTATGGTGATGTAATGGTTCTCTAGTTCACACATTTTAGTGTGCTGTAATGATGTAATCATAGTGAGGTAACACCCTGCTGTAAGTATCTTTGCTTCAAGTATACTTTTCTTGGAGTTCTCCAATATCTGAGGTCCTCTACACAAAATCTCTTTATTCTTGTTGAATAATGAAGTGTGAGATTATTTGCCATGTATTCTTACTGGTATAGAGTTATATTTAGAGAGGAGGCATTTTTTCTTCTCCAAGAGTCAAATTGTTGCATCCCATCCTTAAGGTTCTAGGCTACCCTAAAGCATTTGAAAGGGAATCACCACTATGTCACCCTTACTAATAGAGGGAACTAGCACTCAAAATAAATTTAAGATGACTTCAAATTTAGCTATTTAGCACCATCAGGTTTTAAATAGAAATATTTAGTCTGGAGATTTTGAGAAAGTGGGTTCTTGTTTCTGAGAGAAAGGCATAATGACCTTGGTCAGAGCAAAGTGGAAAATGTAGATAATTTACAACTTTTTCCGTTTTGCTAATAACATAGTTGGGGGTGGGGGACCTTTTTTGATTGGCTATATAATCAGAATCACTGGTATCTTCAAAAGAGGGTGAGTGAACTTCATTTATTTTGCTCTTTGATTCTCATTCTTCTCAGCCCCACTCTTGGGACAGCTCATTAAACTCTACTTTCATGGAGTCCAGTGAGGTAGGTTGTTATAAAGAGAAAATATCTTGATTCATTCCCCACCTGAGGTCAAGAGAACTGTGAAAGACCCTTGAACTTTTACATTTTTTTCACTTTTAGGGGAAGGAGAATAGTTTGAAGTTCAGAAAAAATAAGTCAAAGGAATTCAGGAGTACAGGCCCGGTTTTGCAGACAATCTGATAATGATGCTCAAGGAGCCTGGAGTGAATTTCAGGAGTGACCATCAGTTTCCAGCCTAAACATGGCTGACAAAGACTCACCAGCAGTTCTACCATATCTGGACATGAATTTGGTGATAAAAAAACAAAAACAAAAACAACAACAACAACAACCAAAAACAAAAACAAAAACAAAAACAAAAAACAATATTTTGTGAGACCTGTCCTAAGAGTGAACTTTACAATCCTTACAAACCAAGTTAATATGTACCTAAGTTGTAAGGGAAAGAAAAAAAAAAAACAGTTCCTAATTCTTCCCATATATTCAGACTAAATATTTACATTCAAAAGCTGATACTGCTAAAAAGTTAAATTTAATATTGCCATTAAATTGACTTGGAGTGCTAATTCCCTCTATTAGTGGGGAAAAATTAATGGTGTTTCCCTCTCAAATTCTTCAGAGTAGTCTAAAATATTGAGGTAGACATGTAACAACCTGACTTTTGGAGAGGAAGATAATGTCTCTTCTTTAAATATGATTCTATACAACTATAAGAATAATATTGTAAATAAATTTAAACTTTATTATTCAACACAATCCATATAGATGTTTCACACTCCTCCACATATGAAAAAGCAACAACAACAACAACAACAAACCTTTCCTAAACTGAGCCATACATGTTTCTAGATGGTTTAATATCCTGTCAAAAATAATGAAAATGTTATGAAATTTTTTAATTGTTTGACTTTAACTCCCTCTGAAATCTAGGACAATAGGAGACTTTCTCATTTAAAAGATTGATTCATTTATCCAATGAGCACTTATGAAGGGCCTACTATAAACTAGGCATTGTGTTAAGCATTGTAGTTGCAAGGATAAAAAAATAGATCATTAATTTCAAGGACTTTGCATTTCTGGAGAGAAATGCCATATACATGCAAATGTAAACAAAACAATCATACCAACGATTTCAGGCATAGAAATAAGGACAGTAGCAATTAGAAATTATAATGGGCTGAAGCTGAGTTGATGCACTGAGGTCTGAGCACTTATGGCTAATTACCAATTGGAAAATACTCTATTAGTATATGCTTGGAGAAAGAATGGCCCTGCCCATCACTCTGCAGGCTTGATCTGTTGTATAGATGATTGGGTGGAGGATTTGGTAGGTGGAGAGAGAAAGCCAGATTTACTTCTAGCAGATTTGTGTCATGATTGCTCTCACTTCCTATCTCCATTCTGTTCACCTCCACAAAGAATAAAGATCAAGGACTTTCAAGTATCCTGACTGCAGGTGATTTGAAAGTATCCAGCATGCTAATGTGGTCATCACAAGAAATATCTGAATATATTCCTTATAGAATATGTCATTTCAGTTGACCTTTGAAAAAAGATAAAGATTCTACTAGATGGGATTCTAGCTATGGGGAACTGACTATTTAAAGATACAAAAAGAAGACATGAAAATCTATGGATGGGAAGAGAATATTTAAGTTATTTTGACTGAAAAACAAAGGAAAAATACTCTGTAAATAGCATGGATAGGTAATATGAAACCTGATTACAGAGACCTTTAAATGTCAAACTTTTTTGCACTGTGTCCTAGAGGGAAGGAGAGTCAGGATCAGGTGGAAATCTGATCAGATATATGATTCAAAAAGTTCAATTTGCCAACTATATGGAGGAAGGGTTAGAGAAAGGAAAAAAATAGATGAAAGCATACCACTTTAACAAATAGTGCAATAATGCTGGCAAGAGATAACATGAGCTTGAACATGTATTATAACCATATGAGGGGAAAGCATATATTTGGAACAGATTGAGAGATATTTTAGGGTATTGTTGACAAGATTTACTAAGTTATTTTATGACTTATTCTTACCCAAGAAAGCAAAATAGTTAGGGAAGGAAATTATGCTATGATCTGAAGAAAAACACATTAATCTATTAACCTGTGCTTTTAGAAAAGTTGGGGGACTAGTTCTAGGAATTATAATAAATAAGAGGAATTCACTGAACTGGTAAAAACGTGCAACCTAAATATATCTAAAATTTGAAGTTGCGATATTTATTTAGCATCTATCCACATAGTATTGAAAGGAAAAAAAGAAATAAAATGAATACAATATATCCTCTGAGCAATTGTCCTCCTAGTCAATTTTTGGCAACATGTCAGTTCTAATTGCAATGAAAAAGATTGTACTCTGTAAATTAATTTTTTCTGTACTTTTGTGTTTGTTGTGTAAAATGTTCTTTTTCATTTCACAGTGCTTTTACTGAAAAATGTCAGAATCATAGAATTCTAAATTTTAAAGAGGCTTTCAAGACTATTCAGGCAATTCACATGAAGAACAACTGAGTAATTCCAAACTAGCACACAATTGGTACCAACCCAGCCCAGTGGGAAACCCTGCAACATAGATAACCTCAGGGTAGTAGGAAGTCAGCAGAAGACCTCTGTGACCCTAAGGGGGAAAGGGAAAAAAAGCTTGGATCTGTGTCCTATGAGTAGAGTTCACTTCTTTAAAATGAGCAAAACAGTGAAAAGAACTCTGACCATAGATAGCTTTTATGGAGACAAAGAAGAATAGATCCTAAACCCTTAGAACATTAAAGGGAAATTGTATCTAGATGGAGTTCTAAAGGGTGATATGTGTTAGTTTCCAACTCAAAAGCATCTCTTGCAAGAATTCAAAACAGCTCTTAAAAGAAAACTAGAAGAAAAATGGGGAACGGAAATGAGAACTTTGCAGGAGAGTTTGGAAAAGGAAACAGAAATTATCTGAAGAAAACTTTATTTTTTAATTGATTCAGAGAAATGGAAAAAGCATATAACTTCTTACAAAACTCATATAATGAAATGGAAAAAGAAACCAGATCATTGAAAAACAGAATTTGCGAATGGAATTATCAGATTAATTAGAAGGTATAGCAAGCAGCCAGAAAGAAAAAAAAATCAAAAATCAAGGAGCCACAATCAGAATTGCCCAGCATCTAACAGCTTACACTATAAAGGTTCAAAAAGCTTGGAATCTGATATTCAAAAGGACAAAAAAAAGATGGGTTGTGGCCAAGAATCAGCTATCTAGCACAATTAACTCTAACATTCAGGAGAAAAAATGGACATTCAATGAAATAGGTGAATCTCATTTATTTCTGATGAAAATACTAGAGCTCAATAGAAAATTTGATCTTCAAATATAGAACTTAAGAGAATAAAAAGTTTAAAAGGACAAAACATAATAACTATTTCTTCAAAAAAAATAAAAATAAAGTTTATATCCTTATAAGAGATGATATATTTAATCCTTGTGAACTGTATCTCTGATGAGGGATACTTAGAGGATATAGGTATAATTTAATTTCATTTTGATGATGTAAAAAAGAAACTAGATATGGAAAGTGAATTGCACTAGAAGAAGAGGAAAGGGGAGATAAAAGGGTAAATTACATCTCATAAAGAAAGGGGAAAAGACCTATTACATTTGAGGAAAAGAAGCAATGAACATTTTTTGTGTCCTTATCAGATTTGACTCACAGAGAAACATAGCTCACCCTGTAGGAAAGTGGGAGAGAAAAGAGGAAAGGAAGAGGGAAGAAGATGGGAGAATAAAAGCAGAGGGGAAAATTATTAAAAAATGGGGAGGAACTGTACAAGGAGAGGGCTCTTTGAGGGAGGTTATAGTCAAAAGGAAAACACTAGGGAGGAGAAAAAGGGAGAAAAAAACAACAGTATAACTTAGGGAAAATAAAATGATAGGAAATAACTGTGAATGGGAAGGAGAATCAACTTCCCATTAAACTGAAGTCAATAGCAGAGTGGATTAAAAACCGAAATCCTACAAAATATTGTTTACAAGAAACACATTAAAGCAGAGTAACATACAGAATGAAGGTAAAAGGTTAGAGTAAAAGCCATGGTGCTTCAGCTGAAGTAAAAATGACAGGGTTAATAAACCTGGTCTTAGATCGAGAAAAATAAAAAATAGATCTAATTTAAAAAGATAAGGAAGATAACTACATTTTGTTAAAGAGTACCACAGATAATGCAATAATATCAATACTAAAAGTATATGCATCAAGTGGTATAACATAAAAATTAAAGAATTGAGATGTTCCTAAGCAAGAAAAGAAAAATAAATTAAAGGAATTAGAGTAGGTAAAGAAGAAAGCAAATTATCACTCTTTGCAGATGATGGTATAGTTAGAGAATCCTAGAGAATCAACTAAAAAAACTACTAGAAATAATTCACAACTTTAGCCAAGTTGAAGGATACAGAATAAATTCATATAAATCATCAGCATTTTTATGTTACCAACAAAGCCTAGCAGCAAATGATACAAAGAGAAATTACATTTAAAATATACAAATAATATCATATATTCAGGAGTCTACTTAGCAAGGAAAAGTCAAGATCTATGTGAACACAATTATAAAACACTTTCTACAAAAATAGCATCAGCTCGAATCACTTAGAAAAATATCAAGTGCTCATGGGTAGTATGAGCTAATATAATAAAAATGACAATATTACATAAATTAATCTATTTATTCCATGCTTCAGCAATCAAACCCCCAAGAAATTGTTACCACTACATACCTGTCACATTGGCTAGAATGATAGGGAAAGATAATGGGGAATGTTGGAGGGGATGTGGGAAAACAGGGACACTGATACATTGTTGGTGGAATTGTGAACACATCCAGCCATTCTGGAGAGCAATTTGGAACTATGCTCAAAAAGTTATCAAACTGTGCATACCCTTTGACCCAGCAGTGTTTCTACTGGGCTTATACCCCAACTATATACTAAAGAAAGGAAAGGGACCTGTATGTGCCAAAATGTTTGTGGCAGCCCTGTTTGTAGTGGCTAGAAGATGGAAAGTGAAAGGATGTCCATCAATTGGAGAATGGTTGAGTAAATTGTGGTATATGAATGTTATGGAATATTATTGTTCTGTAAGGAATGGCCAGCAGGATGAATACAGAGAGGACTGGCGAGACTTACATGAACTGATGCTGAGTGAAATGAGCAGAACCAGGAGATCATTATATACCTCAACAACGATACTGTTTGAGGATATATTCTGATGGAAGTGGATCTCTTCGATAAAGAGAGCCTTAATTGATCAAAGATGGACAGAAACAGCTACACCCAGAGAAAGAACACTGGGAAATGAATATAAACTGCTTGCATTTTTGTTTTTCTTCCTGGGTTATTTATACCTTCTGAATTCAATTCTCCCTGTGCAACAAGAAAACTGTTCAGTTCTGCACACATATATTGTATCTAGGATATACTGCACCCATTCAACATGTAAAGGACTGCTTGCCATCTGGGGGAAGGGGTGGAGGAAGGGAGGGGGAAAATCGGAACGGAAGTGAATGCAAGGGATAATGCTGTAAAAAATTACCCTGGCATGTGTTCTATCAATAAAAAGTTATTAAAAAATTAAAAAAAAAGAAATGACCAGCAGGATGAATACAGAGAGGCTTGGAGAGACTTACATAAACTGATGCTAAGTGAAATGAGCAGAACCAGGAGATCATTATATACTTCAACAATGATAATGTATGAGGATGTATTCTGATGGAAGTGGATTTCTTTGACAAAGAGACCTAACTAGTTTCAATTGATATGATAAGATAAGATAAGAAGTAGCTATATCCATAGAAAGAACACTGGGAAATGAATGTAAACTATTTGCATTTTTGTTTTTCTTCCCGGGTTATTTTTACCTTCTGAATCCAATTCTCCCTGTGCAACAAGAGAACTGTTCAGTTCTGCAAACATATATTGTATCTAGGATATGCTGCAACATACTTAACATATATAGGACTGCTTGCCATCTAGGGGAGGGGGTGCAGGGAGAGAGGGGAAAAATCGGAACAGAAGCAACTGCAAGGGATAATGTTGTAAACAAATTACCCTGGCATGGGTTCTGTCAATAAAAAATTATTAAAAATAATTTTAAAAAATCAGCAGTTTTGCTACTAGGCTTATAACCCAAAGAGATACTAAAGAAGGAAAAGGGATCTGTATGTGCCAAAATGTTTGTGGCCTCCCTGTTTATAGTGGCTAGAAACTGGAAAATAAATGGATGCCCATCAATTGGAAAATGGCTGGTTAAATTGTGGTATATGAATGTTATGGGATATTATTGTTCTGTAAGAAATGACCAGCCAAGTGAATACAGAGATGCTTGGAGAGACTTACATGAACTGATGCTAAGTGAAATAAGCAGAACCAGGAGATCATTATACACTTCAACAACGGTACTGTATGAGAATGTATTCTGATGGAAATGGATTTCTTTGACAAAGAGAAGATCTAACTCAGTTTCAATTGATCAGTGTTGGACAGAAGCAGCTACACCCAAAGAAAGAACACTGGAAAATGAATATAAACTGATTACATTTTTGTTTTTCTTCCTGGGTTATTTATACCTTCTGAATTCAATTCTGCCTGTGCAACAAGAAAATTGTTTGGTTCTGCACACATATATTGTAGCTAGGATACACTGTGACATATTTAATATGTATAGGACTAATTGCCATCTGGGGGAAGGAGTTGAGGGAGGGAATAGAACAGTCGGAACAGAAGTGAGTTCAAAGGATAATGTTGTAAAAAAATTACACAGACATGGATTCTGTCAATAAAAAGTTATAATTATTTTTTAAAAAGTGGATTAAATTTTTAGAACATTGACACAAATATACTGTAATGAATCTATTCCTTTTTAAAATGTTCATAGACTAAGGGAATATATGCTCATTTATGTTCAGAGTTTTGTTATTGTTGTTTTTAATATTGAATTTTTGCTTGATTATATCACACCCTAGGTTTTGAATTGTATAATTTCTATATTGTGATAAATTTATTTCAATAGAAGTAACATATAAAACCTGAAGAGGAAATATTTCTCTAATTACAGAACACTTCTAGTATCATAGGCATTATGTGAATTCTGGCTTCACAAGGTCAACTAAAATTGACTTTATATTAAATCTTCCCTGATGAATATTTATATATATATATATATATATGAATATATATTTATACTGAATTCTCTATTAATTATACTTATTAATATGTACATATATGTATGTACATATATATATATATATATATATATATATATATATAGAGAGAGAGAGAGAGAGAGAGAGAGAGAGAGAGAGAGAGTATGTGTGGTTGTGCATGTATTGTATTTAAATAGTTCATATCGATACTTGTCCAATCCTCAGTAAATTCTCATAAATTCTCCTCATGACCAATGGATCAGAACTTCATGTGTTACACATAAGAGCTTCTTCTTGTTGTTCAGTCATGTCTGATGTTTTTAGTTCATATTTGGATTTTTCTTGTCAAAAATAATGAAGTACTTTTCCAATTTCTTCTTCAAGTTGTTTTACAAATGAGGAAACTGAAGTAGGGTTAAATGACTTACCCAGGATTACACAGCTATTGCCTTAGGTCAAATTTTAATTTAGATTTTTCTGACTCCAAATAGATGTCTATACACTGAGTTACTGAGGCATGCTACCAATAACAGCTAGCAAGTTTCAACCAGTAGTCATTTTGTGGCTCAGAACTATGTGTTATGAATAAGAAATATGCAGGTTCATTTAACAGTCTGTGTTCAAACTGTATAAACTATTGACAATAAAAGAGAGAGAAAATCTGTTTACCCTGTTCTTTCATTTAAAATCATCTTCAAATTTCCAACCCCCTGCTCAGTCTAAATAAAGAGAACTAATAGATGTTAAGTTTCCAAGGACTTGACTGGGACATGCAAAGTCTTCAGATTTTATTGGGAGAATAAAGTGATGATTAAGTATAATCTAGCCCTCAGCTACTAAAAAAAAAAAAATAAAAATAAAAATAAAAAAAATTGTAAAGATATAAAATGATAAGCCCACACTAACAAACTAGAAGTCCAGTAGACATCTTTAAGTCAACAAGCCCAAAGTAAAACTCATTTCTTTCTCCCTAAACATACTTTTACTACTAATCCATCAATTATTCTGGAGGGCAACACCATTTTCCCAAGTCTCCAAGATCACAATCTAGGTGTCATCCTTGACACCTTAATCTTTCTCATTCTATAATCAATCACTTGCCAAAGTTTATTGATTTCTCCTTGGCAGCATTTGTTGAACATATGCTTCCTTCTTTTTCCTGACACTGTCACCATGCTGGTGTAGCCCTTATCACCTCAACATGAATTTTCACAATAGCCTACTACCTTAAGTTTCTCCCAACTCCAAGTTTTCTTCCATTCATCCACCAAAGTGATTTTTCTTAAGTGCAGGTTCACTTTACACTGTGACTCCCTATTATTTCTAATATCAAATAAAAAGATTTCTCTGTTATTCAAATCCCATCATAATATGGCACCCTCCTGTTTTTCCTCTCTTCTTATTTTTACTCCTTATTTTTACTGCCTACTATATTTTCTTCAATTTAGTGATATTAGACTCTTTGCTATTCTACATATAAGATTCTCCTTCTCTTGACTTCAAACATTTCCTCTGATTGGTTTCCTTGCCTAGAATATTGTTCCTCATCATCCCTCATTATTAGCCTTAGTAGTCCTTTAACCCTCAACCAAATAACCATCTTCTGCTGGATTCTTTTCCCATATCTTCTTTTAATCATTTCCCAATTACTCCCCCCCTCCATATCCACTTACTGCCCCTCTCTCCATCTCTCTACATGCACACACACACACACACACACACACACACACACACATATATATATATATATATATATATATATATATATGTATATATATATATATATATATAGAGAGAGAGAGAGAGAGAGAGAGAGAGAGAGAGAGAGAAAGAGAGAGAGAGTTTTTTTTTAAATGGATTTTTAACCCTTTTGGGGCAAGGACTGTCATTTGCCTTTTTTTGCATCCTCAACATCAAGCACACAAAGCTGGTTACATAGTCAGGATTTATTGAATGTTAATAAATTAATAGCTTGCTTTTTGTTTCTCTCTTAATGCTTTTGTGATCTTATTTCATTTGCAAGAAGAATGTTTTTTTTTTTTAATTATGAATGATCATTGAATTAACACATCAAATGGACTTTTAAAAACAATCCTGATCCTTCTTGTCTTCTCTATGTAATATTTGAAATTATCAATCACTTTGTTCTTCTGTATATTCTTTCTTATTTATTTTTTGTGATATTCTCCTGTTTCTTAATTTTCTTCCTATTGTGCTTTCTCATACCCTTTTACTTATTTTTATCCCTTTCATGGCTATGAACTACATCCCTAAAGAATTTATTCTAGGTTTTCTTTTATTTTCCATCTAAATTATCTGAGGTGATATCATTTGCTCCTATGGTGTAATACAAGCAAAGTTGCCCCCCTCTCTACTTTTTTTTCACATTAAGAATTATTTTTCTTAAAAGATAACAAAGTTGTCACCTAGACATAATTGGCTTCTACTATTACACCTTATCCACTTTGAATAAGGACCTTCTGATTTGTAGGGTTTCTGAAGAACAAGAAATCAAAATACTATCCTGATGGCAAGAAGAATTTTTTGTATATAATTATACAGAAGAGGGAGAACATACCTATAAAATTTTAAGTGCTACTGAATCCTTGTTGAATATTTTTGCTTTGTGAGTACTGTCCTGTTCAATGACTTATAAATTAATTTCATACACTAGATAAATCACTTCATACAAAAATACAACCTAGGCAGGGTGCAGAACTCAGATCTATCTCTAATATTTGAAGGAGTTTTGAATTGGTATGAGATGAAATGACACTCTGGCTTACTTTTTGGTGAGGCTGGAAAAAGGGCAATGTAAATTTGGATGATAGGTTGATTGAGTGGCAAAACAATGCATAGTAATCAGTTGAAAGAGCCTTTTGATTTTCCATATGGGATCCTCTCAATGGGACTAGGAGAGGGCTCATACTGAATGAATACTGGAGGAAGCTAACTTGAAAAATAGCTTCAAGCTGAGCATTATCTATTTGTTGTTGAACTGGCTCAATACTTTCCTCAACTAGAGAAAGAGATCTCACCAATTAGAAACTACACAATAAAAGGCAAGGAAGAGCTATTGAATCTGGTAGCTGGGTAAGTGAAAGGGTACTCTTCTGATAGAGGTAGAAAACACACCATTTGGTCTTTTCCCAGAGTTTCTTGTTCTATGTCTTCCAATTGTGCTAAATTCCAACAAAGTTAGAGCTAAGAGGGATGTGATGAACTGGATTCATGAGATTCCAGAAATTCTGCCATACCGTATAATGAGTCTATCTCCAAGTGATTACAAACTTTTTTTTTTTTTTTTTTTTTGTGGGTGGACTCTCACAAGAATTGCTTTAAACTTTTGCTGTTGATTTCCCCCTACCAAACACAAGCATATAGGGCTGGAGTATTTGAGCAGGAAGATGATAGAGTTGTAGGTTTGGCAAAATTTTTAGTGAAAAATGGTACTCTAGCAATAGAGGGAATTGCCATAGAACCTGTCAGTATACTAGATAGGCAGAGATGAAAGTCTTCTCTCCTGGAGAGAGCTTTGAGTTTTGCTCATGAAACAGCATGGATTTGGTAAGAAAGCAATTGAAAGCCAGGCCAAGCAAATGCTAATAAAACTATAAAAAGAAATTCAGCATCAAGCACACTGAGGGACCTTCACATTCATTAAAGCCTAAGGCATTTTGTGATTGTGAGGAATTAACTGAGTGAAAACTATCTCATAACAATATATCCTTAAACTATAATTGTGACTTGAAACTTTATAATAATAAATAGAGCTATAAACTAAAAGTTGCAGATGTTTGCCCTCTCTTACTTCCTACTTCTTAATTAGCATTTAAATACCTTTTTTTTTTCAAAAGGTGATGATGGCTTTGAATTCTCTCATTGGAGGAGTTTATTGTTATTAATTTGTATTCTTTTGTTTCTGGATTAGATTTCGGCAATTAGAATGGAAAACTAAATCCCCCCAAACAATGGATGAAAAAGTCAGGATGGAGTGTGGAGGTTGTGGGGGATTCTGCACTCATGAACCTATTTAATCCTGTGTTTCATAGTTAATGCTTTGTGCTTCCTTCCTGAAAAACACCTTGTCAGATGGAAGATTCCTTTTCTTGCAAGATCATCTTGTCAGATGGAAGATTCCTTTTCTTGCAAGATCACAATAAACTCCATTTTGCTTTTACTTATCTGAGAATCTCTGATTACTTTTGTGGATATTACTTTCCCACACCACTTGTGTGCTCACCCAAGATATTTCCTGTTCATGTGGGGTCTCTTCTGTATACAATCCTTGGGCAGGCATCCTTCAGAGAGTTCACCAGTGTTCCTCAATTTTGACTCAGCAACTGCGACTCCAATCAGGTAAACTCCCCAAAACTTAGGGAAAGCAAAAGCTGAAGTAGGATAACAAAGATAGAGGACTGATTGGCCTAGAAGATAAGCCAACTGAGAAAAGTTTGAAATCAGTCAAAAAAGTTGTGCAGCACAGCCCAGATATAGGCAAAAACTGGTGAGGGAAAAACAGACTCTGCCAAAAACTGGTGAGCTATCTGGGTAACTTGGATTGGGATTGGGAGAATTTAGGAAAGGCTCCCATTTCCCTTTGGATGGTAAAGACTATTGAGGAGGGGGGAGACTCTAACTGTTCTCTGCCAAGAACTGGTGAGGCATCTGGATAATTGGAGCAAATTCTAGGTGGTTCCAGTCCATAAGAATTCTCTTATTTTGTCCTCCATTAAAAGAGGACAAGAGGGCGGAGCCAAGATGGCGGAGAAGACACACATGACTTTATGAGCCTCTCTCACACTCTCATTATTAATTATTAAAATCAGCCTCAAAAATAGAACTTGAATGGTAAAATTCATGAAGTACCACTTACCAGTCAAATATAATCTGGAAGATCACCAGAAAAGGTTTGTCCTGAGCAGAGGGAGTAGACCAGTGCAAGCTGGGATAGAACAACAGGCTAGCATCTGGAGTAAACCAGGGGTGAAAGTGATTTTTATGGTTGGAAAATTTATAGAGAGGACTCTACAAAAAATTGGGCTGTTCTGTTTGGGTTGCAAAGTAGTAGGTAGACCAGCAGAGAAATTAAAGCCAAAAGTAAAGGATACTCTAAAAAACACCAGAACTTTACAGGATCTGGCTATACCCACCTAAAACCGGAAGTGAGGGAACAAGCACTGGCCACAATACAGCTGTGGAGCAGCATTCTGCAGCAGGGGCTTTTGAAGGTACAGTCAAATATCCGCATGGCAAGGGAGCACAGTTTGGGGCAGCTTGTAATCTGCACAATAGGAGGCGTGGCCTAGGGCAATAGAATTTCAACTACATAACTGTGCTCCCCAGGCAGAGACAGTTCCAGTGTCCTGAGGGATAGGGCAATTGCTAATACCCAAACCTGGCTTTTGAGGGGAGGGGGAAGTGACAATTTCCCTGCTCAGCCTCTAGCCCCAAGGCAGTCGCTAATCCTCACAGTGGGGCTCCTAGCAGGGAATTTCCACACCTTGGCCTGTGGGACACAGGACTGAGTCACTTCCCATGTGGAGATTTTTCCAGAACACTCTCACAGTTCAGCTGCTCTTTACAGCCTAATGGCAGGTGAGCTACTGTCCATATGCCTTTCCCTGTTCTGCAGAGGAAACTGGTAACCTCCTTGCTCTGAATGCAGACCCTACAAGCTGTAAAAAAAAAAAAATGAGCAAAAAAAATCAAAAGGATGATCTATAACTTCTATACAGAAAGAGAGAAAGTTTTCAACCCACAGTAGACTAATAACAGACAGTCTCCAGACAATAACCCAAAGAAGAATGTAACATGGTCCCCATTACACAAGGCTCTCATGGAAGAAATTATAAAAAAAAAATCTTAAAAAGAGAAGTAGAAGAAAAATGGGGAAAGGAAAGAGAAGCTATGCAAGAGAGTAACAACTTCCTGAAACGTGAATTGGAAAAGGTAAAGAACTCCCAGGAAAGTAGGATTTGAGAAGTGGAAAAGATAAACAATTCCCAAGAAAGTACAATTTGTGAATTGGAAAAAGAAAATAACTAAAAAAAATAGAGTAATGGGAAAAATTCCATAAAGCAAAACAAATCATTTAAAAACTCAATTGGACATATACAAAAAGAAGTAAAAAAAAGCTAATAAAGAAAATAACTCATTAAAATCAGAACTGAACAAATAGAAATAAATGATTCATTGCTACATCAAGAATCAGTCAAAGCAAAGCAAAAAAAAAATAAAAATTGGGGAAAAATGTTAAATATGTATTTGGAAAAAAAAAAACAGACCTGGAAAAAAATAGATCTAGGAGACATCATCTGAGGATTATTGGACTTCCTGAAAATTATGATAAAAAAGATCCTAGTTACTATTTTACAAGAAATCATCAAAGAGAACTGCCCAGATGTAACACAATCAGAAGATAATATAGGCAATGAAATGTATATTTCATTGAAAGAATTCATCAAACACCTTCTGAAAAAGACCCTATAATAAAAACTCCAAGGAATATTGTGGCTAAATTTCAGAACTATCAGACTAAGGAAAAAATATCACAAGCAGCCAGAAAAAAAAAAAAATCAATTCAAATACCAAGGTGCTACAATGACACAAGATCTAGCTGCTTCCACATTAAAAGATCAAAGGGCCTGGAATCTGATATTTTGAAAAGCAAAAGAACTTGGATCGCAGCCAAGAACTAACTACCTAGCTAAAGTGAGCATTTTCTTCCATGGAAGAAGATGGACATTTAATGAAAGAGATGAATTCCATTTGTTTCTAAGAAAAAAAAAAAAAAAACAGAACTAAACAAAAAAAAAAAAATTGATCTCCAACCATAGGACTCAAGAGAAGCAGAAAAAGGTAAAAAGAACTCTTGAGAACTATATTTCTGTTGTGGATATTCATAAAGAATACACAAATACTTTCATTTTACTGATATAGCATAAAAAGGGGAACTAGAAATGGAAAAGGGATAACGTCAGAAAAAATGAAAAGGGGAAATAAAAGGAGGGAAACCAGATCCCCCAAAGAGGCAAAGTAAACCTATTATATCTGAGAGAAATTAGAGAGGGGAGAGACATTGTGTGTATCTTGTTCTCATCAGCGTTGGCTCAAAGAGAAAATAATCGACATATTTGTTTTACAGAGAATGTTCTCTCACCTCATTAAAAAGTGGGAATTGAATTTGAAAAAGGAAAAGCATAATAAGGGGAGGGTACAAGAAAGGGGAAGGGACTCAAAGGGGGTAGGAGGAATCCTAAAGAGGGAGAGCTGCGTGATACAAATAGTGATCATAAGTTTAATAATGGGAAAGGGGATAAAGGAGGCAAGAAAAAGAAAAGCATAATCTGAGGATAATAAGATGGCAGGAAATACAGAATTAGTCATTTTAACTATACATTTGAATGGGATGAACTCTCCCATAAAGCGGAGGTGGATAGTAGACTGGATCAAAAGTCAGAACCCACTGTTCAGTTCTGCACACATATATTGTATCTAGGATAGGACATTCAACATGTATAGGACTGCTTGCCATCAGGGGGAGGGTATAAAGGGAGGGAGGGATAAAGTCAAAACAGAAGTAAGTGCAATGGATAATGTTGTAAAGATTTTTTTTCAAAATAAAAACAAAATTAAAGTCAGAACCCTACAATATATTGTTTACAGAAAACATATTTAAAGCAGGGAGATGCATACAGAGTAAAAGTAAAAGACTGGAGCAGAATCTATGCTTCAGGTGAAGTCCAAAAAGCACGGGTAGACATCCTTATCTCAAATCAACCAAAAGGAAAAATTGATCTAATTAAAAGAGATAAGGAAAGAAACTATATCTTGTTAAAAGCTAGCATAGACAATGATGAAATATCAATACTAAACACATATGCATCAAGTGCTATAACATCTAACTTCCTAAAGGAGAATTAACAAAATTGCAAGAAGAAATAGACCGCAAAATTATAATAGTGGGAGATCTCAATTTTGCACTCTCAGAATTAGATAAATCAAACCACAAAACAAATAAGAAAGAAATTAAAGAGGTAAGTAGAATATTAGAAAAATTAGGTATGCTAGCTCTTTGGAGAAAACTGAATGGTGATGGAAAGGAGCATAGATTCTTCTCAGAAGTTCGTGCAACCTATACAAAAACTGACCATCTATTAGGACATGAAGACCTCAAAGTTAAATTCAGGAAGGCAGAAATAGTAAATGCTTTCTTTTCAGATCACAATGCAACATTCAACAAAAAGTTTGTGGTAAAATACACCAAAAAGTAATTGGAAATTAAATAATCTCATCTTAAAGAATGATTGGGTGAAACATCAAATTATAGACACGATTACTAATTTCACTCAAGATAATGACAACAATGAGACATCATTCAAAAATATCTGGGATGCAGACAAAGTGATAATAAGGGGGAATTTTATATTTTTAGAGGCTTACTTGAATAAAATAGAGAAAGAGAAGATCAATGAATTGGGCTTGCAACTTAAAAACTTAGAAAAAGACCAAATCAAAAAACCCAAATCAAATACTAAACTTGAAATTCTAAAATTAAAAAGAGTAATTAATAATATTGAAAGTAAAAAATCTATTAAATTAATAAATAAAACTAAAAGTTAATTTTATAAAAAAAATAAATAAACCATTGGTAAATCTGATTAGAAAAAGAAAAAAAAAAGAAAATCAAATTGTTAGTCTTAACAATGAAAAAGGAAAACTTTCCACCAACGAAGAAGAAATTACAGAAATAATAAGGAATTACTTTGCCCACTTTATGCCAATGAATTTAATAACCTAAGTGAAATGGATGACTACCTCCAAAAATATAGGCTTCCCAGATTAACAGAAAACTAAGTAAATTCCTTAAATAGTCCCCTTTGAGAAAAAGAAATAGAACAGGCTATTAATCAACTCCCTAAGAAAAAAATCCCCAGGAGAAGATGGACTTACATGTGAATTCTACCAAACATTTAAAGAACAATTAGCCCTAATACTAGATAAACTATTTGAAAAAAATAGGGAATGAAGGAGTCCTACCAATTGTTCTTTAAATGTTTGGTAGAATACCCATGCAAATCCATCTGGTACAGGGGATTTTTTCTTAGGGAGTTGATTAATAGCTTGCTCTATTTCTTTTTCTGAAATGGGATTATTCAAACAATTTACTTCCTTCTCTGTAAATCTGGGAAGACTATATTTTTGGAGGTAGTCATCCATTTCACTTAGATTATCAAATTTATTGGCATAAAGTTGGGCAAAATACCTCATTATTATTTCTTTAATTTTCTCTTTATTGGTGGAAAGTTCTCCCTTTTCATTTTTTAATTTGATTTTCCTCCCTCCTTTTTCTAATCAGATTTACCAAAGGCTTATCTATTTTATTGTTTTTTTTTTTCATAAAACCAACTCAGTTTTATTTATGAGTTCAATTTTTTTTTTACTTTCAATATTTTTAATTTCTCCTTTTAATTTTAGAATTTCAAATGTAATATTTGATTGGGGTTTTTTGATTTGGTCTTTTTCTAGCTTTTTTAGTTGCAAGCCCAATTCATTGATCTTCTCTTTCTCTATTTTATTCAAGTAAGCCTCTAAGGATATAAAATGTCCTCTTTTTACTGGTTTGACTGTATCCCAGATATGTTGGTATGATAATCATTGTCATTATCTTGAGTGAAATAATTAATTGTTTCTATAATTTTCTGTTTCATCTAATCATTCTTCAAGATGAGATTGTTTAGTTTCCCATTACTTTTTGGTCTATTTACCTGTAACTTTTTGTTGAATGTAGTTTTCATTGCGTCATCATCTGAAAAGAAAGCATTTACTATTTCTGCCTTCTTGCATTTAATTTTTAGGTCTTTATGTCCTAATATATGGTCAATTTTTGAATAGGTTCCAGGAACTGCTGAGAAAAAAGTATATTCCTTTCTGTCTCCATTCAGTCTTCTCCAAAGAACTATCATATCTAATTTTTCTAGTAGTCTATTTATCTCTTTAATTTCTTTCTTATTTCTTTTTTGGTTTGATTTTTCTCATTCTTAGAGTGCAAGGTTGAGATCGCCCACTATTACAGTTTTGCTCTTTTTTTCATCATAATTTTTGGAAAGTCCAGTAATCCTCAGATTATCTCTCCTCGATCTATTTTCAAGGTCTGTCATTTTTCCAAGTAGATATTTCATGTTTTTTTCCAATTTATTATTTTTTTTTGGTTGTTGTTTCACTTGACTGATTCTTGCTGTCTCAATGAATCATTAGTTTCTATTTGTTCAGTTCTGATTTTTCATGAATTATTTTCTTCATTAGCTTTTTTTTTTTTTTTTTTTTTTTTACTTCTTTTTCGATATGTTCTATTGAGTTTTTAAATGAGTTCTTTTGCTCTATGGAATTTTTTTCCATTTCACTATTTTTTTTTTTTTTAGTGAAGTATTTTCTTTTTCCATTTCACAGATTCTACTTTCTTGGGAGTTCTTTGTCTTTTCCAATTCACAAGTCTTACTTTTTTATTCACAAATCTTACTTTCCAGAGATTTTTTTTTTTTTAATTTTTCCAATTCACAAATTGTTTCCCTGTACTTCCTGGGAATTTTTTACCTTTTCCAATTCATATTTCAAAGCTTCTCTTTCCTTTCCCCATTATTCTTCTAACTCTCTTTTGAGACTTTTAATGGTCTCTTCTATGAGAGAGTTATGTACAAGGGGACAGGTAACATTCCCCTTTGGGGTATTGTCTGATGACTGTTTGCTATTAGCCTCTTCGGGGATGCACACCTGTTCTTTTTCTTTATAGAAGCTATCAATAATCCTTTTAATTTTTTTACTCATTTTTTAAAGCCTTCAGGGTATGCCTTCTTGGCAAGGGGATTACCAGCTTCCTCTGCAAAGCAGGGAGAGTTGTAAACTGGCTTCAGGCAGGGAGGTATGGGAGTGCTCTGGATGAAAGTTTCCCCCTCCCCCAACTGGAGGTGATTCAGCACAACACAGCTGCAGAAGTGCCCAGTGGAGAACCCTGCTGTGTGGTTTAGTGACTGCTCTAAGGCTATAGACTAAGTAGTGAAAGTGTCATTGACCCACACCAGAGCCTTTGTGGGGCTGTGGGTATTAGCAGTTGACCAGCAAATAGCCTGGCATGGACTGGAAATCTCTGCCCAGATGTCTCTGCTTAGAAGCAAATCATCCTGGGAAAGTTCTATTTCCCCAAGCTGAGCCCCTCACTGTGCAGATTAGAGGCTGCCCCAAGCTGTACCCCTGTGCTGTGCAGGTTCGCAACTGCCCCAAGGAAAATCCCCTACTTCAGTTTGGGGTTGTGAGTTTGTGCTATGATCTGTGCTCTCACTTCTGGTTTGGCATTCCACTCTGGCTGCCTCTAGTTCTCTCCCTGTGCTGATCTTCTCCCCGGCCCCTGAGGACAAACCTTTTCTGGCGAGATTCCAGATTATCTTTGGCTGATGAGTTGTTGTACTTCTAATCTTTATGAGTTGTAGCAGTCAAGCACTAGTTTTTGAGGCTGAATATAATATTGTTAGTGAGGGTAAAAAGAGGGGCTTAGAAAATTGTGTGTGCCTTCTCTGCCATCTTGGCTCCGCTCCCTGCTCTTTGCTGTTTTAAACTGCTTGTGATGAACATGTCTCCTTCCTAACCAAAGTGCAAGTTGAACATTATAGAGTATGAGATATCTTCTGAGAGAGACCATCTACATTTATGATTCCAAAACAAGATTTATTTGCATTTGGAAATTCAAGTTGATTTCTTTTTTCTAAGCAATGGAAAATTTGAAATGACTTTTAATTTTTGGTTATGTTGCAGGGGAAGGACAAGTAGACAAGACAAGTAGAGAGTGAAAATTTATAGAAATAGCATAATGGAATCCAGTAAGTTGATCTTCAAACTACCCAAAGCTATTTAGTTTCCTGAATAAAATATTTTTTTTTTCTCTTCTCATGATGTGTTGGTTGTTTTTTTCATTAAATATCACTGGTAAACTAAAACTTTGTGCATTATATGACCAAAGATAAAAAATCAGACAAAAAAGAAGCCAAACAACAACAACAACAACATCAACAGCTTTGAGAGGAACAGGGAAACAAAACAAAATGAGCAAACAAACAAACCAAAAAAAAAAAATCAATCGAGTTTAGAACTTGGTGCAGAGCATGATTGTAGAGTATCTTTCTAAACCAGTGTTGTTCTTGTTGTTGTTTTATATTTGAAGAAGGAAATCATTAATTTAAGAAAAAAGGACATGTAAATGCAAATTTTGGTGAATTAAATATGGAATGTTAATCAATCCTATGTTGTGCTAACAAGAAAAAAAATAAAGTCAATTGAGAATCATTAGTAAATAACTAAGAAAGGTGTCTGTAGTATTTTGACAACTTAGTTTATTGGATTGCATAGTATGAGGGGAAACTCATTTTGAGAACTAAATCAAGTTTCCTTGAGTGTCTTTACATCAAATGTCCTTCATTTTCTTGAGCTTGGATTTTCTCCCAGACATTTCTTTAGTATTTCTTCATGTTCTATAGTTTTCCATTGCCACTTCCTCAAGGAACGGCTACAAATCTTATTCCCAGTTCTGTTCTTTATTGCACCAGCAGACAAAACTATGTTTCCTTTTTTATTTTTACAGATTCATCTCTTTATATTTAATACAGAAAGTGTAATTTCTCCCTATCCATTCTATCTTCCTTTCTACCCAGACACATCTCTCTGAAATTTATACAATGCATACATGAGAAGAGATAGGTGTTCCATCAGATTCCATTATTATCTTTTATATTATGACTGGCAATTATAAAAGTTCCAAAAGTAAGCAGTATGTATTATGTTAGAAATTTGCATTTAAAATATTATTTATCATAAACATGTTGCCTTATAACTTAACATGTTGAAAAATCATTTCAGCTACTGTTGAAGATTAGCAAAGTATACCTTTTATGTGAAAGAGAACAAGAATTTGGCTGTCATGTTACTTGGAAATGTCTGACATCCTTCTGAATTTCATTTCCTACAGAAGGAGGAGAAAAACAATTCAGCAGTGTAATAGGGATGCTAGGTTAGCATCCAAAGTGGAATATTTCATGCTAGCATTGTTGATGTTTTTAGAAAATTTGTAAGTGTGGTTACAGGTAAATGCATATGCATATGTATAAAAACACATTCATGGGCATACATTTGAGTGTGTACTTATGCCTGTAACCCTACTTGCAAGCCTTTAAAACAAGTCAGCCATGCTGATATGTTTATGTGTTTAGATGTATTTTATATGTATGTCTATACAAGTCATTATTTATATGTAAACAAGCATGCATATATATGTATAAACACACTTGAAAAGCATATATACATCCATACATGTATATATTTTTAGTATACATGTGCACACTAAAATAGAAAGATTAGATATCTCAAACTATGAAGAGCTATAAAGATAGATAAATAGAAGACATACATGTGCACATGTCACACATGTACACATATATATATGTGTGTGTGTGTGTGTGTGTGTGTGTGTATATATTTATGCAGTATAGTGTTCATGTTTTGTTGTTATGTCATTTTCAACGAAGTCCAACTCTTTGTGATCCTGTTTGTTTGTTTGTTTGTTTGTTTGTTTATTTTGGACTTTTTTTTTTGGCAAAGGTACTGGAGTGGTTTGTTATTTCTTCTCTAGTTCAGAGGAAACTGAGTCAAATAGGGTTTAATGAATTGCCTAGAGTCACACAGTTACTGTTTGAGGTTAGATTTCAACTCAAGAAGGTGATTCTTCTTGAGTCCAGTCCAATCATACTATCCAGTTGCCCACATATCTGGATACTTAATTAGTAAATAAAATTTGAGATAATGGGGAAAATACTGCCTTTCTAGAAACTAGAGTTGAGTTTGAATCCTGGTTCTAGCTACTTGATATGGTATTCTGAAGAAGTTCAAGAACACTCTGATCCTGATCTTTAGCTCCATAATTTGATGTCCTTTTAACTTCTGAGATACTCAAATACTTCCATGACCTCATTTGTGTGCATTTCTTCATGAAATGAAATGTGAAGAAGGTAGTTTATTTATGCCTGCCCAAACTCTCTGCATTTAGTCTACATCCTCCATTTAGTTCATCACATGTGTTGAGGGCTTTATTTTCTCTTGAAATTAAGAGTATTCTAATGTAGCACAAGAGGATTAGCTTTCAATTGTCTTTTTCTCTTTCCATATAATCAATCCAGCTTTCTTTTTTTACCTCTTGATAATGCAATTTTCTAATAGCATCCTTTATTCTAATTCTTTTGTGAAGTTTCTCCTACTATGCATCCCTCTCTTCCTCCTCCTCTTTCTTCTTCTTCTTCCTCATCTTTTTTATCTTCTTTTTTTCCTCCTCCCCCTTTCTTCACTTTTTGTCATTTGTTATATATTTCTCAAAATCTATTCATAACTATTAAATACAATTTCAACTGCATGATATTATTCATTTTAATTTCTTCAGAGGCTGCAGTGTTTCAGGTGCAATGACTTTACAGTTAGAATCACAGAATAGTAGTGTTAAATATAACTTCAGCAATCAATTATATGTCTATCATCAATGTAAAAGTCAAGTTCAAAAAGCCATATAACATGAAAGTATGTTGTTATTTTGAGGAGGACAGTAATTCATGAAGATGATCTCAAATCTAGTATGCCACAGAGATGAAAATCACTTCTGCATCTTCTTTCACTAAGTCTATTCATTATTAGACTACATTTGGTTGCCTCCTTATAGCAATGTTATGATTTTTTTAGTCTGTCAGTGAACAGGTATTAAGTACTTGCTATGTTTCAGGTACTCAGTTAAACAGCATCAATTCAAAGAAAAAATGAAAAAAGAAAAATAAAAGAATGCCCTTCACATTCTAATGGGAGGAAACAACACATAAAAGAAACTGATGGAAGTAGAGATGGAGGTAAATACAGTGTAGGTATGGTACGAAAAGACCTATGAAGATGAGGAGTACAACCTAGAGAAGTAAGAGACATGGGTGTATTGGCTGCCCTTCTTAAATGCAGGTTCATAGAGGAGCCACTTATCTCCTTTCTTTTACTTTCCCTTCTCTAATTTATCTTTTGAATCCTGGACCTTCAAAATCCTGGTCATAGAACCTAATAGCATTATTATAGTTTTCCCTGGAAATCTCATCTTAAAACCGAGTACACTTAATTAGTGACTGGGTGCCATCTAACTTACTTTACTTAACCATATCTTATAGATGATTCTGTGTTCTGTTTTACAGATACAGCTACAGATACAGATATAGATTCAAATCCCTACCACTCACATATCCGGAGTATATTGAGTTAACATCCATTCACCCTGATTTCCATATTTTGCTTTGGATGTGGTAAAATCATTAGTAACATTACATAGGAAAGAGAATATCAAATGAATATACTGATTAATTGAATATATTATATATTTTTGTGTTGCTGCTTCTGTCCATTATTGATCAATTGGAACTGAATTGGATCTTCTCATTGTTGAATATATCCACTTCCATCAGAATATATCCTCATATAGTATTGTTGTTAAAGTGTATAATGATCTCCTGGTCCTGGTCCTACTCATTTCACTCAGCATCAATTCATGTAAGTTTCTCCAAGCATCTCTGTATTCATCCTGCTGGTCATTTCTTACAGAACAATAATATTCCATAACATTCATATACCACAATTTACCCAACCATTCTCCAATTGATGGGCATCCATTCAATTTCCAGTTTTTAGCCACTACATAAAGGGCTGCCACAAACATTTTTGCACATATGGGTCCCTTTGCTTTCTTCAACATGCAGAGATTGATAACTTTTTGAGCATAGGAAATCCAGTTATTCTTTGGAAGATTCCTTCCTTCTTAACAGATCTGAGAGGTAAATTATGCTTTGTTATTCTAATCTGCTTATGATATCACTCTTTATGTCTAAATTACGACTCATTCCTATCTTATCATGGTGTAGCATGTTAGGTGTAGATCAATGCCTAGTTCTATGCTACTAGTTTACAATTTTCCCAATAGTTTTTGTCAAATTGTGGGTTCTTATCCTGAAAGTTGGGATTTTTGGTTTTGTCAAACACGAGATTGCTATAGTCATTGACTGTTTTATCCTGTGAACCTAACCTATTTCACTAATTGACTACTCTGTTGCTTAGCCAGTATTAAATAGTTATGATGAGTACTGCTTTTTCATATAGATTAGGTCAGACACAACTAGACCACTTTTCATTTGCATTTTTTTCATTAATCCCCTTGAAATTCTTGATTTTTTGTTCTTGAACATAAATTTTGTTATTTTTTAAAGATCTGTAAAATAATTTCTGGGGATTTTGATATAACACTGAATAAGTAGATAAATTTGTTTAGTATTGTCATATTTATTATATTTCATTATACCCTAGTGATTTTAACAGAAATGACTGTTGGATTTTATCAAATGCTTTTCTGGGTCATATGATTTTTATTAGTTTGATTATTGATACACTCAATTATGCTAATGGTTTTCCTAATATTGAACCAGCCCTGCATTCTTGGTTTAAATTCTACTTGATCATTACATATTATGGTGAATTTCTGTAATCTCTTTGATAATATTTTATTTAAGATCTTTGCATCACTATCCATTAGGAAAATTTAAAAAGAAATAAGTCAGGGAAAAAAAAAAGGAAAATTTGTCTATAATTTTCTTTTTCTGTTTTCACCCTATATAGTTTTGATATCAGCACCATATTTGTGTTATAAAAAGAATTTTCCCTATTTTTTCAAACACTTTGCATAGTATTAGAAATATTTGTTCTTTAAATATTTGTTCGAATTCCCATCTAATCCATCTAGCCCTGGAGATTTTTTCTTAGGGAGTTGATTAATGGCTTGTTCTATTTCTTTTTTCTAAAATGGGACTATTTAAGTAATGTGTTTACTCTTCTGTTAATCTGGGGAATCTATATTTGTGTAGATATTTCTCCATTTTACTTAGATGATCGATATTTTTGATATATAGTTGGGCAAAATAAGTCCTAATTATTGCTCTAATTTCCTCTTCATTGATGGAAAATTCTCATTTTTTTTCACTTTTGAGACTAACAATTTGATTTTCTCCTTTCCTCTTTCTCATCAAATTAAGTAAAGATTTATCTATTTTGTTGTTTTTTTCATAAAACCAACACTTAGTTTTCTTTATTAATTCCATAGATTTCTTACTTTCGATTTTATTAATCTACCTGTTCATTTTCAGAATTTCAAATTTGGTATTTAATTCAGAGGTTTTATTTTTTCTTTTTCTAGCTATTTTAGTCACAAGCCTAATTCATTGGCTATTTTATGCAAGTAAGCATCTAGAAATAAAAGAAAAAAAAATCCCCCTAATTAATGCTTTGGTGGCTTCCCACAAATTTGCGTATGTTGTCTCCTTGGTGTCATTCTCTTGGATGAAATTATTGATTGTGACTATAATTTCTTGTTTCACCCAGTCATTCTTTATGATTAGATGATTTTGTTTCTAATTAATTTTTGGTTTATTTTCCCCTAGCCTTTTATTGCATGTAATTTTCATTGCATCATGATCTGAGAAAAATGCATTTACTATTTCTCCTGTTCTTCATTTGATTTTGAGTTTTTTATGAACAATACATTTTCAGTTTTTGTATAGGTTCCATTTACTGCCAAGAAAAAAAAAAGTATATTCTTTTCTGTCTCCATTCAATTTTCTCCAAATGTCTACCATCCCTGTTTTCAAGACATCAATTTACCTCCTTAACTTCTTTCTTATTTTTTTTGTGATTCAATTTATCTAGTTCTGATAGAAGAAGGTTGAGATCCCCCATTAGTATAGTTTTGCTGTCTAATTCTTCTTGCAGCTCTCTTACCTTATCTACCACTTGATGCATATATATTTAGTATTGAAATAATTTCATTGCTACCTTTAAGTAGGATATAGTTTCCTTCCTTATCTCTTTCAATTAGATCAAAATTTGCTTTTCCTTGATCTGAGATCAGGATTGCTATGTCCTTCTTCTTTTGCTTCTTTTTGTTATTCTTGTTCTTTTGCTTGTTGTTGTTGTTGTTGTTGTTGTTGTTCTTTCTTCTTCTTCTTCTTCTTCTTCTTCTTCTTCTTCTTCTTCTTCTTCTTCTTCTTCTTTTTCTTCTTCTTCTTCTAACTTCAGCTGAAACATAAAAGATTCTGCTGCAGCCTTTTATCTTTATTTGGTATGTGTCACTATGTTTTAAATGAGTTTCTTGCAAAAAACAAATTGCAGGATTCTGGCTTTTGGTCCAGTCTGCTATCTACTTTCATTTCATGGGGGAGTTCACCCTCTTCACATTCAGGGATAAAATCACTACTTCTTTATTTCCTGTCATTTTGTTAAATTTTTCTCTTCCCTTTTCCTCATTCTCTTCTCTCCAGCATTTTGTCACTGATCACCCTCTGCCATGAATAGCCCTCTCATTTACAAATCTTTCTTGTCTATTCTCCCTTGTACTAACCTCCCTCCTTCTTTTCCCCATCCCCTCCTACTTCCCTATAGGGTGAAAAAAAGCTTCTCCGTGAAGCTAAATTTGTCTGACATTCTCTCTTTGAACCAAATCAGATGAGAGTAAGATTTGCACAATGCTCATACCTTCCCCTTTCCCTCAAATGTAATAGGTTGTTTTTTTTTTTTTGCTCCTCATGAGATGTAATTTACCTCATTTTAAATACATTTTCCTTTTCTTCCAGTAAAATTTCCTTTCTACTTCAAGTTTCTTTTTTTATATTATCTCAATAAAATCAAATTATCCCTGCACCTTATAAGTATACTCTAACAAAGATAAGATTTTGAAGAGTTAAACATATCGTCTTCCCATATAGGAATGCAACTTTAAAAAAAAATAGATTTTTTTTCTTTTTACCTTTTTATGCTTCTCTTGTGCTGTGTATTTGATGATCAAATTTTTTGTTCAACTCTGATCTTTTCATCCTAAATAAATGAAATTCACTTATTTCATTGAATGCCCATCAATTCCCCTGAAAGATAATGCTCAATTTTGCTGAATAGTTGATTCTTGGCTGCAATCCAAGTTTCTTTGCCTTTTGGAATATGAGATTCCATGACTTTTTTTTTTTTTTTTTAAGTAGAAGCTGCTAGGTCTTATGTAAACCTGATTGTGGCTCCTCAATATTTGAATTATTTCCTTCTGACTGCTTGCAATATTTTCTCCTTGATTTGATAATTCTGAAATTTAGCTGTGATGTCTGTATGAGTTTTAATTTTGACATCTCAGATGGTGATCAGTGAATTCTTTCAATTTTTTTTTTACCCTCTAAAAGATGATCTTTAGGCTTTTTTTTTTTTTTAATTACGGTATTCAGGAAGTCCAATAATTCTTAAATTGCCTCTCCTAAATCTATTTTGCAGATCAGTTGTTTTTCCAATAAGGTATTTTATATTTTCTTTTCTTTTCTTTTTGTTTTTGTTTGATTAATTTTTGAAGTCTCATTGAAGCATTCATTTCCATATGTTCAATTCTATTTTTTAGGGAACTATTTTCTTCAGTTAGTTTCATAGTGTATTTTTTAAATATTTCTTCAGATAATTTCTGGTTTTCCTTTGCCATAACCTCTTACAAAGATTTCATTACCTTTCCCTATTTTTCTTCTAACTCTTATAATTTTTATTAATTCTTCCAAAAGAGCCTTGTGAAATAGGAACCAACTCATAACACTCTTTGGGCCTTCACCTTAAGATGATTTAGGATCTTCAGTGTTTGAGGTCTGTTCTTTTCTTTCTCCATAAAAACTGTCTAAAGTCACAGTTCTTTTTGCTTTTTTGCTATTTTTTAAAGGTTGAGGTCTTCTCTTAAAACAAGTCCATGACAGCTGCTTTAGTTTGCCCTTTAGTTAGTTCTGCTGATTGACTTCTAAGACTACATTGGCATGGTCAGATCCTGTTTTTCTGAGGTTTTGGGGATTCAGAGGCTCACAATTTCTGTTTTGTTTCTGCTTTGCGTGTCTCACAGCAAATCTGTGGACTACTGACTTGCAACCAGGGCAGAGTAGCTGAAGAGCCTCACGGTAGGTTCCTAGTGTATAGATACCCTGGCTCCCCACCATAGCTCCTTACCATAGATTCCCTGCACTGAAGTTTTGCAGTCTCTTCCCCTGCCCAATTGAAACAGACCTTTTCTGATGTTCTTTCAAAGTATCTTCCGAAAATTTGTTTTACTCTAAATATTTGTGGTTTCTGTCACTTCAAAATCAGTTCAGAAGCTTAATCTGCTGTCTATTTGAGAGAAGCTCAGAGGAGGTCACATAGAGCTGTATCTACTCTGCACCATCTTAGCTCCATTTCCTGTTATATTTCCTTTACAAGAAAAATAGCTGAATGAAGTCATAGTTGATTTCAGGTATTCCTGACTCTAGGCTCAGTTCTCTACTGCTCCTTTAGGCATATTAAGGTTTTATTCAGCATCTATTATGAGTCATATGTAGGTTAGAGATACAAAGACAAAATCAAAACAAGATCTACCCACAAGTCATTTTCACTTTAATGATTGATGCTATAGTTTACAATATTATAGTTCAAAACAATTCTAAATTTATCTTGTTCTAATGTTTAATTTAATACCCATGAGCAGTTTAGCAGCATCAGGTTTTTGAAGTAATGTTATAAGCTAAGAGTCCTCAGTTTAAGCATATACATTTTTAAAATGATGTGAACAGACAAAGGGTGAAAAAAATTGATGAAGGGACCATAGGCCAAACTATTTGAGGGCTAGTGTAATGGGAATGTTTACCATGGAGAACAGTATATCTAAAGGGGCTTTCTCCAATCTCAAGTATTTGAAGGGATATTCTAGAAACAGGAATAAAAGATTCTGCTCAATATCTAGATTAACGTTTACTCAAAAGTGAAAATTCTCTTTCCTCTAACTCTCAATAAAGATCTCTAAAAAGAGAATGAACAGAAGTGTTTCTGTTGCATTTTCTCCCAGTACTCAAGAAGAAACTGGATGACAACTTGTAATATATATTGTAGTAATTTTTTTTTAGTTAAAATTTGGCTTAGAATGTCTCAGAATGGAAAGGACAGTGAAAATGTCTTTTTCAACTCTGACGTTCAGGGATCCCGTTATTTTTATTTTTATTTTTGGAGATTGAAGACACACAACAACATATTTAACTTAGTTGATAATTTAGGGAATTGCCAAGTGTAATGTAGAAAACAGTGTACAATTTTTTTTTTTGTATAAATTGAAGTCAAGGACTCTAGATATAGCAATATTGAATTTATCTTCATGAGCCAAAACTGAGCATGCTCATAACATACACCAGAAGTATAATATCTTCTTTTTAGCATAGCTTTCAACACTAATTTCATATAGAATTCTTGGAATATAGCAATAAAAAGTTTTGAGAATTCTGTGTACCATTTTACAGCCCAGAACATTAAAATACAGAGCTATAACTTTTTACAACCTTTCTTATTGTAATACCATGTTATTTCTCCCATAATGGTGCTTGCAACAAAACCTGAATGAGAAAAGGTTTACAAACTTACTATCTTCACTGAAACATGAGCATTTCTAATATTAAACCTTTGGACTTTATAGGTTTTTTTTTTTTTAATTTGTTTCTTTAATTGGTAACATTTTAATTGGTAAACATCCTTTAGCAGCTATTCCCACTAAATTAATTCATTGATTATGCACAAGATGCTAGAGAATTTGATATCAGACAGTACTTGTTCCCTGTTTCCTGAAAATGGGATAGACACACTTTGGGAGAAAATTGTTAAAGATATAGACAGTTCAATGAAAAGCAGAAACCACTAACATATTAAATTGCTAAAATTATAGGTTGGCCACTTGAATTCCTAACCTGTGGTTCTAAGTGCCACTTTCTGGATAATTTCTTATACTACTTCAGTCAAGTTAGTCTGATTAATCCAGCAACATCTTTTGTAAGCTTCAACTCTGCAGCTATATAATATGTGCTATTAATTTTCTAAAATTGGTTATATATTTTGTTTTCATATCACTTACACTTATCAGTATGAATTTCTATTAAACTTTATTACTACCCAGAGTGAAATCCCTTGGACCTTGTGCAGGGAATACAAAACCTTCCTAAAAGCCAAGAAAATTTCATCCTGCCACTGAAGCTACATTTCTTAAAAAACCTTTTGTGATTAATATATTTAATTTTAAATATTTTCTGGTAATAGTTTTAGCCTGACCTCTCTCACAGTATAAGCCTAAAAATATCATTTGTTATAATAGGAAATGTAAGAATTATACTTTTTTTATCTCTCACATGTTTTTCCCTTGCTCTGACTTTTCTCTCTCATTATGATTCATATAAATGTATATTAAAAATAAATAAACTTAATATAATAAAAAATGAATTATCCTACTTTCGTGGCATTACCCCCTGATTTTTAAAAGTTTTTATTTATAAGTGAGTTGAGAAGTATTTGAGTGAATATATTCTATATTATATAATGCAAACATATTACTGAAAGACATTGCTTATGAAAGATTTGTGCTCTTAGAAATAAAAAGCACAGGGACTTCCGGCCAAGATGGCGGAGAGGAAATACACTGCTGTGTAACCTCCGTGTTTTTCTCTCACTATCCATTTCATTTCATGCCTCTGAATTAATGCTCGACTGAAAAAAAACATACAATTACTTACCAAGAGAAATCATCCTTGAGACTCATCAAGAAAGGTCTGTTTTTGCGCGAGGGCGGGGACGGTATTTAAATCGGAAGCAGTCTGCGGGCAGCAGCTGCAGCGAGAGCACAGAAAGCAGCTCAGAGCCGAGCAGAGCGGAGAGGGGGTGGGGTGTGATCGCAGCCGTCTCTGCAGGGAGAGCTTTGCTACAGGATTAGATACTTTACTCTGGCAGCAAGTCAGCAGCCCAGCAGAGAAGATAAAAACACCGGGGGTGAAGAATACAACCCCAAACAGCTGGAGTCTCTCGGGACCTGGCCACCCCTCCCCCACAGTGTCTCAGAGCGCTTGGATCTCAGAGCGCACGCGCCATAGCACAGTAGGACCCATGCCTCACGAATACCCTGCCCCTCCCCCAAAGAAAGCAGCCTCCATTCAAGGGTTTTTTTTCTTCTGTTTCTTTGATAGTTTGTCTTTGATTAATAGACAGAATGAGCAAGAAACTGAAAAAGAATTTAACCCTTGACAGCTTTTATACAGATAAAGAGCAGACTCCAAATCCTGAGGAGACTAAAAACAAACAGTCCCCAGGTGAATCCCCAAAGGAGGAGATCATATGTTCCTCAGCACAGGTGAATCTCATGGAGGAAATTAAAAAGGCTCTCACAAAGGAGCTAGAAGAAAAATGGGAAAAGGAAAGGGAGGCTTTGCAAAAGGGGAAGGAGGCTTGGCAAAAGGAGAAGGAGGCTTTGCAAAAGGAGAGGGAGACTTGGCAAAAGGATAGGGAGGCTTGGCAAAAGAGCCTGGAGAAGTCAGTTAAAGAGAGAGTGGATAAAGAAACCGAATCCTTGAAAAATAGGATTGGTGAACTGGAAAACAAAATTGGCAAAATGGAAAAAAATTCCACAGACCAAAAGAACTCAATTGGACAATTAGAAAAAGATCTTTAAAAAAGTGAGTGAAGAAAATACCTCACTGAAAATCAGGGTCGAACAATTGGAATTGAATGATTCGAGGAGACAAGAAGAATCAGTCAAGCAAATCCAAAAAAATCAAACAATGGAAAAGAATGTGAAATACCTTCTGGGGAAGATAAAAGACCTGGAAAACAGATCCAGGAGAGACAACCTGAGAATCATTGGACTTCCAGAAAAGTATGATGAAAAAAAGAGCCTGGACACTATTTTCCAGGAAATTATCAAAGAGAACTGCCCAGAAGTCATAGAAACAGAAGGTAAAATAGACATTGAAAGAATTCATCGATCCCCTACTGAAAGGGATCCTAAAATCAAAACACTAAGGAATATAGTGGCCAAATGCCAGAACCCTCAGGCGAAGGAAAAAATACTGCAAGCAGCTAGAAAAACCCAATTCAAGTATCAAGGAACCACAATAAGGATCACCCAGGATCTGGCAGCATCCACATTAAAAGATCGAAGGGCCTGGAATATGATATTCCGAAAGGCTAAGGAACTTGGTATGCAACCAAAAATAACTTACCCAGCGAGAATGAGCATCTTTTTCCAGGGAAGAAGATGGACATTCAACGAAGTAAGCGAATTTCATCTATTTCTGATGAAAAAGCCAGAACTTAACAAAAAATTTGATCTACAAGCACAGAACTCAAGAGAAATCTAAAAAGGTAAAGATTAATCTTGGGAACTATATTTCAGCTATAAAGATGTATAAAGAATACATGTATACCTTTTTCTAGAAACTAGATGTGGAAAGGACATTGTACCAGAAAAAAGGGAAAGTGGGGATACTACATTTCAAGAAGAGGCAAAGAAAACCTAGTATATCTGAGAGAAAGAATGGAGAGGGATGAATATAGTGAGTATTTTACTGCTTTCAGAATTGGCATTAAGAGAAGAATTTTAGACATATTCAATCTATGGTGAAACTTCTCCCACCTCATTGAAAAGTGAGAAGGGAAAAGTGAAAAGGGAAGGAATAAGCTAAGTGGAAGGGAATACGGTAACTGGGAGGGAAAGGGGTAAGTTGGGGGGGGAACTCTCGGGGGGGAGAGGGATACTAAAAAAGGGAGGGCTGTGAGAAGCAAGTGGTGCTCACAACCTTAATACTGGGAAGGGGGGTAAGGGAGTAAGAAGGGAGAAAAGCATAAACCAGGGTTAACAAGATGGCAAATAATACAGAATTGGTCATTTTAACCATAAATGTGAACGGGGTAAACTCCTCTATAAAGAGGAAGCGGTTAGCAGAATGGATTAAAAGCCAGAATCCTACAATATGTTGTTTACAGGAAACACACCTGAAGCGGGGTGGTACATGCAGGTTAAAGGTAAAAGGTTGGAGCAAAACATACTATGCTTCAGGTGAAGCCAAAAAAGCAGGGGTAGCCATCCTGATCTCAGATCAAGCTAAAGCAAAAATTGATCTAATCAAAAGAGATAAGGAAGGGCACTATATCTTGCTAAAGGGTAGAATGAATAATGAAGAAGTATCTATATTAAACATATATGCACCAAGTAGTGTAGCATCTAAATTCTTAAAAGAGAAATTAAGAGAGCTGCAAGAAGAAATAGACAGTAAAACTATAATAGTGGGAGATCTCAACCTTGCACTCTCAGAATTAGATAAATCAAACCACAAAATAAATAAGAAAGAAGTCAAAGAGATAAATAGAATACTAGAAAAATTAGATATGATAGATCTCTGGAGAAATTGTAATGGGGACAGAAAGGAGTACACCTTCTTTTCAGCAGTTCATGGAACTTATACAAAAATTGACCATATATTAGGACATAAAAACCTCAAACTCAAATGCAGTAAGGCAGAAATAGTGAATGCATCCTTTTCAGACCACGATGCATTGAAAATTACATTCAATAAAAAGCCAGGGGAAAGTAGACCAAAAAATAATTGGAAACTAAATAATCTCATACTAAAGAATGATTGGGTGAAACAGCAAATTACAGACATAATTAATAACTTCATCCAAGAAAACGATAATAATGAGACATCATACCAAAATGTATGGGATGCAGAAAAAAGCGGTAATAAGGGGAAATCTCATATCTCTAGAGGCCTATTTGTACAAAATAGAGAAAGAGAAGGTCAATGAATTGGGCTTGCAACTAATAATGCTAGAAAAGGAACAAATTAAAAACCCCCAATCAAACACTAAACTTGAAATTCAGAAAATAAAAGGAGAGATCAATAAAATTGAAAGTAAAAAAAACTATTGAATTAATTAATAAAACTAAGAGTTGGTTCTATGAAAAAACCAACAAAATAGACAAACCCTTAGTAAATCTGATTAAAAAAAGGAAAGAGGAAAATCAAATTGTTAGTCTTAAAAATGAAAAGGGAGAACTCACCAGTAACGAAGAGGAAATTAGAGCAATAATTAGGAGTTACTTTGCCCAACTTTACGCCAATAAATTTGACAACTTAAATGAAATAGAAGAATACCTCCAAAACTATAACTTGCCTAAACTAACAGAGGAAGAAGTAAATATCCTAAACACTCCTATCTCAGAAAAAGAAATAGAACAAACTATCAATCAGCTCCCTAAGAAAAAAGCCCCAGGACCAGATGGATTTACATCTGAATTCTATCAAACATTCAAAGATCAACTCTAACTCCAATGCTAAATAAACTATTTGAAGAAGTAGGGATTGAAGGAGTCCTACCAAACTCCTTTTATGACACAGATATGGTACTGATACCTAAACCAGGTAGGCTGAAAACAGAGAAAGAAAATTATAGACCAATCTCCCTAATGAATATTGATGCTAAAAGCTTAAATAAAATATTAGCAAAAAGATTACAGAAAATTGTCACCAGGATAATACACTATGACCAAGTAGGATTTATACCAGGAATGCAGGGCTGGTTCAATATTAGGAAAACTATTAACATAATTGACTATATCAACAACCAACCAAACAAAAACCATATGATCATCTCAATAGATGCAGAAAAAGCATTTGATAAAATCCAACAGCCATTCCTAATAAAAACACTTGAGAGCATAGGAATAAAAGGACTTTTCCTTAAAATAGTTAGCGGCATATATTTTAAACCTTCAGTAAGCATCATATGCAATGGGGAAAAACTGGAACCTTTCCCAGTAAGATCTGGAGTGAAACAAGGTTGCCCAGTATCACCATTATTATTCAATATTGTATTAGAAACACTAGCCTCTGCAATAAGAGTCAAGAAAGAGATCAAAGGAATTAGAGTAGGCAATGAGGAAACCAAACTATTATTCTTTGCAGATGATATGATGGTATACCTAGAAAACCCCAGAGATTCTACTAAAAAGCTATTAGAAATAATTCATAATTTTAGCAAAGTAGCAGGATACAAAATAAATCCCCATAAATCCTCAGCATTCTTATACACCACTAACAAAATCCAAGAGCAAGAGATACAAAGAGAAATTCAATTCAAAATAACTGTTGATAGCATAAAATATTTGGGAATCTACCTACCAAAGGAAAGTCAGGAATTATATGAGCAAAATTACAAAAAAGTTTTCACACAAATAAAGTCAGACTTAAATAATTGGAAAAATATTAAGTGCTCTTGGATAGGCCGAGCGAATATAATAAAGATGACAATACTCCCTAAACTAATCTATTTATTTAGTGCTATACCAATCAGACTTCCAAGAAAATATTTTAATGATTTAGAAAAAATAACAACAAAATTCATATGGAACAATAAAAAGTCGAGAATCTCAAGGGAATTAATGAAAAAAAAATCAAATGAAGGTGGTCTAGCTGTACCTGATCTAAAATTATATTATAAAGCAGCAGTCACCAAAACCATTTGGTATTGGCTTAGAAATAGATTAGTTGATCAGTGGAAAAGGTTAGGTTCACAAGACAGAATAGTCAACTATAGCAATCTAGTGTTTGACAAACCCAAAGATTCTAAATTTTGGGATAAGATTTCATTATTTGATAAAAACTGCTGGGATAACTGGAAATTAGTATGGCAGAAATTAGGCAAGGACCCACACTTAACACCACATACCAAGATAAGATCAAAATGGGTCCATGACCTAGGCATAAAGAACGAGATTATAAATAAATTAGAGGAACATAGGATAGTTTATCTCTCAGACTTGTGGACGAGAAAGAAATTTGTGACCAAAGATGAACTAGAGACCATTACTGATCACAAAATAGAAAATTTTGATTATATCAAATTAAAAAGCCTTTGTACAAACAGAACGAATGCAAACAAGATTAGTAGGGAAGCAACAAACTGGGAAAACATCTTTACAATTAAAGGTTCTGATAAAGGCCTCATTTCCAAAATATATAGAGAACTGACTCAAATTTATAAAAAGTCAAGCCATTCTCCAATTGATAAATGGTCAAAGGATATGAACAGACAATTTTCAGATGAAGAAATTGAAACTATTACCACTCACATGAAAGAGTGTTCCAAATCACTATTGATCAGAGAAATGCAAATTAAGACAACTCTAAGATATCACTACACACCTGTCAGATTGGCTAAGATGACAGGAAAAAATAATGATGAATGTTGGAGGGGATGTGGGAAAACGGGGACACTGATGCATTGTTGGTGGAGTTGTGAACGAATCCAGCCATTCTGGAGAGCAATCTGGAATTATGCCCAAAAAGTTATCAAACTGTGCATACCCTTTGATCCAGCAGTGTTTCTATTGGGCTTATACCCCAAAGAGATACTAAAAAAGGGAAAGGGACCTGTATGTGCCAAAATGTTTGTAGCAGCCCTGTTTGTAGTGGCTAGAAACTGGAAAATGAATGGATGTCCATCAATTGGAGAATGGCTGGGTAAATTGTGGTATATGAATGTTATGGAATATTATTGCTCTGTAAGGAATGACCAGCAGGATGAATACAGAGAGGCTTGGAGAGACCTACATGGACTGATGCTAAGTGAGATGAGCAGAACCAGGAGATCATTATACACTTTGGCAACGATATTGTATGAGGATGTATTCTGATGGAAGTGGATTTCTCTGACAAAGAGACTTAACTGAGTTTCATTGGATAAATGATGGACAGAAACAGCTACACCCAAAGAAGGAATACTGGGAAATGAATGTGAACTATTTGATTTTTGATTTTCTTCCTGAGTTATTTTTACCTTCTGAATCCAATTCTCCCTGTGCAGCGGGAGAACTGTTTGGTTCTGCAAATGTGTATTGTATCTAGGATATACTGCAACATATTTAACATATATAGGACTGCTTGCCATCTTGGGGGGGGGAGGAGGGAGGGAGGGAAAAAAACGAAACATAAGTGATTTCAAGGGATAATGCTGTGTAAAAATTATCCTGGCATGGATTCTGTCAATACAAAGTTATTATTAAATAAAATTAAATTAAAAAAAAAATAAAAAGCAACACTGAAACATATTTATGTTTGACCGTGGGAAAAAAATCATGTAAACTGTCAGTGACTTAAGTATTTCTATAAAACTATAATTTGCAGATATAGCATTGATGTAAATTTGTAGAATTGTCCCCACTGGCAATTCCTTATTCCAGGAAATCAATGGTCTTAGTCACTATCCCTCTCCTAAGGACAGTGATAGTACATTAGGAAGTTGTGAATTTGAGTGAGACAAGCAAAAAATACTTTTACAAAATCTTTTGGTCTCACTTCATGTTCTTTATTCACATTTAATCTAAATGATGATACTTATGTAATTATAACTTCTCTGGAGTAGAAGCTTCATTGCTATGAGGGGAAAAAAAATCAGACATTAATAGAAATGGGTTGGCTAAAATTTTATGTTTTTTCTGGGTCTCTTCATCCTCTGAGATATAAGCACCAATTTTAACAAATTTCATTATACACAGAAAGAATACATGCATGTGTGTATATATGTGTACATATATGTATATATGTAAAATATGTACATTCTACAGGCATAGTCAAATAATATTATTCTATTCCTCTTAAATAAATTAATTTGCGCAGAAAATAGAGAAATTTCATCAAGATGATTTTCTATCTTTGGGCAGAGTGGGTGAAAAGTGTTAGAATCCTAATACTAACTCAACTTGAAACAAGATGATAACTCAAGGGAGATGTTAGAATCCTAGTGTTAACACAATGGAATTGATGCAATGCTTATTGGTTCATGCCTTAGAGCAAATACTTACAAAGTATTAAGTCAGTTGCCTCATTTATCATGTTATTAAGCAAATTCTCTATATCACTAATGTATTTAAATACTCATTGGAGTTCACAAGTATGGGAGATTCACAAAGTTAACTTTGTAACTTTGTGAATTCACACCTCCCTTAATCCCTCTCTCAGAGGAGGAGTCAGCCTTTGGGAGATCATATATAAAGAAGCTCTTACAACTTCACTTAGTCATTTCGGAACATTGCCATTTGGTGCTATGTGGAGGCTGAAGGACAAACCTTTAGATTTGGAGACATTTGGAGGGAGTTCTTGGAACCAAGCAGAGAAATAGGCCACCAAGAAAACTAACTGGGCTATTTTGGAGGAAGCAATAAAAGATCTGATCTTTTAACACCTGGCTGCATTTGGAATGATTATTACTTGTGACTGAAACTAAGGGTGCCTCCAGAAAACCTCCCCAAGAAACCTGCTCCCACAGAGAACCATGTTATTTTATAAAAAAGGAGAAAAATACCACAGAAAAGATTATATTTAATAAAAATATGTATTGATATAACAAAATCACTGAAATAACTTTTCTTGTTGACTCTCTAGCAATTAATATTGGATCAAGCATAAAAAAGGGAGACATGTTCATTAGAGGTATTTACCACAGTCAGAGAGTATAAAATTCAGATCAAAAAAGAAGTAACTCAAGAAGATGAAGTCCTGCCTATTCTCATGTTTGTGGGCAAATGTGCTAATTTTGTCTAGCAGCTGAATGCTCCAGGGCCTACAAAATGAGAACCATAATACTCAAAAGAAGTCAAACTAGAGGAAAACAAACAAATGGATGAATAAAGACTACTGAAGGACTATAACATCAGTATGTTCCTGATGCTTCAAAATGGCTTAATTACAAACTATCACAATGTCTCAGAAAACTAAATGGATGACCATTCAAAATATTGTGGAGTGATGCTATTAGAAACAGGTAAGTAGTAACACTTCCAAAATGATAAAATGTATGAGCAAATTAATATAAAAATATCTAGGAGATATTTAATGGGAAAGGGAAATAAGTCAGTGATGTATTCAGAGGAAGGAATAAATAAGAGTGTTAAATTGACACTTACAAAATGTCAAAAGAAATACAGAAAAGTATACATTCAGTTGCCTAATCTGCTTGTGGAAATTTTTTCAAAGAATATGAATAAAAGGCAAACAGACTGAGAGGGGAAGGATAGATTGTATTTTTTATATTTTCTTTCTTTTTCTTTCTTTCTTTTTTTTTTTTGGGGGGGGGGGTTGGTGCTGAGATATACCACAATGATAAAATCCCAAATTCACAGGACACTGGCACTCCACTGAACATCTATATGATTAGGCCTAATTCAAATCCAGTAAGAAAACAGAGTAATATCTCTTTCTTCTTTCCTTCCCTTCTTCCACTAGCTTAACATAGTTTTTTTTTTTTTTTTTTTTTTTTGAAATCAGGGAATATATCATTAAAAATGATGGTCCATTGTCCATATTTAATAAATATCTATTTAATTGAAATAAAAAAAAGTAAGCATGAAAAATATTTTAGTAATGCATTATTTTTTGCCAAAATAGTAGTAGGCGCTAGATATATGCATTTATATATTTAAAACATATGTGTGTGTGTATATAATTTAAATATATTACACTTAAATATACATAAATATATTTATATATTTATTTCTTTGCATAGCAATAAATGTATATATTTTATTTTATTATTTTTAAAAACTTTTTTATTGACAGATCCCATGCCAGGGTAATTTTTTACAACATTATTCCTTGCACTCACTTTTGTTCTGATTTTTCCCCTCATTTCCTCCACCCCCTCCCCAAGATGGCAAGCAGTCCTATACATGTTAAATAGGTTACAGTATATCCTAGATACAATATATGTGTATAGAACAGAATAGTTCTCTTGTTGCACAGGGTGAATTGGATTCAGAAGGTATAAATAACCCAGGAAGAAATACAAAAATGGAAGCAGTTTAGATACATTTCTCAGTGTTCTTTCTTTGGGTGTAGCTGCTTCTGTCCATCCTTGAACAATTGAAACTGAGTTAGATCTCTTTATCAAAGAGATCCATTTCCATCAGAATACATCCTCATACAGTATCATTGTTGAGGTATATTATGACCTCCTGGTTCTGCTCATTTCACTTAGCATCAGGTGGCCAATCCTCTCTGTATTCAATCCGGCTCTGTATTCATCTGTATTCATTCATTTCTTACAGAAAAATAATATTCCGTAACATTCATACAACACAATTTATTCAACCATTCTCCAATTAATGGGCATCCATTCATTTTTCAGCTTCTAACCACTACAAACAGGGCTTCCACAAACATTTTGGCACATACAGGTCCCTTTACCTTCTTTAGTATATTGGGGTATAAGCCCAGTAAAAACACTGCTGGATCAAAGGGTATGCATAGTTTGATAACTTTTTGAGCATAGTTCCAAATTGCTCTCTAGGATGGCTGGATGTATCACAATACCACCAACAATGTATTGGTGCCCTGTTTCCCATATCCCATCCAACATTCTGCATTATCTTTCTCTGTCATTCTAGCCAATCTGATAGGTGTGTAGTGGTATCTCAGAGTGGTCTTAATTTGCATTTCTCTGATTAATAATTATTTGGAGCATATTTTCATATGGCTATAAATAGTTTTAATTTCTTCATCTGAGAATTCTCTGTTCATGTCATTTAACCATTTATCAATTGGAGAATGGTTTGATTTCTTATAAATTAGAGTCAATTCTCTCTATATTTTGGAAATGAGGCCTTTATCAGCACCTTTGATTGTAAAAATGTTTTCCCAGTTTATTGTTTCCTTTCTAATCTTATCTGCATTAGTTTTGTTTGTACAAAAAGTTTTCAATTTGATATAATCAAAATTTTCTATTTTGGTCAATAGTGATGTCTAGTTCTTCTTTGGTCATAAATTCCTTCCTCTTCCACAGGTCTGAGAGTTACACTATCCTATGCTCTTCCAATTTATTTATAATCACATTCTTTATGCCTAGGTCATGAACCCATTTTGACCTTTTATTGGTGTATGGTGTTAAGTATGGGTCAATGCCTAGTTTTTGCCATATTAATTTCCAATTTTCCTAGCAATTTTTGTCTAATAATGTATTCTTATCCAAAAAACTGGGGTCTTTGGGTTTGTCAAACACTAGTCCTTTGAACATAACATATTCCATTGATCAACTAGTCTATTTCTTAGCCAATACCAGATGATTTTAGTAACCGCTGCTTTATAATATAATTTTAGATCTGGTACAGCTAGGCCACCTTCATTTGATTTTTTTTTCATTAATTCCCTTGAAATTCTTGATCTTTTGTTTTTCCATATGAACGTTATTGTTATTTTTTCTAGGTCATCAAAATAGTTTTTTGGGAGTCTGATTGGTACAATGCTAAATAAATAGATTAGTTTAGGTAGTATTGTCATCTTTATTATATTTGCTCGCCCCAGTCCAAGAGCATTTAATATTTCTCCAGTTGCTTAGATCAGACTTAATTTGTGTGGAAAGTGTTTTGTAGTTTTACTCATAAAGTTTCTGATTTTCCCTTGGTAGAAAGATTCCTAAATATTTTATACAATCAGGAGTTACTTTAAATGGAATTTCTCTTTGTAACTCTACAAAGTGATATATAAAAATGCTGATGACTTATGTTGGTTTATTTTGTGTCCTGCAACTTTGCTAAAAGTGTGGATTGTTTCTAATAACTTTTTAGTAGAGTCTCTGGGGTTCTCTAAGTATACCATCATATCATCAGCAAAGAATGATAATTTGGTTTCCTCATTGCCTATTCTTATTCCTTTAATCTCTTTCTCAACTCTTATTGCCAAAGCTAGCATTTCGAATACAATATTAAATAGTAATGGTGATAATGGGCAACCTTGTTTCACTCCTGATCTTGGGAATGATTGCAGTTTGTCCCCAGCTTACTGCTGGTTTTAAAAAGATGCTACTGATTATTTTAAGGAAAAGTCCATTTATTCCTAGACTCTCAAGAGTTTTTAATTGGAATGGATGTTTTATTTTATCAAATGCCTTTTCTGCATCTATTGAGATGATCATATGTTTTTTGTTCATTTGATGATTAATATGGCCAATTATACTGATAGTTTTCCTAATATTGAACCAGCCCTGAATTCCTGGTATAAATCCTACTTGATTGTGGTATATTACCCTGGGGATGATTTTCTGTAGTCTGTTTGCTAATATCTTATTCAAGATTTTAGCATCAATATTCATTAGGGAGATCAGTCTAAAATTTTCTTTCTCTGTTTTCAACCTACCTGGTTTACATATCAGTACCATGTCTATGTCATAAACGGAATTTGGTAGGACTCCTTCATTCCCTATTTTTTCAAATAGTTTCTGAAGCATTGGGGCCAATTGTTCTTTGAATGGTTGGTAGAATTCACATGTAAATCCATCTGGTCCTGGGGATTTTTTTTAGGGAGTTGATTAATAGCTTGTTCTATTTCTTTTTCTGGAAAGGGACTATTTAAGCAATTTACTTCCTCTTCTGATAATCTGGGAAGGCTATATTTTTGGAGGTAGTCATCCATTTCACTTAGCTTATTAAATTTATTGGCATAAAGTTGGGCAAAGTAACTCCTTATTATTTATTTAATTTCCTCTTCATTGGTGGAAAGTTCTCCTTTTTCATTTTTAAGACTACTAATTTGATTTTCCTCTCTCGTTTTTCTAATCAGATTTACCAAAGGTTTATCATTTTGTTGTTTTTTTCATAAAACCAAATCTTAGTTTTATTTGTTAGTTTAATAGAATTTTTTTTAGTTTCTATATTATTAATTTCTCCTTTTAATTTTAGAATTTAAAATTTAGTAATTGATTGGGGGGTTTTAATTTGGTCTTGTTCTAGCTTTTTTAGTTGCAAACCCATTTCATTGATCTTCTCTTTCTCTATTTTATTCAAGTAAACCTCCATGGATATAATATTTCCCCCTATTACCACTTTGGCTGCATCCCATAGATTTTGGTATGCTGTCTCACAATTGTCATGATCTTGAGTGAAATTATTAATTGTGTCTATAATTTTCTGTTACATTCAATCATTCTTTAAGATGAGATTATATAGTTTCCAATTACTTTTTGGTCTATTTACACCTAACTTTTAGTTAAATGTAGTTTTTATTGCATTGTGATCTGAAAAGAAAGCATTTTCTATTTCTGCCTTCCTGCATTTAATTTTGAGGTCTTTATGTCCTAATATATGGTCAATTTTTGTGTAGTTTCCATGAACTGCTGAGAAGAAAGTACACTCCTTTCTGTCACCATTCAGTTTCCTCCAGAGATCCATCATACCTATTTTTTCTAATATTCTATTTACCTCTTCAATTTCTTATTTGTTTTGTGATTTGATTTATCTAAATCTGAGAGAGCAAAATTGAGATCTCCCACTATTATAGTTTTGCTGTCTATTTCTTCTCACAATGCTCTTAACTTCTCCTTTAGGAAGTTATAGCTATACCACTTGGTGCATACTGATGTTAATACTGATATTGCTTCATTATCTATATTACCCTTTAGTAAGATATAGTTTCCTTCCTGACCTCTTTTAATTAGAACAATTTTTGCTTTTGTTTGATCTGAGATCAGGATGACTACCCCTGCTTTTCTGACTTAATCTGAAGCATAATAGATTCTGCTTCAACCTTTTATCTTTACTCTGCATGCATTTTCCTGTTTTAAATGTGTTTCCTGTAAATAACATATTGTAGAATTCTGACTTTTGATCCAGTCTGCTATCTGCCTCCTCTTTGTGGGAGACTTCATCCCATTCATATTTATAGTTAAAATGACTAATTCTGTATTTCCTGCCATCCAAATATCCCCAGATTATAATTTTCTTTTTCTTGCCCTCCTTCCCTTCTTCCCTAATATTAAACTTACTGGTCCCACTTGGGTCATGCAGCTCTCCCTATTTAGTATCTCTCCCTCCTCCCTTTGAATCCCTTCACCTTTCTTGTACCCTTCCCTTGTTACTCTTTTTCCTTCTCCCTTTCCCTCTCCCACTTTCTAATGAAGTGAGAGAAGAATCTCTGTAAAACAAATATGTCAATTGTTTCCTCTTTGAGCCCACTCTGATGAGGGTGGGATTCACACAATGTTCCTCCCCCTCTCTAAGTTCCCTCAGATATGATAGGTTTCCTTTGCCTCATCGTCACATGTAGTTTCCCTTTTTTTATCTCCCCTCTTCCCTTTTTCTGACACTATCCGATTTCCATTTCTACTCCCCTTGTTTTATGTTATATCAGTAAAATCAAATTATATATATGGTTTTTATGTATATCCACAACAGAAATACAGTTCTCAAGAGTTCCTTTTACCTTTTCCTATTTCTCTTGAGTCCTGTTGTTGGAGATCAAATTTTTTGTTTAAGTCTCGTTTTTTCCTTAGAAACAAATGGAATTCCTCTATTTCATTAAATGTCCAGATTCTTCATTGGAAAAAAAATACTCAGCTTAGCTTGGTAGTTTATTCTTGGCTGCATTCCAAGCTCTTTTGCCTTTTGGAATACCTGATTCCAGGCCATTCGATCCTTTAATGTTGAGGCAGCCAGATCTTGCGTGATCCTTAGTGTGGCATCTCGGTATTTGAAATGTTTTTTCCTGGCTGCTTGTAAAATTTTTTTTCTTTAGTCTGAAAATTCTGAAGTTTGGCCACAATATTCCTCAGAGTCTTTAATTTAGGGCCTTTTTCAGAAGGTGTCTGATGAATTCTTTTAATACCTATTTTACTTTACAATTCTATTACTTCTGGGCAGTTCTCTTTGATGATTTCCTGTAAAATAATATCTACGCTCTTTTTTTCATCATAATTTGCGGGTAGTCGATTGATCCTCAGGTTCTCTCTCCTAGATCTATTTTCCAGGTCTGTTGTTTTTCCAAGTAAATAGTTGACATTTTTTCCAATCTTTCTTTTTTTTTTTTTTTTTTGGTTTTTCTTGACTGATTCTTGATGTCTCAATGAATCAGTCATTTCTATTTGTTCAGTTCTGATTTTTAGTGAGTTATTTTCTTCATTACCTTTTTTTTTTTTAACTTCTCTTTGTACATGTCCAATTGAGTTATTTTGCTCTATGGAATTTTTTTCCATTTCACTATTTTTTTTAGTGTGTTATTTTCTTTTTCCAATTCACAAATTCTGTTTTTCTGCCCTTCTTGGGAGTTTTTTACCTTGTCCAATTCACATTTCAGGAAGTTGTTGTCTTTGTCCACTTTATCAAATTTTTCTTTTAGTGAGTTATATGCCTTTTCTGTACTCTCTTGCATATCTTCTTTTTCCTTTCCCCATTTTTCTTCTAGTTCTCTTTGAAGGTTCTTAGTAGTCTCTTCTAGGAGAACCTTTTGTATTGAGGATCAGCAATTGTCTGGAGATTGTCTGCTATTAGTTTCTTCATGGTTGAAAAGCAGTTCTCTTTCTGTATAGAAACTATCAACCGTTCTTTTGATTTTTTTACTCATTTTGTTAAAGCCTGTAGGGTCTGTCTTAAAACCCAGGAGCTTAAGAGCTTCCTCTGCAGAGCAGTGAAAGGTGTATGGGTAGCTGTCCTGCCAGCCGGCTACAAAAAGCAGTGAGGTACTGGAGTGCTCTGGGAAAGAGTTCCCCACCGGGGAGTAACTCAGGCCTGCAGGGCCGAGCTGGGAAAGTGTCCTGTAAAGAACCCCTGCTTTGTGAGTTAACGACTGCCCTGGGGCTAGAGTCTGAGCAGTGAGAGTTTCATTATCCCAAGCCAAATCCCACCCTGGGGCTGTTGGTATTTGCAGTTGAGCAGTGAATGGATTTGCAGGGACTGGAAGTATCTGCCCAGTAAGCACAGTCTGCTGGGGAAGTTCTATTGCCCCAGGCCAAGCCCCCCACTGTGCCGATTAGAGGCTGCTCAGGTTGTGCCACCCCCTGCAGTACAGATACATAACTGCTCCACAAAAGCCCTGAACTGCAGCATGTGGCTGCAGGGCTGCATTAAAATCTGCCTGAGTCACTTCCAGGTTTGAGTGGTTACAGCCAGATCTCATTAGGTTCTGGCATTTTTTAGAGTACCCTCTGTTTTAGGCTTTAATTTCTCTGCCAATTTACTGCTTTGTAATCAAGGCTGAGCAGTGAGCCTATAGCAGAGTTGTCTCTATAACTTCTTTAGCCACAGAGATCACCCTCACCCCTTGTCTGCTCAGGCAAGCTAGTCTCTAGCTGCCTGTGCTACTCTGTTCCTGGCCCCTCAGGACAAACCTTTCCTGGTGATCTTCCAGATTGATATAGGCTGGTAAGTTGTAGTGCTTCTAATCTTCATGAATTTAAGCAGTGAAGAGCTACTTTTGAGGTTGAATGAAATAGTTGATTATGAGGGGAGTGAGAGGAGCTTAGAAAATCATGTGTGCCTTCTCTGCCATCATGGCTCCACCCCCAGAAGTCTAAATATATATATTTTAATAAATTCCAGAACATGTTAGAGAAAATGGTAGAGTTAAGATTTGGATGTAATGCATACACTCTGCTATACTCATTTAGAAAGTGGAATATGAGTTAAGGGAAAGAAATCAGGAACAGCACAGGAAATACTTTTACTTATATGTTCAAAAACCATTACACCATACGATTCCATGATCTTTGGATATATATTATTCTTTACTGCAATCATATATTTCAAAGCATTAAAAGTCGGTAATTAACAAGATTTAATTGGGCATCAGAGAAGTTATAGAGGTCCCTATACTAACCTGACATTTATGTAGTGTAAAGCTGTGTCTTTGACACAATTGAATCTTTGTTCATTTTAGTTAGAAGAGTGGGGTTTGAGGAGATAGCTTTACCTAATAATGAAGTAGGGCATTGTTTTCCCATTAACATGACAAAACCCATTTAAAATATTGTGAAAATTTTCAGAGAATTAATGAAAAAAATGCAGATGAAGATGGCCTAGCTTTACTAGACCTAAAACTATAGTAAAGAGCAGTGGTCATAAAAATCATTGATGATTGAGATAAGAGTAGTTGATCAGTGGAATAGGTTAGGTTCACAGGACAAAACAGTCAATGACTATAGTAATCTAGTGTTTGACAAACCCAAAGACCCCCCTTTTGGGATAGAATTTACCATTTGACAAAAACTGGGAAAATTGGAATCTAGGATAGCAGAAAGTAGGCACTGATCTGCACTTAATATCCTATACCGAGATAAGGTAGAAATGGGTTCATGATTTAAGCATAGAGTGATATTATAAGCAAATTAGAAGAACAAATCACTGTTTTGCCACTTAGATATGTGGAAAAGGAAGAAATTTGTGGCCAAAGAAGAACTGGGGTATATTATTGAATACAAAAAATAATTATTTTGATTATACTAAGTTAATTTTTATACAAATAAAACTAATGCAGACAAGATTAGAAAGGAAGCTATAAACTGAGAAAAAAGTTTAACATTCAAGGCCGCAATTCTAAAATATATAGAGAAATGACTCAAATTTATAAGAATTCAAACCATTCTTCAATTGATAAATGGTGAAATGATATGAACAGATAATTTTCTGATAAAAAAACTGAAACTTTCTGGGGTCAGCTAGGTAGCACAGTGGATAGAGCACCAGCTTGAAGTCAAGAGGACCTGAGTTTAAATTTGGCCTTGGACACTTAATACTTTCTGGCTGTGTGACCCTGGGCATTTCACTGGATCCCAATTGTCTCAGCAAAATAATAATAATAATAATTAAATTAAATTGAAATCACGATTGATCAGTGAAATGCAAATTAAGACAACTCTGAGGCACCACTACATCACTCTCAGATTGGCTAAGATAACAAAAACAGATGATGAATGTTGGAGGGGCTGTGGGAAAACTGAGACACTAATAAATTTATGGTGGAGTTGTGATCTGATTCAATCATTCTGAAGAGCAATTTGCAACTATGTCCAAAAGGCTATCAAGCTGTACACATCCTTTGACCTAGCAATGTTTCTACTAGGCTTGTATCCCAAAGAGATCATAGAGGAGGGAAAGGGGCCCACAACTGCAAAAATGTTTGTGGTTGTCCTTTTTATATTGGCAAGAAACTTGAAACTCAGTGTATACCCATCAGTTGGAGAATAGCTGAATAAGCTATGGCATATGAGTGTTAGAAAATATTATTGTTCTTTAAGAAATGATCAGCAGGATGATTTCAGAGAGGTCTGAAGCGACTTACATGAACTAATGCTAAGTGAAGTGAGCAGAACCAGCAGATCATTGTACATGGCAATAGAAAGATCATATGATGATCAATTCCAATGGATGTTGTTCTTTTCAACAGTGAGATGATTCAGACCAGTTTTAAAATCTTATGATAAACAGAGCCATCTGCACCCAGAGAGAAGACTGTGAGAACTGAGTGTGCATCACAACATAGTATTTTCACTCCTTTTGTTGTTTGTTTTCATTTTTTCTTTCTCACTTTTCCCTTTTGATCTAATTGTTTTGTTTTGTTTTGTTTTTCTATGCATCATGATAATTGTGGAAATATTTGGAAGTACATTAGATTAATGATATCTGGTAAAAATGTTCTGGAAGATTGCTCCAGTATAGTCTATAAAGCACTTGAAAGTCCATCTAATTCTACATACCCCCTCTTTTGCTGATAAGAAAACTGAAGCCAGTTTAAATGACTAAATTAAAGTCATTCAGATTCTAATTGTCATTTGCAAGATTTTAAGTCAGATTCTCTTACTCCTAAACTGGAGCTCTTTCCACTGAGCTACACTAAAGAAAGCTGATACTTTGAATGGGATATGGCCTTAAGTGCATGAGATGGAAATCCTCTTTATAAATGACATCATGTAAGAATGTTCAAGGCTTGCCAGCAATGACTCTGGAGTCAGATGGACCTAAACAAATCTACCCTCAGACACTTTATGCTTACTGGCTATGTGACCTTATGCAAATCATTTAATCCCAACAGAGAGAGACAGAGAGAGAGAGAGATGTTCGAGGTCCAGAATGTCAAAAGCAAGGGGCAATGTAGTTCAATGTACTTCTTCCTATCTTAAAATTTGTCACAGAAATAGTTTCATATTGTTGACAGATCTTTATGGTATGAAAGCCTTGAATTTGTAATTAAGCCAAATGGGTTATAAAGTACTTCTGCTGTAATTTTTGAGTTATTTACCACGTAGCATGCCCCTTTCAAACAAATTACTGCAAATGGATGTTTGTTCTCATGTGTTGCATGGGGAGAAATGGAATTGAAGGGTTTAGTCAGTGCACGTATAAAGGTAGCTAATAGAGGTGTATGCTGAAAATAGAAATATAGATTCAAGTCTGAGCTATTTACAATGGCTCAAATAACATTCATTAAACTTTCAGGGAACATTAGACTTGAACTAGTTACCAAATATTCCATATTTATAAATGATATCTTGGTCATATCATTATTAAATCCTAAATAGACTATTTCACCTAAAAAGCACAATCTTTACCCACAAAATCCTTAAAAATACATCAGCGACAACATGATTTTAAAATCATAAATGTTTTATTTTTAGGAAAAATGGGAAATACACAGTATTACAGAAAAAAGAATGCAAGCAAATATACAATTTCTGAGTTTTGTTGCTAGGACACAAACAGATCAGAAATTCAGCAATAGTGGAGTGTCCATTTCCTCAAAAATTTATAATTCCTGTTTTGTTCCATCATACTGCAAACTAAAATAGTACCCTTTATCAGAAAGGATTCTTTGCACGAAATAAAGAGTAAGTGGTTTTAATTAGCTGTAATATGTGAAAGCATAGAAACAAGATCCATGAAGTTGGAGAGAGGTTTGAGAAAGAAAATAGTATTATGGACCTTGAGGAAGAATATTGTGATTATTGTCTTTAATCTTGATAGGGACAACAGCAGAAGTTTGTTCTTAAATGTTTTAACAAACAACATTCTAGGGAGAAATAGGGATTATATTCAATCTACATTATCAACATTTACTTCATTACTTTCTTATATCCACACAATCAACAAAATAAAAAACAAATTCAAACCCCAATTTGTAGTATTTGGTGATTTTCAAGTTATAAATGCTTATAATTTACTCATGCAAAATGATACAAACTGTCTCAGCACATCCTTGTATATCAACCTCCCTCCTGCCCTGAGACTAATCTAGGCTTCTAAACTGCTGTTCCTAAAATGTACCTTCAGATGCTTCAGTGATAACCCAGGTAAAATTTTTATGCATCAAAAAATTTAGGACAAGTGTAGTATGATTGCCAAGATAACTATTCTTAGGTTAAAGTTAGAGTACAATTATAGATATTGTACTAAATTCTGGGGATAAACAGAAAGATGTAAGAATATTTCTGCCCTTAAGAAGTTCAAAAGTTAATGGGGGAAGAGATTTTTTTAAAAAGATAGTGAGGGAGGAGAAAAAAGTATCTCACATGGAGACACCATGAAGTCCTGCAGCCTCAGTAGGAAATGATATAAGGAGCTGTTCTTACAGAGTTGAATTCATCTTACAGAATGATGAGTTTGGGGAGTACTGAAATCCAGAACTATTAGCTAGGTAGATAAAGATGAAATAAATTTTCTGGGTATATTCATACTCTTGCTTGAAGGGTGAGGGAGGTGAGCAAAACAGCAATCATAGAGGAGAAATAAAGCCTATTTAAAAGTAGAACAAATGTTTTTCACCTCTATCTTATTTATAGATTATATACTGTACATGACATATTATTATCATTTTATAAGTAAAAGATATGAATAAGTCATTTATCACATGGGTAAATATTGTACTCAATGTTGTCATATGATGTTCAAGTTATTAGAACAACTTCATAAAAATATCATAGCAGTTAGAGATAGTTTAATATTTAGACCAGGAAATTTTCAAAACTCTATGTTTAATCATTACATTTTTAGTCATTCGGTTTCCCGGGGGCGGAGCCAAGATGGCAGAGAAGGCACAGACGACTCTCTAAGCTCCTCTCACTTCCCTCATAACCAACTATTTCATTCAACCTCAAAAATAGCTCTTCACTGCTTAAATTCATGAAGATTTGAAGCACTACAACTTACCAGCCGAAGTCAATCTGGAAGATCACAAGGAAAGGTTTGTCCTGAGGGGCCAGGAACAGACTAGCATAGGGAGCCAGAGACTAGTGTCCTGAACAGAACAAGGAAAGGGGTGATCTCTGTGGCTATAGAAGGTATAAAGATGACTCTGCTATAGGCTAACTGCTCTGCCTTGACTAGAAAGCAGTAAACTGGTAGATGAATTAAAGCCTAAAACAGAGGGTACTCTAAAAAACGCCAGAACCTAATGTGATCTGGCTGTAATCCCTCAAACCTGGAAGTGACTCAGGCAAACTGTAATTCAGCCCTGCTGCTACATCCTGCAGTTTGGTGCTTTTGCAGGGGGCAGATACAAATTTGCATGGCAGGGGGGCACAGCCTGGGCAGCCTCTAATTGGCACAGTGAGGGGCTTGGCCTGGGGCAATAGAACTTCCCCAGCAAACTGTGCTTACTGGGCAGACACTTCCAGTCCCTGCAAATCCATTCACTGCTCTACTGCTAACACTCACAGCCTCACGGCAGGCTTTAGCTTGGGAAGGGAAACTCCCACTGCTCAGTGTCTAGACCCAGGGCAGTCGTTAACTCACACAGTAGGGGTTCCTTACAGGGCACTTTCCCAGCTTGGCCCTGCAGGCCTGAGTTCCTCCTGGGTGGGGAACTCTTTCCCAGAGCACTCCAGTACCTCCCTGCTTTTTGTAGCCAGCTGGCAGGACAGCTTCCCATACACCTTTCATTGCTCTGCAGAGGAAGCTCTTAAGCTCCTGGGTCTTAAGACAGACCCTACAGGCTTTAACAAAATGAGTAAAAAAATTATAGTTTCTACACAGAAAGAGAACAGCTTTTCAACCCTGAAGAGACTAATAGCAGATATTCTCCAGACAATTGTTGGTCTCCAATACAAAAAGCTCTCCTAGGAGAGACTATTAAAAACTTTAAAAGAGAGCTAGAAGAGAAATGGGGATAGGCACATAACTCACTGAAAGAAAAATTGATCTCCAACAACAGGATTCAAGAGAAGTAGAAAAAGGTAAAAGAAGTCTTGAGAACTGTATTTCTGTTGTGGATAAACATAAAAACGATATGTACACTTTGATTTTACGGATGTAACATAAAAAAGGGAAGTAGATATGGAAGGGGGATAGTGTCAGAAAAAGGGAAAAGGGGAGATAAAAAGAGGGAAACTACATGCAACGATGGGGCAAAGGAAACCTATCATATCTGAGGGAACTAAGGGGGAGGAACATTATGTGAATCCTCCTCTCATCAGAGATGGCTCAAAGAGGAAATAATTGACATATTTGTTTTACAGAGATTCTTCTCTCATGTCATTAAAACGTGGGAGAGGAAAAGGGAGAAGGAAAAAGAGTAATAAGGGAAGGGTACAAGAAAGGGGAAGGGATTCAAAGGGAGGAAGGAAGGATACTAAAGACGGAGAGCTGCGTGACGTAAGTGGGACCAATAAGTTTAATACTAGGGAACAAGGGAATGAAGGCAAGAAAAAGAAAAGTATAATCTGGGGATATTTGGATGGCAGGAAATATAGAATTAGTCATTTTAACCATAAATGCGAATAGGATGAACTCTCCTATAAAGAGGAGGCAGATAGCAGACTGGATCAAAAGTCAGAACCCTACAATATGTTGTTTACAGGAAACACATTTAAAACAGTGAGATACATACAGAGTAAAGATAAAAGGCTGGAACAGAATCTATTATGCTTCAGGTGAAGTCAAAAAAGCAGGGGTAATCATCCTGATCTCAGATCAAACAAAAGCAAAGAGTGATCTAATTAAAAGAGATAAGGAAGGAAACTATATCTTGCTAAAAGGTACTATAGACAATGAAGCAACATCAGTATTAAACATATATGCACCAAGTGGTATAGCATCTAACTTCCTAAAAGAGAAGTTAAGAGAGTTGTGAGAAGAAATAGACAGCAATACTATAATAGTGGGAGATCTCAATCTTGCACTCTCAGATTTAGATAAATCAAATCACAAAACAAATAAGAAAGAAAGTAAAGAGGTAAATAGAATATTAGAAAAATGAGGTATGATGGATCTCTGGAGAAAATTGAATGGTGACAGAAAGGAGTATACTTTCTTCTCAGCAGTTCATGGAACCTACACAAAAATTGACCATATATTAGGACATAAAGACCTCAAAATTAAATGCAGGGAAGCAGAAATAGGAAATCCTTTCTTTTCAGATCACAATGCAATAAAACATACATTTAACAAAAAGTGAAGTGTAAATACACCAAAAAGTAGTTGGAAACTAAGTAATCTCATCTTAAAGAATGATTGGGTGAAACAGCAAATTATAGACACAATTAATAATTTCACTCAAGATAATGACAACAGTGAGAAATCATAACAAAATTTATGGAATAAAACCAAAGGAGTAATAAGGGGAAATTTTATATCCTTAGAAGCTTATTTGAATAAAATAGAAAAAGAGAAGATCAATGAATTGGATCTGCAACTTAAAAAAAACTAGAACAAGACCAAATTAAAACCCCTCAATCAATTACTAAACTTGAAATTCTAAAATTAAAAGGAGAAATTAATAATATAGAAACTAAAAAAAAAAACTATTGAACTAATAAATAAAACTAATAGTTGGTTTTATGAAAAAAAAACAATAAAATTGAAAAACCTTTGGTAAATCTGATTAGAAAAGGAGAGAGGGAAATCAAATTAGTAGTCTCAAAAATGAAAAGGGAGGACTTTCCATCAATGAAGAGGAAATTAAACAAATAATAAGGAGTTACTTTGCCCAACTTTATGCCAATAAATGTGATAATCTAAGCAAAATGGATGACTACCTCCAAAAATATAGATTTCCCAGATTATCAGAGGAGGAAGTAAATTGCTTAAATAGTCCCATTTCAAAAAAAAAAAAAAAAATTGAACAAGCTATTAACCAACTCCCTAAGAAAAAATCCCCAGGACCAGATGGATTTACATGTGAATTCTACCAAACATTTAAAGAACAATTAACTCCAATCATTTATAAACTATTTGAAAAAAAAAAAAAAAAAAGGATTGAAGGAGTCCTACCAAACTCTTTTTATGACACAGACATGGTACTGATTCCTAAACCAGGTAGGCTGAAAACAGATAGTATTGGAAGATGTATTCTGATCGAAGTGGATCTCTTCGATAAAGAGAGCTAATTCAGTTTCAGTTGATCAAGGATGGACAGAAGCAGCTATACCCAAAGAAAGAACACTGGGAAATGAGTACAAACTGCTTGCATTTTTGTTTTTCTTCCCAGGTTATTTATACTTTCTGAATCCAGTTCTCCCTATGCAACAAGAAAACTGTTTGGTTATGCACACATATATTGTATCTAGGATATACTGTAACCTGTTTAACATGTAAAGGACTGCTTGCCATCTGGGGGAGGGAGTGGAGGGAGTGAAGGGAAAAATCGGAACAGAAGTGAGTGCAAGGAATAATGTTGTAGAAAAATTACCCTCGTATGGGTTCTGTTAATAAAAAGTTATTATAAAATAAAATAAAATTTAAAAAAAAGAGAGAGATCAAAAAAAAATAATAATATGCTTTGGACTCTAAGTGTAAAATAAATAACACATATATTATATTTTCCTAATTTATTAGAATGTGTTTTTTCTTTCTTATTTGAAAAGAAATGTCTACTATCTTTGTTTCAAGTATTTATGAAGAGCTACTATTGTTTTCTATTTTTCTTTGGCTTCTATCTAATTAGTTTTGTTTCATTTGAAGCTTTATGTGAATAACTGACTCGTAGAATCTATAGATGTCAGGAGAAATGTATCAATATAGAATTGTTGAAAAGATAAAATGAGGTAACAGAAGTACTGCTCTTCACAAGCTCTTAAAACCCTATATAAATATCAGTTATTATTATTTTATTATTCATGGTCATTACTTTTTATTCTACTATCACCATCACCCAATATTTTTTGCTCTTTCACTCTAACTTTTCAACTTCTTTTGTGTATTATCTTTCCCAGTTAGATGATAAACTTGTGAGGATAGGTACGTTTTTTTTTCTAAATATTAAACTACCTCTACCTGCTATGATATTTTTATGAAGTTGTTCTAATAACTTGAACATCATATGACAACATTGAGTACAATATTTACCCATGTGATAAATGACTTATTCATATATTTTACTTATAAAGTGATAATAATATGTCATGTACAGTATATAATCTATAAATAAGATAGAGGTGAAAAACATTTGTTCTACTTTTAAATAGGCTTTATTTCTCCTCTATGATTGTTGTTTTGCTCACCTCCCTCAACCGTCAAGCAAGAGCATGAATATACCCAGAAAATTTATTTCATCTTTATCTACCTAGCTAATAGTTCTGGATTTCAGTACTGCCCAAAATCATCATTCTGTAAGAGGAATTCAACTCTGTAAGAACACCTCCTTATATCATTTCCTACTGAGGCTGCAGGACTTCGTGGTGTCTCCATGTGAGATACTTTTTCCCTCTCCCTCACTATCTTTTTATTTATTTATTTATTTAAATTTTTATTTAATAATTACTTTATATTGACAGAATCCATGCCAGGGTAATTTTTTTTTTTTCACAACATTATCCCTTGCACTCGTTTCTGTTCCAATTTTTCCCCTCCCTCCCTACACCCCCTCCCCTAGATAGCAAGCAGTCCTTTATATGTTGGATATGTTGCAGTATATCCTAGATACAATATATGTTTGCAGAACTGAACAGTTCGCTTGTTGCACAGGGAGAATTGGATTCAGAAGGTAAAAATAACCCGGGAAGAAAAACAAAGATGCAGATAGTTCACATTCGTTTCCCAGTGTTCTTTTTTTTGGGTGTAGCTGCTTCTGTCCGTCATTTATCAATTGAAACTCAGTTAGGTCTCTTTGTCAAAGAAATCCACTTCCATCAAAATATGTCCTCATACAATATCGTTGTCGAAGTGTATAATGACCTCCTGGTTCTACTCATTTCACTTAGCATCAGTTTATGTAAGTCTCACGAGTCCTCTCTGTATTCATCCTGCTGGTCATTTCTTACAGAACAATAATATTCCATAACATTCAGATACCACAATTTACCCAGCCATTCTCCAATTGATGGGCATCCATTCATTTTCCAGTTTCTAGCCACTGCAAACAGGGCTGCTACAAACATTTTGGCACATACAGGTCCCTTTCCCTTCTTTAGTATTTCTTTGGGATATAAGACCAATAGAAACATTGCTGGATCAAAGGGTATGCACAATTTGATAACTTTTTGGGCATAATTCCAGAATGCTCTCCAGAATGTTTGGATTCGTTCACAACTCCACCAACAATGCATTAGTGTCCCAGTTTTCCCTCATCCCCTCCAACATTCATCATTATTTTTTCCTGTCATCTTAGCCAATCTGACAGGTGTGTAGTGGTATCTCAGAGTTGTCTTAATTTGCATTTCTCTGATCAATAATGATTTGGAACACTCTTTCATATGAGTGGTAATAGTTTCAATTTCATCCTCTGAAAATTGTCTGTTCATATCCTTTGACCATTTATCAATTGAAGAATGGCTTGATTTCTTATAAATTTGAGTCAGTTCTCTATATATTTTGGAAATGAGGCCTTTATCAGAACATTTAACTATGAGGATGTTTTTCCCAGTTTGTTACTACCCTTCTAATCTTGTTTGCATTAGTTTTATTTGTACAAAGGCTTTTTAATTTGATGTAATCAAAATTTTCTATTTTGTGATCAGTAATGGTTTCTAGTTCATCTTTGGTCACAAATTTCTTTCTCGTCCACAAGTCTGAGAGATAAACTATCCTATGTTCCTCTAATTTATTTATAATCTTGTTCTTTATTCCCAGATCATGGACCAATTTTGATCTTATCTTGGTATATGGTGTTAAGTGTGGGTCCATGCCTAATTTCTGCCATACTAATTTCCAATTATCCCAGCAGTTTTTATCAAATAATGAATTCTTATCCCAGAAGTTAGGGTCTTTGGGTTTGTCAAACACTAGATTGCTATAGTTGACTATTCTGTGTTGTGAACCTAACTGTTTCCACTGATCCACTAATCTATTTCTTCGCCAATACCAAATGGTTTTGGTGACTGCTGCTTTATAATATAATTTTAGATCAGGTAAAGCTAAGCCACCTTCATTTGATTTTTTTTCATTAATTCCCTTGAGATTCTCGACTTTTTATTGTTCCATATGAATTTTGTTGTTATTTTTTCTAGATCATTAAAATATTTTCTTGGAAGTCTGATTGGTATAGCACTAAATAAATAGATTAGTTTGGGGAGTATTGTCATCTTTATTATGTTCGCTTGGCCGATCCAAGAGCACTTAATATTTTTCCAATTATTTAAGTCTGACTTTATTTGTGTGGAGACTTTTTTATAATTTTGCTCATATAATTCCTGACTTTCCTTTGGTAGATAGATTCCAAAATATTTTATGCTATCAACAGTTATTCTGAATGGAATTTCTCTTTGTATCTCTTGCTGTTGGGTTTTGTTGGTGATGTATAAAAATGCTGAGGATTTATGGGGATTTATTTTATATCCATCTACTTTGCTAAAATTATGAATTATTTCTAATAGTTTTTTTAGTAGAATCTCTGGGATTCTCTAGGTATACCATCATATCATCTGCAAAGAGTGATAGTTTGGTTTCCTCATTGCCTACTCTAATTACTTTAATATCTTTCTCGACTCTTATTGCCGAGGCTAGTGTTTCTAATATGATATTAAATAATAATGGTGATAGTGGGCAACCTTGCTTCACTCCAGATCTTACTGGGAAAGGTTCCAGTTTTTCCCCATTGCATATGATGCTTACTGATGGTTTTAAATATATGCTCCTGAATATTTTGAGGAAAAGTCCATTTATTCCTATGCTCTCAAGTGTTTTTATTGGGAATGGATGTTGGATTTTATCAAACATCTGCATCTATTGAGATGATCATATGGTTTTTGTTTGGTTGGTTATTGATATAGTCAATTATGCTAATAGTTTTCCTCATATTGAACTAGCCCTGCATTCCTGGTATAAATCCTACTTGGTCATAGTGTATTATTCTGGGGATGACTTTCTGTAATCTTTTTGCTAATATTTTATTTAAGATTTTAGTGTCAATATTCATTAGGGAGATTGGTCTATAATTTTCTTTCTCTGTTTTCAGCCTACCTGGTTTAGGTATCAGTACCATGTCTGTGTCTTAAAAGGAGTTTGGTAGGACTCCTTCAATCCCTATTTTTTTCAAATAGTTCATTTGGCATTGTAGTTAATTGTTCTTTAAATGTTTGGTAGAATTCGCATGTAAATCCATCTGGTCCTGGGGATTTTTTCTTAGGGAGTTGATTGATAGTTTGTTCTATTTATTTTTCTGAGATGGGACTGTTTAGGATATTTACTTCTTCCTCTGTTAGTTTGGGCAAGCTATATTTTTGGAGGTATTCTTCTATTTCATTTAAGTTGTTGAATTTATTGGCATAAATTTGGGCAAATTAACTCCTAATTATAGCTCTAATTTCCCCTTCGTTAGTGGCGAGTTCTCCCTTTTTATTTTTAAGACTAACAATTTGATTTTCCTCTTTGCTTTTTTTAATCAGATTTACTAAGGGTTTGTCTATTTTGTTGGTTTTTTTCATAGAACCAACTCTTAGTTTTATTAATTAATTCAATAGTTTTTTTACTTTCAATTTTATTGATCTCTCTCCTTTTATTTTTATAATTTCAAGTTTAGTGTTTTACTGGGGGTTTTTAATTTGTTCCTTTTCTAGCATTTTTAGTTGCAAGCCCAATTCATTAACCTTCTCTTTCTCTATTTTATACAAATAGGCCTCTAGAGATATGAAATTTCCTGTTATTACCACTTTGGCTGCATCCCATACATTTTGGTATGATGTCTCATTATTATCATTTTCTTGGGTGAAGTTATTAATTATGTCTATGATTTGCTGTTTCACCCAATCATTCTTTAGTATGAGATTATTTAGTTTCCAATCATTTTTTGGTCTACTTTCCCCTGGCTTTTTGTTGAATGTAATTTTCATTGCATCGTGGTCTGAAAAGGATGCATTTACTATTTCTGCCTTACTGCATTTGAGTTTGAGGTTTTCATGTCCTAATATATGGTCAATTTTTGTATAGGTTCCATGAACTGCTGAAAAGAAAATGTATTCCTTTCTGTCTCCATTACATTTTCTCCAGAGATCTATCATATCTAACTTTTCTAGTATTCTATTTACCTCTTTGACTTCTTTCTTATTTATTTTGTGGTTTGATTTATCTAATTCTGAGAGTGCAAGGTTAAGATCTCCTACTATTATAGTTTTACTGTCTATTTCTTCTTGCAGCACTCTTAATTTCTCTTTTAAGAATGTAGATGCTACACCACTTGGTGCATATATGTTTAATATAGATAGTGCTTCATTATCCATGCTACCCTTTAGCAAGATATAGTGCCCTTCTTCATCTCTTTTAATTAGATTAATTTTTGCTTTAGCTTGATCTGAGATCAGGATGGCTACCCCTGCTTTTTTGACTTCACCTGAAGCATAGTAGATTTTGCTCCAACCTTTTACCTTTAACCTGCATGTATCTCCCCGCTTCGGGTGTGTTTCCTGTAAACAACATATTGTAGGATTCTGGCTTTTAATCCATTCTGCTAACCGCTTCCTCTTTATGGGGGAGTTTACCCCATTCACATTTATGGTTAGAATGACCAATTCTGTATTACTTGCCATCTTGTTAATCCCTGTTTTTGCTCTTCTCCCTTCTTTCCCCCTTCCCTCCCCCCTTCCCAGTATTAAGGTTGTGAGCACCACTTGCTTCTCACAGCCCTCCCTTTTTAGTATCCCTCCCCCTGCCTTAGAGTTCCTCCCCCTATCTTACCCCTTTCCCTCCCAGTTTCCGTATTCCCTTCCGCTTAGCTTATTCCTTCCCTTTTCAATTTTCCCTTCTCACTTTTCAATGAGGTGGGAGAAGTTTCACCATAGATTGAATATGTCTAAGATTTTTTGCTTAAAGCCAATTCTGAAGGCAGTAAGATACTCACTTTATTCATCCCCCTCCATTTTTTCTCTCAGATATAATAGGTTTCCAATGCCTCTTCATGAGATGTACTACCCTCACTTTACCCTTTTTCTGTTACAATGTCCTTTCCACATCAGTTTCTAGAACAAGGTATACATGTATTCTTTATACATCTATATAGCCAAAATATAGTTCCCAAGATTAATCTTTACCTTTTTAGATTTCTCTTGAGTTCTGTGCTTGTAGATCAAATTTTTTGTTAAGTTCTGGCTTTTTCATCAGAAATAGATGAAATTCGCTTACTTCATTGAATGTCCATCTTCTTCCCTGGAAAAAGATGCTCATTCTAGCTGGGTAAGTTATTTTTGGTTGCATACCAAGTTCCTTAGCCTTTCGGAATATCATATTCCAGGCCCTTCGATCTTTTAGTATGGATGCTGCCAGATCCTGGGTGATCCTTATTGTGGCTCCTTGATACTTGAATTGGGTTTTTCTAGCTGCTTGCAATATTTTTTCCTTCATCTGAGGGTTCTGGCATTTGGCCACTATATTCCTTGGTGTTTTGATTTTAGAATCCCTTTCAGTGGGTGATCGATGAATTCTTTCAATGTTTATTTTTTCCTTTGTTCCTATGACTCTGGGCAGTTCTCTTTGATAATTTCCTGGAAAATAGTGTCCAGGCTCTTTTTTTCATCATGCTTTTTTGGGATTCCAATGATTCTCAGATTGTCTCTCCTGGATCTGTTTTCCAGGTCTGTTGTCTTCCCCAGAAGGTATTTCACATTCTTTTCCATTGTTTGATTTTTTTTGGATTTGCTTGACTGATTCTTCTTGTCTCCTCAAGTCATTCAATTCCAATTGTTCAATTCTGATTTTCAGTGAAGTATTTTCTTCACTCACCTTTTTAAAATCTTTTTTCTAATTGCCCCATTGAGTTCTTTTGTTCTGTGGAATGTTTTTCCATTGCACCAATTTTTTTTTTTTTTTAGAGAGCTATTTTCTGTTTCCAGTTCACTAATCCTATTTTTTCAAGGATTTTATTTCTTTATCCAGTCTCTCTTTAACTGAGTGGGATGACTTCTCCAGGCTCTTTTGCCAAGCCTCCCTCTCCTTTTCCCAAGCCTCCCTCTCCTTTCCCCATTTTTCTTCTAGCTCCCTTGTGAGAGCCTTTTTAATCACTTCTATGAGGTTCATCTGTGCTGAGGAACAGATGATCTCCTCCTTTGGGGATTCACCTGGGGACTGCCTGTTTTTAGTCTCCTCAGGATTTAGAGTCTGCTCTCTATCTGTATAGAAGCTGTCAAGGGTTAAAGTCCTCTTCAGCTTCTTGCTCATTCTGTCTATTAATTAGAGACAAACTACCAAAGAAAAACAGAAAAAACTGGAGTCTTTCTTTGGGGGAGGGGCTGGGTGGTGTTACGGAGCTTCCTCTACAGACTACGGGGGGCAGCAGTGAGTCACTAGCAGGATTGTGCTGCGCCTGCGCTCTGAGATCCCAGAGCATGCTGATTCACTGTGCGGGGGGGAGGGGGGAGGTGGCCAGGTCCCGAGAGACTCCAGCTGTTTGGGGTTGTATTCTTCACCCCTGGTGTTTTTAGCTTCTATGCTGGGCTGCTGGCTTGCTGCCAGGGCCAAAGTATCCAGTCCTGTAGCGAAGCTCTCCCCACAGAGACGGCTGCGATCACTCCCCAACCCCTCTCCAGTCTGCTCCCATGCTCTCACTACCACTGCTCACCGCCTGCGCCTGATCTAAAATCGTCCCAGCCCTTCAGTAAAAACAGACCTTTCTTGGCGAATCTCAAAGATGGCTTCTCTTGGTAACTATTTGTGTTTTTTTTTTTCAGTCAAGCATTAATTCAGAGGCTTGTAATGAAATGGATAGTGAGAGAAAACGCGGAGCTACACAGCTATGTGCCTCCTCTCCACCATCTTGCAATAATTTATTAGAAATGCTAGCTTTGGCAATAAGAGTTGAGAAAGATATTTAAAAATTAGAGTAGGCAATGAGGAAACCAAATTATCTCTCTTTGCTAATGATATACAGTATACTTAGAGAACCCCAGAGATTCTACTAAAAAGTTAGTAGAAATAATCCACACCTTTAGAAAAGTCGCAAGATACAAAATAAACCCACACAAATCATCAGCATTCTTATATATTACCAACAAAAATCCATCAGAGTTACAAAGAGAAATTCCATTTAAAATAACTACTGATATTATAAAATGCTTAGGAATCTATCTGCCAAGGGAAAATTAGAAACTTTATGAGCAAAACTACAAAGCACATTTCACACAAATTAAGTCTGATCTAACCAATTGGAAAAATATTAAATGCTCTAGGATAGGGAGAGAAAATATAATAAAGATGACAATACTACCTAAATGAATGTATTTATTTAGCGCTATACCAATCAGTCTCCCAAAAACTATTTTAATGACCTAGAAAAAATAACAACAAAGTTCATATGGAAAAACAAAAGGTCAAGAATTTCAAGGGAATTAATGAAAAAAAAATCAAATAAAGGTGGCCTAGCTGTACCAGATCTAAAATTATATTATTATATTTTAAAGCAGCAGTTACCAAAACCATTTGGTATTGGCTAAGGAATAGATTAGTTGATCAGTGGAATAGGTTAGGTTCAAAGGACAAAACTGTCAATAACTATAGCAATTAAGTGTTTGACAAAGCCAGAGACCCCAGCTTTTGGAATAAGAACTTACTGTGTGACAAAAAGTGCTGGGAAAATTGGAAACTAGTATGGTAGAAACTAGGCATCGACCCACACTTAACACCCTACACCAAGATAAGGTCAACATGGGTTCATGAACTAAAGATAAAGAATGAGATTATAAATAAATTAGAGGAACACAGGATAGTTTAGCTCTCAGACCTGTGGAAGAGGAAGGAATTTATGACCAAAGAAGAACTAGAGATTATTACTGATCACAAAATAGAAAATTTTGTTTTCGTACAAACAAAACTAATGCAGATAAGATTAGAAGGGAAGCAATAAACTTGGAAAATATTTTTGCAGTAAAAGGTTCTGATAAAAGACTCATTTCCAAACTATATAGAAAATTGACTCTAATTTATAAGAAATCAAGCCATTCTCCAATTGATAAATGGTCAAAAGATATGAACAGACAATTCTCAGATGAGGAAATTGAAACTATTTCTAGCCATAGGAAAAGATGCTCCAAGACATTATTAATCAGAGAAATTCAAATGAAGACAACTTTGAGATACCACTACACATCTGTCAGAATGACAGGGAAAGGTAATGCAGAATGTTGGAGGGGATATGGGAAACAGGGACACTAATACATTGTTGGTAGAATTGTGAATACATCCAACCATTCTGAAGAGCAATTTGGAACTATGTTCAAAAAATTATCAAACTGTGCATACCCTTTGATCCAGCAGTGTTACTACTGGCCTTTTTTCCCAAAGAGATCATAAAGAAGGTAAAGGGACATGAATGTGCATGAATGTTTGTGGCAGCCCTGTTTGTAGTGGCAAGAAACTGGAAACTGAGTAGATGCCCATCAATTAGAGAATGGCTGAATAAATTGTGGTATATGATTATTATGGAGTATTATTGTCCAGTAAGAAATGACCAACAGGATGATTTCAAAAAGGCCTGGAGAGATTTACATGAACTGATGCTGAGTGAAACAAGCAGGGCCAGGAGATCATTATATACTTCAACAACAATACTATATGATGATCAATTCTAATGGACCTGGCCATCTTCAGCAATGAGATGAACCAAATCAGTTTCATTGGAGCAGTAATGAACTGAACCAGTTACACCCAGTGACAGAACTCTGGGAGATGAGTAAGAACCATTACATCAAATTCCCAATTCCTGTATTTTTGCCCGCCTACATTTTTTATTTCCTTCACAGGCTAATTGTACAATATTTCAGAGTCTGATTCTTTTTGTACAGCAAAGTAACAATTTGGTCATGTATACTTATTGTGAATTTAATTTATACTTTAATGTATTTAATATCTACTGGTCATCCTGCCATCTATGGGAGGGAGTGGGGTGGAAGGAGGGGAAAAATTGGAACAAAAGGTTTTGCAATTGTCAATGCTGTAAAATTACCCATGCATATAACTTGTAAATAAAAAGCTATTTAAAAATATAAGATTAGCTATAAAGAAATATGTATTTTAGATGCATTAAAAATATTTAAAATGATCCCCCCATCCTGGCACATTATGGGGATGGGGCTAGTAGTATAAACTCTTTTATATTACTTCAGTGTTTAACAATGGGGTGTAACTCAGCTTATTTCTTACATAGTATTAGTCTCACCAATGTTTCAAGCCCAAAGCATTCCTTTGAGTTTGTATAACAAAATCTCAGTTTTCAGGGCTTCTATGCTGGTAATACACTAAGCTAGAATTCTCTTTCCAAGATAATCATGGGTCAAGATCCCAGGTGCAGAGACTTTATTGTCTGCACCTGGAAGTGGATAAGTCAAATGGAACAGACCAAAAGTCCAATTCTGTTTTCAGGTCAATTTCTGTTTTTTAAGCTCTAAAAGGAAAGGAGAAAGGTAGTCCTTTTTATGTAGTTTAGTTCATGATGTGTATACTGTAGCTGAAGTTATCCTTCAATTCTGTCCATAACTGAAGAAAAATACAGTAATTATCTTAGTATAATCATTTTAAAGAATAGTCTATTCTGGGTATATAACAAATAAACAAAAAGTCTCTACTTATCCACCAGGTAGGGAATCAAGAATGTCTTCTCCCAGAAGGAAGCATTTCCAACTCCTAAATAGGTGTCTCTATTTCAGGTAACCCATTTATGCACAAAACCTTATTATACAAATAGAATGCCAGAGAGATTGGAGTTAGGGTGTCAGAACAATAAAATTGCACGTGATACTCTCAGAGAAAGCAGGGAATTGAGGACAACATATATATCATCTAAAATTCGAAGATTGAGAGTAGAAAATTTAAAAAAAATGTGTATCATTTTTCTCAATTTTTAGAGAAAACATAGAATATTCTAAACAATAATTGACCATAACTGGCTTATATTTAGCTCTTTTAGATTTACAAAGCACTTTACCTATGCTAAATCATTTAGTATAACAGAACTCCAAGAAATGAGTGTATATTCTTGACAAAATAAAAAGAAGCATGTTCTTACTTTCTATACCCTTTTATCTATAAGCCATAATTTTTTCTTAGCAGTTTTTTCCTCATGACAGAGTGAGAATAAACCTAATACTCTATGTTTTACAAAGTTTTTGTTAAATCATATTTGTAGAAAGTGTAAATAATATTGTATCTACTAAATATCTACTAAATACTAAATGATCAGCAATTTTTTTTGATATTTTGAATATATAATGGTTTGCCATTAGTGATCTAATTTTTATGTGCTTTGGTATTATTCTTAGATTTTTCATTTTTCACAGGTCAAGGAGTACCATATAAAAGATCTATTTGTAAAACAACTAGGATCTTTCACTTGCCAAATTTCCCCAGGGGTTTACATGAAGATATTAGCAGTAAAGCAGCTCTGCGTAATATACCAGCATGCTGGAATTGTCCGTTTGCTACCACACCATAGGAGTGATGCCTGATTTGGGGCCTCAAGCTGGTTTTGTTTGTCTCTCTGCTATTATGGGAGAAGTTAAATGCTAGAATAGTAAGGCATGTCACAATGTAGTCTCCAAAAGTTATATATAGAGTTGAACATTTCCTTATCCATATGCTTTTTAATTATGATTTTTATTTTTATAAGCATGGAAAGTCTGCTTTATCAAGAATGATTATGAAGATGAATTTTGATGTGACATTGGAAAAAATAATAAAATAAATCTGAAATATCAAAATTTTTACTTAATGTGTATGTGATGTTAATTTACTTATGCCCAGTTATCTCCTGGGCATCATGCTATGTATAAAAGTATAGTCATTATGAGAAAGGAGGGGAGATAAGATTCTAGCTTTCTTTTTGTATAGGTAAAAACATTTCATTGTATTATTGGAACATTTTTTAATTTAATTTCTAGATAAAAGAGAAAATCATGCTAGTCATGGATTCAGAAGACCTAAGTTCAAATTTCTGCCTTAGTAGCAAATATCTGTATAGTCTTGGGTAAGCCACAACCGTTCTGGATGAGTTTTCTTAGGTTTTATAACTGGTGGAAGTGAGGGCATTAGATGGTCTCTGAGGTCTTTCTAATCCTGGCTTTGATTAGATGATGTTAAAATTGAAGGCTAGAGAATCAGAAAATACAAGACTTGCAATTTTAGGAATTGCTCAGTTTAACCCTCTTAACTTTCATGGGAATATAGATCACAGGATAATTGTTTTAAATATAAAATGTACCTTAGGCATCACCAAAATTGGCCCTTTTATTTTTTCACTAAGATAACTGAGGCATATAGGCTTGCCTATATTCACATATAATTTTAGTGGTTGTAAATGGATAACAATTAAAGATTAATATCTGATGAAAGTAATATGGATAATTTCCTAAAATTAGGAGAGATTAAGTCAAGAAGTATTTTTTTTTTAATTAAGCACTCAGTATATGCCAGATACATTACTAAACATTGGAAAGACAAAAGAAGCAGAAAGAAAGTCTATCCTTGCCCTCAATTGAAAAGGACTGAAAAAAGAGGAAGGTACCTATAGGGGAATGGTAGAGACAGTTCTAAAGAGCCAATGTAGCGGGGGGGGGGGGGGGGGGGGGGGGGGCAGAACATGACTAATGGGAATTTCCCTTCAAAATGGAATGTATGGGTGGAATCAGCCAATTAGAAATAGAGGTTATAGGAGGATTTAGGACCTTCCACTGAGAATAGTCCAAAGGTATAGTATTTTTACAGGATTCAGAGGTTCTTTGAACATGGTAGAGGAAATCTTGTGGAGATGAGATAATAACCTGGTCCTCATTAAAGAAGGTGATGTGCTCTATAAGCAAAGCAGAATCAAAATAATTCAAAGATTTGTAAAGTTAGCAAATTCCCTCCCCCAAAAAATGTTGATATAGTCTACATATGCTCAACCTATATCATATTTGATCAACTACACGCTCTAATATAGTGATATTCTCTTTGAGAATGAAGGACAACAACCAGTAATATACCATGACGAATCTGACAACTCTAACTTCTGGGATTACAAACTGACTATTTAACAAAACCTCCATGGAAAACTGCAAAATGGTGTGGTAGAAACTAAGCATAGATCAATATTTTCCATTCTATGCTAGGAAAAGGTGGAATGAGCACATGATTTAGCTATAAAGGATGGTATCATGAGCAAATTAGAAAATCAAGGAATATTCAGATCTATTGAGAAAAGAATTTATTTCCAAACAAGAAATAGAAAACATTGTGAAACTCAAAATAAATGATTTTGATTGCCTTAAATTAAAAAAAAAATTGCAGGGGAAAAAACCAAAACCAAACGAAAACCAAAAACAATGCAACCAAGATCAGAAGGTAAGGAGAAAGCTGAGAAATGTGTTTTGTTGTTGTTGTTTGATTTTTTTTTTCATGAATGTACCTGATAAAGGACTCCTTTCTAAAAAATGCAGACAATTGAATAAAATTGAAAGCATCTCAGTCATTACCCAAATGATAAATTGTCAAAATATAAATGAGCAGATTATAGATGAAGAAATAAACCTATAGTCATACCAAAAAATCTATATTTATATTTATAGTTATACCTAAAAAGACTTTAAATGACTCTTGATTAAAGAAATGCAAAATTTTAACAACACTGAGGTGTCATTTTGTGCCTATCAAATTGACTAAGATGAGTGAAAAATGATTCATTTGTATTCTTACTCTGTTTCAATCAGTATTAATTAATTTGATAAGACCCGATCAGTTCTGTGTATGTCTCTATCTAGAATTGTGACCTGCAGATTCTAAGTTCACTTGCTTAATTATAGGACATTAATTTGGAGCCCTCTATCCTTGTTTTGTTTTGCCATGGTAGTCAAACCCAGCCTGGTAGAGGTGACAACTACATGAAAAGTCCCCCAAAATATTTTTATACTTCTAGACCAATTCTTTGTCCAGCAGGAACACATGATCATTTTATGACCACTTAGGCAAGTGACTGATAGTTTGTACCATTTCCTCCTGCCTAAATTAAGAAGATGCATGACCATCTTGTGTGGAGATATCACTCACTTCATGCAACTTATGATCCTGCTAACATATTATTTTACTTAGTTTAGCTTTTGCATTGCATGTCAATGATCAGAACTACTCTGGAATGACTGAACAAATAGCCCTATAAAAATAGGGCAAGGAGACAACTTAGATCATGAGGAAGAGCTGAAGTCCACTTAATTAGAGGTGACTATGGATTCTTCAATAAAGTGCCATTGACTCAGAGTTCTGCCTCAATCTCTTTTTATTGTAGGTGGGATAATTTTAATTCCCACATTTTGCAGAAAAAAGAAAGTGACAAATGTCATTGAATGTGTGGGAAAATTAGCACACTAATGCATTGGTGGAGGTGTGAACTGATTTAACCATTTGAGAGAGCAATTTAGATCTATGCTCAAAGGGATATCAAAATGAGCTTATCATTTTTTCCATCAATACAACTACTAGGTGTGTATCCAACAGTATCATAAAAAAAGAAAAATATTCATATGTGCAAAAATATAGCAGCTCTTTTTGCTTGGAAAAAAGAATTGCAACTTGAGAGCATGACCATCAGTTGGGGAATGATTGAACAGGTTGTAGTATTATGAATGTAATGGGATGCTATTATCCCAGAGAAGGCTGATTCCAAGGGGAAAAAAAAACCCTGGAAAAATTTACATGAACTGATACTGACTGAAATAAACAGAATCAGGAGAATATTGGACATAATAACAATAAAATTGTATGATGATATACTACAATATATGTAGCTCTTCTCTGACATTAGTGGTTCAAGGCAATTCCAAAAGATTCATGATGGAAAATGACATTCATATCCACAGAAAAAAGTATGGAATCTGAATAGGAATCAAAGCATGACATTTTCACTTTTTTACATTCTTCTTGTTTTTTTTTTTCCTTTTGTTTTGAGTCTTTTTTCAAAACACTACTAATGTGGAAACATGTTTAATATCAATGTACATGTGTAATGTATATAAGTAAGCTGACTTGAGAAAAGGGGAGGAGAGGCAGTTAGATGGCCCAGTGGATAGAATTAGCCCTGAAGTCAGGAGAACCTGAGTTCAAAGCTGGTCTCAGACATTTAAAATAATTAGCTGTGTGACTGAAGGCAAGTTACTTAACCCCAATTGCCACACCAAAACAAACAAAGAAATAACAAAGATTTAAAAAAGAATCCCTGTTCTCTAAGAGAGAGAAAGAAAGAGAGAGAAAGAGAGAGAGAGAAAAAAAAAGAGGAGAGAGGGGGAGAGAGGGAGAGAGGGAGAGAGGGAGAGGGAGGAGAAAGAGGAAAGGAAGAAAGAGAGAAAAAAATGGAGCACAAAATCTTGCCAAGAAGAATGTTGAAAACTATATATGTAATTAAAAAATAAATAAATTGATGAATAAATTTAATCATCACAAAGAATTTATATGTTTACTATATGTCAGATACTGTATTAAATGCTGGCAATATAAATATATGCAAAAAGACAACCCCTGTCCTAAATGAATTTACAATCTAATGGAGGAAAAAAGCACATATAAAGCGATTTAAAGGGGCTGGAGAAGATATGAAGGAATCAAATAGTCAAAAGAAGAAATCACAGATGAAAAATGGGTTTTGTACTAATCTTAATAGGCATTTATTAAGCATTTGCCATAAAGCAGCAACATGTAAAGTGCTAGAAATAAAACTAAAATAAAATAAAAAGCAGAACAATTCCTATTGCGATCAGTGGAATAATTAATAAATTAGGAAGCTATGAAAGGATTTTCATGCAGAAATGAGATTATGGAACATAAATTTGCAATTGGTCTAGTCAGCAGTTTCCTGACAAGTCACTTAATTGCTCAGTGCCTGAAAATATTAGCCAAAATTCTTGAATTGTGAGGTAGTTGTTGAATTATTTTTGGCATACCAAGTTTCTTTACTTGAATCTTCCTATAATAAAGAAATTATAGGTCCCTCACCACAATGCCCTAAATTAACAAACAACAAATCCACATAGGGGTATATATTCATTAATATTTCTTTTTTAATTGCATTTTAATTTTCCCAATTACATGCCAAATTTTTTTATGTCATTTTTAAATTTTATTTTAATAGTGCATTATTTTTTCCAATTACATGTAAAGCTGTTTTTCAATTTTCATATTTGTAAGATTTTGAATTTCAATTTTTCCCTTACTTGTTTTACTTCTACTTTCCAAAAAAGCAAGCTATCTAATATGGATTATACATGTAAAATTATTTTAAACATATTTCCATGTCATCATGTTGAAAGAAAAATTCAGAAGGCAAAAAAAAAAAAAAAAAAGATTAAAATAGTATCCTTCAATCTGCTTTCAGTCTTTCTAGTTCTTTCTCTGAATGTGGATGGCATTTTCCATTCAACATGAAAGGAATAATCTTGGATCACTGTTAATGGTACTGTGTACAATAATTTCTCTGTTTCTGCTCACTACACTCCTTCATATAATGCTTAGCAAGCATTCTTTAAAAAGCAACCCGTTCATCATTTCTCATAGAATACTTGCATTCCATTACATTCATTTGCCAAAATTAATTCAGCCATTCCCCAAACTCCAAGTATGCACTTAATTTCCAATTCCTTGCCAACAAAAAAGAGCTGCTTCAAAAATTTTTGCACATGTGTATTTTCTTGGTGATGAATTGTGGAATCCCTTTGATAATATATTACTTGATTTTGGCATTAATATTCATGGGGGGGATTGATGTATGATATTTTTCCTTTGCTTTTATTCTCCTTGGTTTAGTTACCAGCAATATATTTCAGTCACAAAAGAAATTTCACTAGACTCCCTTTTTTTTCCTCATTTGTCTGAATAGTTTATGCAGTATCTAAATTAATTGTTCTTTAAATTCTTGATATGATTCATTTGTAAATTCATCTGGCCTTATTGATTTCTTCTTAGGGAATTTATTGATTGCATGTCCAATTTCTTTTTCAAAAATTATTTTTCTTTGTTGTATACTATATATGTGTACACATATATATATATAACATACATAATAGTATATAACATTATGTTATATACTATTATGCATGTTATATTTATATTATATATTGTTCATATGTAATACACATACACATATATGTTGTTTGTAATCTTCATCCATTTCAATTTGATTGTCAGATTTATTGGCATACAGTTGGGCAACACAGCTCCCAATCTTGTTGCTTTATTTTAATACTTTATATTATTGCTTTAGTTTCCTCTTCAGTGATGATAAATGATTTTTATATTTGATACTTGCTATTTAGTTGTCTTCTTTTTAAAATCAAATTAAGCAAATGTGAATCTATTTTAGTGATTTTTCATGAAATCACATTTTTAAATTACTTAATTAAATAGTTTTATTGCTTTTAATTTTATTAATCTCTGATTTTCAGAATTTTTAATTTGGTATTTAATTGGGGATTTTTATTTTATATTTTTTTCTAGCTTTTTTGGTTGCATGCTCAATTCAATAATCTCTCCTTTCCCTATATTATTCATTTAAAGATCTAGACATTAGTAAAAAAAAAATACTGAAGAACTGTTTTCCCTCAATTTCATAAAGTTTTGGTATGTTGTCATGTTATTTTTCTTTTCTTTCTTTTTTTCAATTATTAAATCTTTATATTTTCAAAACATATGCATGAATAATTTTTCAACACCAACCCTTGAAAAACCTTGTGTTCCAAATTTCCCCCCATCCTCCCCTCCTCTCACCTAGATGGCAAGTAGTTCACTATATGTTAAATATGGTAGAAATATATGTTAAATCCAATATATGCATACATATTAATACAATTATCTTGTTGCATAAGAAAAATCAAATCAAACCAGAAAAAATAAGAAAGAAAATGAAATGCAAGCAAACAACAACAAAAAGAGTAAAAATGTTATGTTGTGAATCACACTCAGTTCCCACAGTTCTCTTTCTGGGTGTAGATGACTCTCTAGAGTCTATAGATGAACTGGCCTGAATCATCTCATTGTTGAAGAGAACCATGCCTATCAAAATTAATCATCATATGATTTGTTGTTGCCTTGTACAAGGATCTCCTGGTTCTGCTCATTTCACTTAGCATCAGTTCATGTCTCTCCAGGCCTTTCTGAAATCAACCTGTTGATCATTTCTTACAGTAAAATCATAAAAACATAAAATCACAACATTTATATACCATAACTTAATTCAGTCACTCTCCTACTGATGGGTCTCTACTCAGCTTCTAGTTTCTTGCCACTACAAAAAGGTTTGTCACAAACATTTTTGCACATGTGGATCCCTTTCCCTCCTCTAAGATTTCTTTGGATGTAAACCCAATAGAAACAGTGCTGGATCAAAGGGTATGCAAAGTTTGATAACATTTTTTAGCATTGCTTCAAATTGCTCTCCAGAAGAGTTGGATCTACTCACAGTTCCATTAACAATTCATCACCATTATCTTTTCCTGTCATCTTAGCCAATCTGAGAAGTGTGTAGTAATGCCTCAGAGTTGTATTAATTTGCATTTCCATAATCAATAGTGATTTAGAGTACCTTTTCATATGATTAGAAATAGTTTCAGTTTCTTCATCTGAAAATTGTCTGTTCATATCTTTTGACCATTTATCAATTGGAGAATGGCTTAAATTCTTCTAAATTTAAGTCAATTATCTCTAAATTTTAGAAGTATATAGATTAAATATTTCAGTTTTTTATCAGAACCTGTTGGAATCCTTACTAACTGCTAACTAATTAGAGTTGATCTAATCTTACAAGAAGATGTTTTGGCCAGAACCTGAAACAAGGTACTAAGTAGAACTAATTAAGACAAGGCTTGTGTTCCCACCTTTACTCATTGGAGTCCACAAGTATGCTAGCTTCACAAATTACACTTTCTAACTTCAAGGGAGTCCACACCTCCCTTAAAGCTCATTGGGCCAGAGAGCACTATGGGAGAAAACCCATAATCCCATTCTCTCAGAAGAGTCAGATAAAAGGCCAGCGATGAGGGATCTATGGCAGAATACATTTTTTCCTCTTGGCTGGCTGATCACGCTGGACTCGAGAGGAATGACTCTGGTGCAGAGAACACTTTGACTGATTTCAGTGGAGCTACGCCAGAAGCCCTCTCTCTGCGGCAAGTTGGTGGCTGGGCTCCCCAGAAGGAGATAAGAGAGACCTTCCATCTCTGTCTTGGTTGGAGGCAGAAGAAAGCAGAGGCAGAGGCTGAAGGACAGAACCTTTGGATTTGGAGACATCCGAAGGGCTCCAAGCCTCTAAACCGGCTTTGCCTTGAGAAGAACAAGAACTCCAACATTTGAACTCATATCAAGAACCCTTGAATATAAAAATGTTTTTCCAATTGATTGCTTCCCCTCTAATCTTTTCTGCATTGGTTATGTATGTACAAAATCTTTTAAATATAATGCAATTAAAATTACATATTCTGCATACAATAATGCACTCACTTCTTTTTGGCCACAAAATCCTTTCCTACTCTACGTATCTGAGAGGTAAACTCTTTATTTTTTCTTCTAATTTGCTAATAATATCACTCCTTATATCTAAATCATAAACCCATTTCAATCTTATCTTTGTATAGCCTGTTAGATGTGGATCCCTGTCTAATTTCTGCTATACTAGTTTCCAATTTTCCCAGAAGTTTTTGTGAAATAGAGGTCTTTGATCACAAAATCTGGGGTCTTTGGATTTGTCAAAGATTAGATTATTACAGTCATTAACTACACTGTCCTGTGAACCTAATCTATTGCACTGATTGACTCCTCTGTTTCATAGTACTAAACAATTTTGATGATCACTGCTTTATAATATAGTTTTATGTCTGGTACAATTAGGCCCTCTTCATTTGCTTTTAATTTTTGTTCTTTCAGATGTACTATGTTATTATTTTTTATACATCCCTAAGATAATTCCTTGAGAGTTTTGTTGGTATGGCACTGAATAAGTAGATAAACTTAGATAATGTTTTCATTTTTATTATATTTGCTGGGCCTATTCATGAGCATTTGATGTTTTCCCAAGAAATTAAATATAACTTTCTTTGTGTTGAAAGCATTTGTAATGGTGTTTCTGACTTTGTCTTGGCAGGCAGACTTCCAAATATTGTGTATTATCTACAGTTATTTCAAATGGGATTTATCTTTGCATCTCTTGCTGGTGGACTTTGTTGGTAATTACAAAAATGCTGATGATTTCTGTAGATTTATTTTGTATCCCACAACTTTGCTAAAGTTGTGAATTATTTCTAGTAATTTTCGTAGTTGATTCTCTAGAATTATGGAAGTATCCCATCCTATCATATTATGTGCAAAGAGTGATAATTTAGTTTCCTCATTACTTTCTCTAATTACTTTAATTTCTTTTGCTTCTCTTATTGCAAAAGATAGCATTTCTAATGCAATGTTGAATAAAAAAATAAATTAAAAAATAGCAAGGGTTAACCTCATGTTTTTAAATACATGCTGCTGATAATTTTAGGGAAATCTCTATTTATGATAGTATTTTTCTATTTTTTTAATAGTAATGAATGTTGGATTTGTCTGTTCATAACTTTTGGCTATTTATCAATTGGAGAATGGCTTGATTTCATATAAATTAGAGTCAATTCTCTGTATATTTTGGATATGAGGCCTTTATCAGAACCTTTGATTGCAAAAATGGTTCCCCAGTTTATTGTTTTCTTTCTACTCTTGTCTGCATTAGTTTTGTTTGTACAAAAACTTTTCAATTTGTTATAATCAAAATTTTCTATTTTGTGATCAGTAATGATCTCTAGTTCTTCTTTGGTCATAAATTCCTTCCTCTTCCACAGGTCTGAGAGGTAAACTATCCTATGCTCTTCTAATTTATTTGTAATTTCATTCTTTATGTCTAGGTCATGAACCCATTTTGACCTTATCTTGGTGCATGGTGTTAAATGTAGGTCAATGCCTAGTTTCTGCCATACTAGTTTCCAATTTCCCCAGCAATTTTTGTCAAACAGTGAGTTCTTATTCCAAAAGCTGGGGTCTCTGGGTTTGTCAAACACTAGAGTACTAAGGTTATTGACTGTTTTGTCCCTTGAACCTAACCTATTCCACTGATCAACTAATGTATTTCTTAGCCAATATCAAATGGTTTTGGTGACCGCTGTTTTATAATATAATTTTTGATCTGGTACAGCTAGGCCACCTGCGTTTGATTTTTTTTTTTTCATTAATTCCCTTGAAATTTTTGACCATTTGTTTTTCCATATGAACTTTGTTGTTATTTTTTCTAGGCCATTAAAATATTTTTTGGGAAGTCTGATTGGTATAGTGCTAAACAAATAGATTCATTAGGTAGTATTGTCATCTTTATTATATTTTCTCTCCCTATCCAAGAGCATTTAATATTTTTTCAATTTGTTAGATATGAATTAATTTGTGTGGAAAGTGTTTTGTAGTTTTGCTCATAAAGTTTCTCATTTTCTCTTGGCAGATAGATTTCTAAATATTTTATACTATCAGTAGTTACTTTAAATGGAATTTTGCTTTTTAATTCTGACTGTTGGATTTTCTTAGTGATATATAAGAATGCTAATGACTTATGTTGGTTTGTTTTGTATTGTGCAACTTTGCTAAAGATGTAGATTATTTCTAATAACTTTTTAGTAGAATCTCTGGGGTTCTCTAAGTATACCATCATATCATATCATTTGTTTTTCTCATTGCCTACTCTAATTCCTTTAATCTCTATCTCAACTTTTATTGCCAAAGCTCACATTTCTAATACAATATTGAACAATAATGGTGATATTGGGCAACCTTGTTTCACTCCTGAACTTTTTGGTAATGGTTGCAGTTTGTCCCATTACATATGATGCTTATTGATGGTTTTAAATAGATGGCTACTAATTATTTTAAGGAAAAGTCCATTTATTACTATACTCTCAAGTGTTTTTAATAGGAATGGATGTTGGATTTTATCAAATTTTTTTTCTGCATCTATTGAGATGATCATATGGTTTTTGTTAATTTGGTTATTAATATGGCCAATTATATTGATCATTTTCCTAATATTGAACCAGCCTTGCATTACTGGTATAAATCTTACTTGATCATGGTGTATTACCCTGGGGATGATTTTCTGTAGTCTTTTTGCTAATATCTTATTTAAAATTTTGGCATCAATATTCATTAGTGAGATAAAATATTATAATTTTATTTCTTTGTTTTCAACTTAACCTGGTTTAGATATCAGTACCATGTCTGTGTCAGAAAAGGAATTTGGTAGGAATCCTTCATTCCCTATTTTTTTTTCAAATAGTTTATAGCACTGGGTTAATTTTTCTTTAAATGTCTGGTAGAATTCAAATGTACATCCGTCCGGTACTGGGGATTTTTTCGTAGGGAGTTGATTAATGGCTTGTCTTATTTCTTTTTCTGAAATGGGATTATTTAAGCAATTTACTTCGTCCTCTGTTAATCTAAAAAGCCTATATTTTTGGAGGTAGTAATCCCTTTCACTTAAGTAATCAAAGTTATTGGCATAAAGTTGGGCAAACTAACTCCTTATTACTTCTCTAATTTCCTCTTCATTGATGAAAAGTTCTCCCTTTTCATTTTTAAGACTATTAATTTGATTTTCTTCTCTCCTTTTTCTAATCAGATTTACCAAAGACTTATCTATTTTATTGATTTTTTTTATAAAACCAACTTTTAGTTTTATTGATTAGTTCAAGAGTTTTGTTTTGTTTTGTTTTACTTTCAAAATTATTTATTTCTCTTTTTAATTTTAGAATTTCAAATTTAGTATTTGATTGGCGGTTTTTAATTTGATCTTTTTTCTACCTTTTTTAGTTGCAGGCCCAATTATTGATCTTATCTTTCTCTATTTTATTCAAGTAAGCCTCTAAGGATATAAACTTCTCCTTATTACCACTTTGGCTGCATCCCACAAATTTTGGTATGATGGCTAATCATTGTCATTATCTTGAGTGAAATTATTAATTGTGTCGATAATTTGCTGTTTCACTCAATCATTTTTTGATGAGATTATTTAGTTTCCAAATACTTTTTGGTCTATTTACCCCTAACTTTTTGTTGAATGTAGTTTTTATTGCATCATGATTTGAATTGGAAACTAAATAATCTCATCTAAAATAATGATTGGGTGAAACAGCAAATTATAGATACAATTAAAAATTTCACTCAAGATAATGATAATGATTATCATCATACCAAAATTTGTGGGATGCAGCCAAAATGGTAATAAGGGGAAATTTTATATCCTTAGAGGCTTACTTGAATAAAATAGAGAAAGAGAAGATCGATGAATAGGGCTTACAACTAAAAAGCTAGAAAAAGACCAAATTAAAAATCCCCAATCAACTACTAAATTTGAAATTCTAAAATTAAAAGGAGAAATTAATAATATAGAAAGTAAAACAAAACTATTGGTCTAATAAATAAAACTAAGAGTTGGTTTATGAAAAAAAAAAACAAACAAACAATAAAATAGACAAGCCTTTGGTAAATCTGATTAGAAAAAGGAGAGAGTAAAATCAAATTAGTAGTCTTAGAAATGAAAAGGGAGAACTTTCCACCAATGAAGAGGAAATTAGAGAAATAATAAGGAGTTACTTTGCCCAACTTTATCCCAACAAACTTGATAACCTAAGTGAAATGCATGAGTATCTCCAAAAATATAGGCTTCTTAAATTAATAGAGAAGGAAGTAAATTGCTTAAATAATCCCATTTCATAAAAAAGAAATGGAACAAGCTATTAATCAACTCCCTACAAAAAAATCCCCAATACCAGATGGATGTACATGTGAATTCTACCAAACATTTAAAGAACAATTGGCCCCAATGCTATATAACTTATTTGATAAAATAGCGAAAGAAGGAGTCCTACCAAATTCCTTTTCTGACATAGACATGGTACAGATACCTAAACCAGGTAGGTTGAAAACAGAGAAAGAAAATTATAGACTAATATCCCTAATGAATATTGATGCTAAAATCTTAAATAAGATATTAGCAAAAAGACTACAGAAAATCATCCCCAGGATAATACACTATGATCAAGTAAGATTTATACCAGGAATGCAGGGCTAGTTCAATATTAGGAAAACTATCAGCATAATTGACCATATTAATAACCAAATTAACAAAAACCATATGATCATCTCAATAGATGCAGAAAAAGCATTTGATAAAATCCAACATCCATTCCTATTAAAAACACTTGAGATTATAGGAATAAATGGACTTTTCCATAAAATAAACAGTAGCATGTATTAAAACCATCACTAAGCATCATATGTAATGGAGAGAAACTGCAACCATTACCAAAAAGTTCAGGAGTGAAACAAGGTTGCCCACTATCACCATTACTATTTAAAACTGTATTAGAAATGCTAGCTTTGGCAATAAGAGTTGAGAAAGAGATTAAAGGAATTAGAGTTAGTAATGAGGAAACCAAATTATTACTTTTTGCAGATGATATGATGATATACTTAAAGAACCCCAGAGATTCTACTAAAAAGTTATTAGAAATAGTGCACACTTTTAGCAATGTTGCAGGATACAAAATAAACCCACATTAGTCATCAGCATTCTTATATATCACTAATAAAATCCAACAGTCAGTTGCAAAGATAAATTCCATTTAAAGTAACTACTGAGTGTATAAAGTATTTAGGAATCTATCTGCCAAGGGAATATCAGAAACTTTATGAGCAAAACTACAAAGCACTTTCCACACAAATTAAGTCTGATATAACCAATTGGAAAAATATTAAATGCTCTTGGATAGGGCGAGCAAATATAATAAAGATGACAATATTACCTAAACTCATCTATTTGTTTAGCACTATACCAATCAGACTCCCAAAAACTATTTTAATGACCTAGAAAAAATAACAACAAAGTTCATATGGAAAAACTAAAGGTCAAGCATTTCAAGGGAATTAATTTAAAAAAAAATCAAATGAAGGTGTCCTGGCTATACCAGATCTAAAATTGTATTATAAAGCAGTGGTTACCAAAACCATTTGGTATTGGCTAATAAATAGTTTAATTGATCAGTGGAATAGGTTAGATTCAAAGGACAAAATAGTCAATAACTTTAATACTCTAGTGTTTGACAAACCTAAAGACCCCAGCTTTTGGAATAAGAACTCATTGTTTGATAAAAATTGCTGGGAAAATTGGAAACTAATATGGTGGAAACTAGGCATCTACCCACACTTAATACTGTACACCAAGATAAGGTCAAAATGAGTCTATGATTTATGCATAATGAATGAGATTATAAATAAATTAAAGAACATAGGATAGATTACCTCTCAGATCAGTGAAGGAGGAAGAAATTTGGGACCAAAGAAGAACTAGAGATCATTACTGATCACAAAATAGAAAAATTTGAATATATCAAATTGAAAAGCTTTTGTACAAACAAAACTGATGCAGACAAGATTAGAAAGGAAGCAATAAACTGGGAAAACATTTTTACAGTCAAAGGTTCTGTTAAAGTCCTCATTTCCAAAATATATAGAGAATTGACTCTAATTTATAAGAAATCAAGCCATTCTCCAATTGATAAATGATCAAAGAATATGAACAGACAATTCTCAGATGAAGAAATTGAAACTATTTCTAGCTATATAAAGAGATGCTCCAAGTCATTATTAATCAGAGAAATGAAAATCAAAACAACTCTGAGATACCATTACATACCTGTCAGACTGGCTAGAATGACAGGGAAAGATAATGTGGAATGTTAGAGAGGATCTGGGAAAACAGGATACATTGTTGGTGGAATTGTGAATACATCCAACCATTCTTGAGAGCAATTTGGAACTATGTTCAAAATTTATGAAGCTGTGCATACCCTTTGATCCAGCTGTGTTTCTACTGTGCTTATATCCCAAAGAGATCTTAAAGATGAGAAAGGGACCTGTATGTGCAAGAATATTTTTGGCAGCTCTCATTTTAGTGACCAGAAACTGGAAACTGAGTAGATGCCCGTCAATTGGAGAATGGTTGAATAACTTTGTGGTATATGAATATTAAGGAATATTATTTTTCTGTAAGAAATGACCTACAGCATTATTTCAGAAAGGCCTGGAGAGACTTATATGAACTGATGCTGAGTGAAATGATCAGGACCAGGAGAATGATATACTTCAACAACAATACTATATGATGATCTATTCTAATGGGCCTGGCCATCTTCAGCTAGGAGATGAACTAAATCAGTTCCAATGGAGCAGTAATGAACTGAACCAGCTACACCCAGAGAAAGAACTCTGGGAGATGACTAAGAACCATTACATTGAATTCCCAATTCCTATATTTTTGCCTGCCTGCATTTTTTATTTCCTTCACAGGCTAATTGTACAATATTTCAGAGTCTGATTCTTTTAGTACAGCAAAATAATGGTTTGGACATGTATACTTATTTTGTATTTAATTTATACTTTAACATATTTAACATGTATTGGTCATTCTGCCATCTAGAGGAGGGGGTAGGGGAAAGCAAGGGAAAACTTGGAACAAAAGGTTTGGCAATTGTCAATGCTGTAAAATTACCCATACATATAACTTTTAAATAAAAAGCTATTAAAATTTAAAAAAATAAAAAAAATTCAAAAAATAATGAATATGGTGATAGAAAAACTAGGGATGAGGAAAATTTGCACAACCCAATATGCTTCCTTCATTCTGATTATGATTCATTGCCTGTGTGTTACAGGACATTGGTGTGTGCCATTTAAAGATAGGTCATCCTAGATCATCTTGTGAATGAGCCCATTAACCCATTGTTAATGATCCTTGATGAGAATCAAGTAATGATGAAACTATAATGTAAAATATGGTTTTGGTCTATCTGTACAAATTGTATCAGTTAAGTATGTTCCACAGATCAGTAGTACAGTTGTTGTTAGCACTGCAGGACCCTATTCTAACTAAACAATGAATGTGAAGAAGGGACCAAGAAACTCTAAAACTCCTAGAAGGAGAAAATCTTCAACTTTGCCTCAGTGAGGGGTCCCTCCTGAGGGAAACAAGACACACAGTTTTATTCTATTATCTAGGTGGGGTTGGTTCAGTTTTGAGCAAAATAATTCCAATCCTATTGAATTAAAGAAACTCATGCAATTCTATTCAAATTCCAGCTCAAGCTGAAACCCAGATTGTAGATGAGGCAACTTGGGCTATCCCAGTCCCCAATGAGTCTGACCTATTTTGGCTGTCCCAGCCCCCACTGGGTCTGACCTATTTGGGCTGCCCCAGCTCCCAGTAAGCCCCAATATAATAGCTTCCTTCAATGAAGGTCTTTTGCAGATGGGCCTTGGTGGCTCACTCAGCTGCCAGGACTTTCTATCCACTGAGAATTGCATTCTCTCAGTGCAAAACTCCATATAGATTTGCCACTATAGAAGTTAGAAACTGATTTTTATCTAACAATAAACTTTCATTTTGCAATTAATAATTCGGGAATGAGTGAATTCTTTCACTTCTGAAACTGTGGCTGATTTAAAGGGGATTCTTAACAACTTCCTTATAGCCTCTAATCTAGATGACTCAAACAGCATCAAATATATTTCAAATGCTATAGATATGACCCAATGTATATACTTTAAAATTATAATAACAATAGCAAAATGATAACAATAATAAAATTATGAATATGCTTTTAGCATGAACTAAAATAAGTCAGTTGTTAAAAAGCCACTTAAATTATATTAACTTTGCATTATTTTTCATGTGACATAAACATGCAGAATTTACTTAATTTAACTGACGGGCACAGTTGTACTTATGAGTATGCAGATCTCCTGATGGAGTATGGTCTAAACTGGGCAGATGGTGGATGTGGTACTTAGAACCATAACTTTAGAAATCTAAGGGTCATTTTGTCCAAATCCTTCATAATATAAATGAAGAAACTGAGAACTTGGGAATTTACAAAACTTGCCCAAGGTCACAGAAATATCAGAAGGAAGATTGGAACTCAGGTCCTTTAACTTTAGAGCAAGTAGTCCTTTCATTTTATGGGCAGAATGAGTTATCATTTTGACTATTGTCAGCAGAGCTACTCATGTATGAAACATGACTTTTTTTTTTCCTTTATTCACAAACGCTATTAAAAAAACTGGCCTAGAGGGTCCCTTTTCTCTCTGACACTTGAGATCTATGACAGCTCAATCGATCAGAGAAAGCAAACTCTGGTGAAAGCTGCCATCCAGGGAGACCATAGTATCAACTTCAGGGGCTCTGTTAGACAGTTCGTATTGCACTTTGCAAAGCATCAAGGGCCAAAGTGTGATTGATTTTTATTCTTATTTCTTTTGCAGATGACACAATTGCCAAGCAAGAATTGATAGAATTTTCATTCCCTTTGCTGTCCCCAGCTGAATTATTAATCTTTCTGTCAAGTCTAATTCCTGACCCTCAATTTAATTCCATTTCAACAGCTGATCCCTCTATTAGCCTCACTGCACTCAAATTCTGTTGTTCCCTCTGCTGTAGCTTTCTGAGAGACTGCTTTCTAAGTACTTAGTATGAAAGCTCTGAGCTGTATTGACTCATATTTTAATTTCAAATAGTGGGCCTAATGATAGGCTACTTTAAAATACCTGCAGTAGAGAGACTTCTCTCATGGACCAGGAGGTACAAGTCAAATTTTTGTATGTCTAAGGATGTCAAATATATAAAAATACATTATTTTTCTTCATATACCATTGAAAAGTTTGGATTAATTGGGTTTTGAATTGGAAAAATTTTAGAGTAAGATAGAAATAGTGAACAGACCGGTAGAAAAAAAAAAGAGGGAGGGATCAGACAGATTGGATTCATTTCTAATTATCTCAAAGAATTTTCCATGAAAACTAATAAATACAATATATGATTTACAAAGCAATGTGTATTAAAAATAAATAAATTTACTAGAGAAATAAAGAAAAAGAGAAAACTCTCCCTCCCACTCATGTTCATATGATCTCCCTGGGACAGTCAACTCTTGTAACTCAGGCAAAATGCACAGCAAAGTGGAACTCACTTGATTTCTCAGGAACCCCATTTTAGGGATTTTAGGGAATGGCATTCTGAACAAACTGATCAGTCAATGCAATGCAAAAACCTCAAATGAGATCATGGCTACTTGGCTGACAGATTGATGGCTCTAGAGATGAAAGGTGATTGGGTGTCCCTGGACATGGCTTTCTAGCTTCAGTAGTTTTATACATGCCATCTCTTCTATTTAATACATACTCCCTTTCTAATTTCTACCTCCACATTTACCCCACATGTCATCAATCAACAGACAAGTGTTTATTAAGTTTTGACTATATCTCAGAAATTGTGCTGAGTGCTAAAGATACAAATTCAAGGAATGAGACAATTTTTTTTTCCACGCTCTCTTTGGGACACCAAGCATTGTTTGAATAAACAGCATAGTTTGATATTTCTTTGAATATAGTTTCAAATTACTCTCCAGAAAGATCAGCTAAATAAGAATTTAAAGGAAATAATCTACAGAACATTTAATCCAAACCATATTTTAGTACAGCAATCCCTTCTGTAGTTGTTATAAGCAGTTACTAACTCTTCATTGTAATACCTATACTGGCAGGCAATTCATCTGTGAAAGCATCTTACATCTTTTTTAAACAATTCTAATTAGAAAATGTTTATTTATGATGATCTTAAATAGTTCTCTATATTCTTTTCAATCACTGATATTAGTTTTGCTTTCAGGAATAAAAGTTGTGTTCTACTTCTGTGAGTCAAAGTTTAACACAGTGAACAAAAATCACACCCTTATTTAATTTAACTTTTTTATTTATTTAACTTATATTTTTTGAGTCAAATGAATTTTTTTTTAAATAAAAGCCTCTGATAAAGCTTTATAAAAACAAACCTTCATTAGATGCTACCCCAACACTCAATAATTTTATTTGGAAGTATTGTGTAATATAGTTTCTATGCAGTTCTTTTGTTTTTTTGGCCAGGGTACTTTTTCTTCCTGGTTTTCATTTTTTGTCTTCCTTTTGCATATTAATATTTTATTCTCAAGATGACTTTCATACTTTTTTGTTTGATTGTATTATTTCAGTGTCTTCTTTCCCATTGTCTTTACTCAAGAAACTTAATCTTATTTTTACATTCTCTCAATGGAAAAGAGTAATTAATATGAGCCCCCCTTTTAATGCAAATGCTCTTATTTTCCCCTATTTTTCTTTCTAGTATAACATTCATAATTCATTATTTTTACATGATAATGTTTTCCACCCCTTCTCCCTTCCTTGTATGGCTTTATCTTCTCTGAAAGCATTCTGTTATTCAATTCAATGAACAATATTTAATATGTTCAGGTGCTTTTCTAAGATATAGGAGAAAAGATATTATGTCATTGAACCCAGAATAAAAAATCAAATAATTCAAGAGCTAGAAGGCCCCTTAGTAGTCAATGAGTCCAATCATTAAAAACAAACTACAACAACAACAAACATTTCTACTGTAGCATAAAGGGCAAGGTGTCATCCAGGTTTTACTTGAAAAATTCAAGGAAAGGGAACCCACTGCCTCTCAAATTTTTTGATCATCCTAATCTGAGTTCATTCTTAATCTTGGCTTTTTTCCTATTTTTTAGTTCAAATATATGGTCCCACATAGAAGAAAATTATTTTTCCCCTGCAGCTTTCTAAATTATATTTTATAGATCTTTTTGGAAATTAAATATGCCATGTTTTTTCAACAGATTCTTTTATGACATGGAATTACAATATTTTTTATTATTTTGATTGCTCCCTTGTAAATATTATTTGATTTCTTACATCCTTCTTAAAATAAAGGAGTTATACCTGTATGCAATCCAAGGAATATTTGACAAAGAAGAGTTGAGGTTTTGGTCATATTTCAGTTTCTAGAAATAAGGCCTCTCATCCACAGTAAAGGACTTTATTTGCTTTTTTTTTTAATGGCCCATCATATTGCTGAAGCATATTGGCCCTCCTACCCTTTGGAAGTTTGAATTGGAAGTTCAATTGAAACTGAATTAGCTCTCTTTATCCAGGAGATTCACTTCCATCAGAATACATCCTCAAACAGTATCATTGTTGAGATATATAATGATCTCCTGGTTCTGCTCATTTCACTTAGCATCAGTTCATGTAAGTCTCACCAGTCCTCTCTGTATTCATCCTGCTGGTTATTTCTTACAGAACAATAATATTCCATAACATTCATATAACACAATTTACTCAACTATTCTTCAATTGATGGGCATCCATTCATTTTCCAGCTTCTAGCCACTACAAACAGGGCTGCCATAAACATTTTGGCCCATACAGGTTCCTTTCCCTTCTTTAGTATCTCTTTGGGGTATAAGCCCAGTAGAAACACTGCTGGATGGGTATGCACAGTTTGACAACTTTTTGAGCATAGTTCCAAATTGCTCTCCAGAATGGCTGGGTGTGTTCACAATTCCACCAACAATGTATCAGTGTCCCTGTTTTCCCACATCCCCTCCAGCATTCCACATTGTCTTTCCTGGTCATTCTAGCCAATCTGACAGGTATGTAGTGGTATCTCAGAGTTATCTTAATTTGCATTTCTCTGATTAATAATGATTTGGAACATATTTTCACATGGCTATAAATCATTTTAATTTCTTCATCGGAGAATTGTCTGTTCATATCCTTTGACCATTTATCAATTGAAGAATGGCTTGATTTCTTATAAATTAGAGTCAGTTCTCTATATATTTTGGAAATGAGTCTTTTATCAGAAACTTTGACTGTAAAAATGTTTTCCCAGTTTATTGTTTCCCTTCTAATCTTGTCTGCATTTGTTTTATTTGTACAAAAAGTTTTCAATTTGATATAATCAAAATTTTCTATTTTGTGATCAATAGTGATCTCTAGTTCTTCTTTGGTCATAAATTCTTCCCTCTTCCACAGGTCTGAGAGATAAACTATTCTATGCTCTTTGAATTTATTTATAATCTCATTCTTTATCTTTAGTTCATGAACCCATTTTGACCTTATCTCGGTGTAGGGTGTTAAGTGTGGGTCGATGCCTAGTTTCTGCCATACTAGTTTCCAATTTTCCCAGCAATTTTTGTCAAATAGTGCATTCTTATCCCAGAAACTGGGGTCTTTGGGTTTGTCAAACACTATATTATTAAAGTTATTGGCTGTTTTGTCCTTTGAACCTAACCTATTTGATTGATCACCTAGTCTATTTCTTTGCCAATACCAGATGGTTTTAGTAACTGCTGCTTTATAATATAATTTTAGATCTGGTACAGCTAGGCCACCCAATACATGTTAAATATGTTAAAGTATATATTAAATACATCATATGTATACATATTTATAAAGTTGTCTTGCTGCACAAGAAAAAATGGATTTAGAAATAAGGTAAAATAATCTGAGAGGGAAAACAAAAATGCAAGAGAACAATAACAGAAGGAGTGGAAAAACTATGCTGTGTCCATACTCATTTCCCATTGTTCTTTCACTGGGTGTAGCTAGTTCTCTTCATTACTGAACTGATTTGGTTCATCTCATTGTTGAAAAGTGACACGTCCATCAGAATTGATCATCATATAGTCTTGTTGTTACCATGTATAATGATTTCCTGGTTTTGTTCATTTTACTCAGCACCAGTTCATGTAAGTCTCTCCAGGACTTTCTAAAACCAGCCTGCTTGTCATTTCTTACAGAACAATAATATTGTAAATATTCATACACCATAATTTATTCACCCATTCTCCAATTGATGGTCATCCATTTAATTTCCAGCTACTAACCACCAAAAAAAGTGCTGCCACAAACATTGTTTTGCAATACAGGTACCTTTCCCTTCTTTAAGATCTTTTTGGGATATTAGCCCAGTAGTAACACTAATGGATCAAAGGGTATGCACAGTTTGATGACTTTTTGAGCACTGTTTCAATTTGCTTTCCAGAATGGTTATATGCATTCACAATTCTACCAACAATGTATCAGTGTCCCAGTTTTCCCACATCCCCTCCAACATTCATCGTTATCTTTTCCTGTCATTCTAACCGATCTTAAAGATGTGTAGTGGCATCTCAGAGTTGTCTTAATTTGCATATAATCATTTTTTATAACAAAAGTGTTGGCACAGCAATTAGGTTCAGTGGAAATTTGGAGTTTATAGTTAAATCAGTCATTATATACTATGGAATGAATGGATGTCAAGTTATAATTTTGTACTAGTTAGCTAGTTAAAATTGTGAATAAAAGAAAAGAAAAAAAGACAGTTTACTTATTTCACATTTTATATAATAAGATAAGTAGACAAATCTTTAAAAATGATGCCAATAATTCCACTCCTGCCACTAAAAATAAATATAGAATTAGAACGAATTGGTACCTTTCTTGACAACCAAGAAGGGGCAATAATAAAGAAACTAAAATCTTTTCTTAGGTTTCAAATTAAACTCTATTCAAAGCAATAAATACTTCAAGTAACAAGGAAGTTAGTCCAGTTCCAATTAGAATCTATAAAAATATATTAAAGTTATTTTTCTATAGGCACTGATATATGAAGACAATTTTATTCACACATAAGAAAAGTGAGGTTGGGGTATTTACGTGTGTGTGTGTGTGTGTGTGTGTGTGTGTGTTTTGGCTGAGGATAGCAAATCTCATCAAAGTGTTATATACATCCCTTACAAGAAAACAACTATATTTTCCTTCAGAAATGTCATTGCCAAGGAAGAAAAAGTCAGAATGAAGACAAAAATCGTCCATACAATTTAAAATTTTCATCTTTTATTACAATGGTTTCCCTGATTTATCTGGTTCAGACATTTTTCGTGTCTAACCATTTAAGTCTTAAAAGCATTGTAGCAGTAAAAATCTATCATGATCATCTGAAGTGAAAGGAATTATTTTTGTTTTTGTCCCTAGATCAAAACTGGCATAGACTTAAAAGAAAATTTATGAGATTTGACAAAGAAACAACATCAGTATGAATTTTTAACAACGTTGTACAAATCAGTAATCTCTCTACAGATAGACAAACTTTTAGGTCAGGAGTTCTTAACTGTTTTTTATAATGTCATGAATCCTTTTGATAGTTTGGTGAAGAGTGAGGACCCCTTTGCAGGATAAAGTTTGTTCTTATTCACAAAAGAAGAAAATGCTAAAAATCAAGTCAAAGGTTAATGAAAGTAAAGAATGCTTTTTTATTTTTGTTTTTGCCCTGTTCATGTTCATGGATCCCTTGAAATCTATCTAAGAATGCACTGTGAGTGGGTGAGCCTTAAGTTTAGGATTCCTTTTATAGGTATACCCTCCATAATAGTATAACAATATCACTTTATAGTACTGTCTATGATATATTATAGTTAAAATTCACCATAATCTCATGGAACCACATTGTAACTTAATTCAATGCAAGACTAAGACACAAATGGACAAGTCAATGAAGTACCAACACATTTTTAGAGATTGCAAGCAAACAACAACAAAAAAGTGAAAATGTTATATTGTGTTCCACATTCATTTCCCACAGTTCTCTCTCTGGGTGTAGATGGCTCACTTCATCACAAGATCACTGGAACTGGCCTCAATCATCTAATTGTGGAAAGACTTGTGTCCACCAAAATGCATCATAGTATAATCTTCTTGGTGCTTCTTGATCTCCTGGTGCTACTGATTTCACTTAGCATCAGTTCATGTAAGTCTCTCCCAAGCCTCTCTGAAATCATCCTGCTGGTTGTTTCTTACAGAACAATAATATTCCATAACATTTATATACCATATCTTATCCAGCTATTCTCCAATTGATGGGTATCCACTCAGTTTCGAATTTCTGGCCACAGTAAAAAGGGTTGCCACAACCATTTTTGTACATATCATGGATCATTTAGACATTTTTAGAAGTATATTATTTTGCACCCATTTAAGAACATAGATAACATTATTATTGATCATTATAATCTAGCTTAGCTATGTGGAACATCACAGAGTGCTGGCTTTAGGATGCCCTAGTTTCTAATTCAGCCTCAGATACTTACTAGCTATATGAAGCTGTATACGTCTCTTAATCCTGTTTGCCTCAGTTTCTACATTTGTTGTTTTTTTTTTTTAATAATTTTTTATTGATAGAACTTATGCCAGGGTAATTTTTTACAGCATTATCCCTTGTATTCACTTCTGTTCCAATTTTTCCCCCTCCCTCCCTCTACCCCCTCCCCCAGATGGCAAGCAATTCTTTACATGTTGAATAGGTTACAGTATATCCTGGATACAATATATGTGTGCAGAACCGAACAGTTTTCTTGTTGCACAGGGAGAATTGAATTCAGAAGGTATAAATAATCCGGGAGGAAAAACAAAAATACAAGCAGTTTATATTCATCTCCCAGTGTTCTTTCTTTGGGTGTAGCTGCTTCTTTCCATCTTTGATCAATTGAAACTGAATTAACTCTCTTTATCAAAGAGATCCACTTCCATCAGAATACATCCTCAAACAGTATCATTGTTGAGGTATATAATGATCTCCTGGTTCTGCTCATTTCACTTAGCATCAATTCATGCAAGTCTCACCAGTCCTCTCTGTATTCATCCTTCTGTTCATTCCTTACAGAACAATAATATTCCATAACGTTCATATACCACAATTTACTCAACCATTCTCCAATTGATGGGCATCCATTCATTTTCCAGCTTCTAGCCACTACAAACAGGGCTGCCACAAACATTTTGGCACATACAGGTCCCTTTCCCTTCTTTAGTATCTCTTTGGGGTATAAGCCCAGTAGAGACATTGCTGGATCAAAGGGTATGCACAGTTTGACAACTTTTTGAGCATAGTTCCAAATTGCTCTCCAGAATGGCTGGATGTGCTCACAATTCCACCAACAATGTATCAGTGTCCCTGTTTTCCCACATCCCCTCCAACATTTCACATTATCTTTCCCTGTCACGCTAGACAATCTGACAGGTATGTAGTGGTATCTCAGAGTTGTCTTAATTTGCATTTCTCTGATTAATAATGATTTGGAGCATATTTTCATATGTCTATAAATAGTTTCAATTTCTTCATCTGAGAATTGTCTGTTCATATCCTTTGACCATTTATCAGTTGGAGAATGGTTTGATTTCTTATAAATTAGAGTCAATTCTCTATATATTTTAGAAATGAGGCCTTTATCAGAATCTTTGATTGTAAAAATATTTTCCCAGTTTATTGTTTCCCTTCTAATCTTGTCTGCATTTGTTTTGTTTGTACAAAAACTTTTCAATTTGATATAATAAAAATTTTCTATTTTGTGGTCAATATTGATCTCTAGTTCTTCTTTGGTCATAAATTCCTCCCTCTTCCACAGGTCTGAGAGGTAAACTATCCTATGCTCTTCCAATTTATTTATAATCTCATTCTTTATGCCTAGGTCATGAACCCATTTTGACCTTATCTTGGTGTATGGTGTTAAGTGTGGGTCAATGCCTTGTTTCTGCCATACTAATTTCCAATTTTCCCAGCAATTTTTGTCAAATAGTGCATTCTTATCCCAGAAACTGGGGTCTTTGGGTTTGTCAAAAACTATATTATTTAAGTTATTGGCTGTTTTGTGCTTTGAACCTAACCTATTCCATGGATCAACTAGTCTATTTCTTAGCCAATACCAGATGGTTTTAGTAACTGCTGCTTTATAATATAATTTTAGATCTGGTACATAGTTTCTACATTTGTAAAATGAGCAGGAGAATAATATGACAAACTACTCCAGTATCTTTGCCAAGCAAATATGTATACACACACACACACACATACACAGTCAAAAATTCAGAATGATCTGAGTTCACTTTTGATCTCAGGCACTTATGAGATGTGTGATCCTGGGCAAATCTCGTTGTTATTGTTTTTTTTTTTTTTTTAAGTAACTTTTTATTGACAGAACCCATGTCAGGGTAATTTTTTACAGCATTATCTCTTGTACTCACTTCTGCTCTGATTTTTCCCCTCCCTTCCTCCACCCCCTCCCCCAGATGGCAACCAGTCCTATACATGTTAAATATGCCACAGAATATATTAGATATAATATATGTGTGCAGAACTGAGCAGTTCTCTTGTTGCACAGGAAGAATTGGATTCAGAAGATAAAAATAACCTGGGAAGAAAAACAAAAATGCAAACAGTTTACATTCATTTCCCAGTGTTCTTTCTTTGGGTGTAGCTGCTTCTGTCCATCATTATCAATTAAAACTGAATTATATCTTCTCTTTGTCAAAGAAATCCACTTCCATCAGAATACATTCTCATACAGTATTGTTGTTGAAGTATATAATGATCGCTTGGTTCTGTTCATTTCACTTAGCATCAGTTCATGTAAGTCTCTCCAAGCCTCTCTGTATTCATCCTGCTGGTCATTTCTTACAGAACAATAATATTCCATAACATTCATATACCATAATTTACTCAACCATTCTCCAATTGATGGCCATCCATTCATTTTCCAGTTTCTAGTCACTACAAACAGGGCTGCCACAAACATTTTGGCACATACAGATCCTGTTCCCTTCTTTGATATCTCTTTGGGGTATAAGCCCAGTAGCTTATCCAGCACTGCTGGAACAAAGGGTATGCACAATTTGATAACATTTTGGGCATAATTCCAGATTCCTTTCCAGAATGGTTGGATTCAGTCACAACTCCACCAACAATGTATCAGTGTCCCAGTTTTCCCGCATCCCCTCCAACATTCATCATTATTTTTTTCCTATCATCTTAGCAATCTGACAGGTGTGTAGTGGTATCTCAGAATTAGGATATGGTATATATTAATGATACAAATACAAAAAGATGTATCACTTGTTATTTTATATTTTTGCAATACTATATATAATATATACAAATTTTTATTTTGAATTGCATTTCACTTAAGCAATGCTTGTTGATTATCTAGATATACTCCCTTGTTTTTTACTTTTTGAAACTTAAAAAGGATGTCATCTATCTCTTCAATCAATTCTTTATAAATATCAAAAGAGATAGTACTCTGAACAGACCATCATAGAGCCATAATATAGTAGTAGTAGTAGTAGTAGTAGTAGTAGTAGTAATTGTAGTAGTAGTAACTAAAATTGTATCTCTTTATGTTTGCAATGTTCTTTATGTATATTATCCCATTGGCTTTCTCAATATGTTTTTGATATAACTGAATTTGGGATGCTTACATCACAGTTAAAATAGTTGTGGCTCAGCAAAGTCAGGACTTTTTCAGAGTCACAAAGAGTCCAATGTAGAATCCAATGTCCAACCCTCTAATGCCCTCTTTTACCATATTCCATACTGATTCATTCATCTTTTACCATAATGCAGCTAACAATGAATCATATTTTATTATCATTTTCCCATTTTATCTGCAAGAATATTACAAACATCTTTGCTAAATGGATTAAATCTATATATGCTATAGCTACCAGTTCTTATTACTTACTTACTAGACTAATGACCCTAATAACAAAGGAAGTAATATTTATTTGGAATGTCATAATATTCAGTGGTGTGTAAAGTGATTGTTAGTTTCCCCTTCTAAATGCTTATAGACCCTCTTGTAAGTCAAAAATAGAGACAACCATTTTAATGTGATCCAGAAATTTTATTTTATTCTAAGAAAAAACCTCATGATAAACATCTTAAATCATCTTTACTGATTTGTTAATTTGCTTATTTTTACCAAGTAAGACTTTTAGCCATGGTTTTTGTGATTGAAATGTATTAATAATGCATTTTTTCCTCTAGCAGTTTTATAATCTACAGCTTTTAACATAAATAAAAACTAAGGACTTTTTTTCTCAGATTTTGCAACATACTAGTTCCTCTGCAAATTTACACATGATCCTACTTTTAGCTTTTTGTCTAAATTGTCTATTAATTATGAGTTAATACTCTCCCAAGCTAAGAATCTTGCCTATTGAGAAACTGTTCTAATTCAAATCATCCTGTCCTTACAGTCACTTATTTTTCAATTAGCTCATACTAGAAATCTGATTTATGGTTCAGGTTTAATATTTTGGAAAGCATTGTCATTCATCATTAAATTAATTTTAATGTTCCTTAATCTAGTTTCTGCACATTTTGAGGTTTAATTCACTCCTATTATTTTTTTCATTTTATTTCATAAAAATCTTTCATTTTGAATATGCAGAATCAGCACGCATAATTTCTATGCTAAATATCTTCTTTTTTTTCAGATTTCTGAAGGGGGATTGATCTTATATGAATCTCTTAGTCCAGAGAGCAATCATAATGTGACAAAAAGTTATAAAATTAACTGTAAAGATGTAACTACATTGATTGTTACTTTTATGAATTTTCAATTCCTTTCTCTGATGGAATTGAAGAGAGCAACTTTATTAGCCACATGACAGAAAGCTTTATGTAGTTAAGGTCTCTTATCTGCCCAAGCAGAAGACTTTGAATAGGAAAAAAAATGAATTTTTCTCCTCCTCATACAGTGTACTTGTTTTTAAATATAGCAGCTCCATTAGACAGAGACACTACATTTAGCACAGAGGAAAAAAAAAAAAAAAAAACAATACAGACAGACACAGATAACTAGGGAAATTACATTTAGATTGTGTTTCCTAAGAGTCTGTTTTTCTGTTAGGACAGAAGAGTTAGGCAACGATGAGGAAAAGACTCTGGAACTGAGCAACTGGCCTAGTAGAGGTTGCTTGTACCCAAAGGAAGCAAAGATACAGCTCCACAGTACAAAGCATTATGAGGTACCATTGGTATATGTGTATTTGAGCACACTCCCAAAACCCATGCATGGTTTGTGCTGTTTTGAAGTTTTGTGGGGGGAATATTTTGTCACCTATTATTTTCTTGTATCATACTAAATACCTTTATTAAAACATAATTGTGATTACTGGCTGAGGTTAATTGAAAACACATAAATGTGGTTTCTGAGGTCTGGTGTTCGAAGAACAAATCTATACAGTTATCCCTAGAAACTGGGATGTCACACACACACACACACACACACACACACACACACACCCTTTTAGAATACAATATGTAAAATGTGAGAACATTTTGAGAGTAATAAAACTGTAACTCTTAATTATTTTTTAATAATTCCTGAAATCCAAATAATATTAAAACAGCTTCTTCCATTCATCCATTGATCCCATTTTTTAGTTTGCAAAAATGTACTGTATTATCCTTTCTAAAATATTTCCTGTTTAGATTGATTAGATGAATTCCATAGCCATAGATGTTCTCATTACAGATGACCATTTTTGAAATAATAAGAGGTTCATGAATTTGAGGATTTCTGCAAACAAAATCCTTATCTATTATTACTACTGTTTTTGATGTGGCCTTGTCTGCATCCTTGAAGGGAAAAATATTAAGGAAATAGTAAACAAAATACTAATTCATTTTGTCTTAAACTGATTTTTATTTACAGATTTGGACTATTTCCCAGACAGTTATAGAAAAAATATTCTTGCAGGAGATATCTGCAGTGATAGTTAAATGTTAATAAAATACAAGGATATGTATGAAATGTATTCAATAGGTTAGTGAACCCTGAATTTTAAATATCATAAACCATATCCAATTATACCTTTTTAAATGTTTAATATATTATGTACCCATTTTCTGCCATTCTTCCTGACCTATAGAGACCTTCAGAGCTGGCCCAAATCATCAAGCTTCCATTGAAGTCACTCAGTGCTCCAGGCATACATCATCTAGGCAGGGATATGGAATGAGATAAGAAGTTGGAACCTGTATAATTGTAGTGATAGTAATTTTGTAATTTTTTTTTTTTTTTGCTTCCCTTAACCTTTCCCTAGGAACCAAAAAAATAATTCCATATATTCTAATTCTACTCTCAGGGGAGTAGGGAAGAGAAGAGCATAATTGAAACCTTGTAAATTTTCACAAGTAAAATTGGAAAGGAACCTTTGCTTTCATCTTCTGGCCTCACCTTACTTTGGTCTTAATGCTTTTCAGTAGTTTCTCAGGCTTTCATCCTAAAATCCCTACTGTCCAACAGAGGACTCTGAATCCCAATAATCCTGGTTCTTCATTATCTACTCAGGTGAGTGATTTCAATATGCCTTTTTCTTTTTATGGAAGAAGGTATGGTGTTATTGTTGCTGGAATACTTGTAGTTGTAACAACAATTCTGGAATATCCAGGACTTTTTATACAGCATTTAAAAGATTTAAAGGAAAAGGAGATTTTTTTAAATGGAAAAAGGCTAATTAGTATAGATGACTCTTACAGGATACTTTTCAATGCTACATATATGAATAATTTTGTAAAATATTCAAATAATGCAGGAATGTTATATATATACATCCTATACATATATGTACACATGTGTATAATATGTATATATAAATATGTGTATATAATATATATGCATGTATTGAGAGTGAGAGAGCATGTGTATGTGTGTTTGTATGTGTTTATGTGTGTGTGAGAGAGAAAGAGAGAGAGAAAGAAAGAAAAAAAGAAAGAGAGAGAGAGAAACCATAGAGCAATAGAGCAAGGAAAAAGTCAGGGTCATACTCAGCAATGACTGAATCGATTTATAAAGTATTTTGCAAATCTTGAAATATTGTATGAATACTAGTTATTAAGATTATGATTATTACCTCAAAGCAAGCTCAAAGTACTAATATGAGTCAGCACTCACAAATTTGGTTAGGAAAAGAATCTTACAGCTGGACTTCACTAGTACAATATGGAAACAGAATTATTACAGTATTTAAAGAGGAGGAAGTGCAGTTAACAGGATTTGTAGAATTAATTTGCTTGCCCTTTCTTCTAGTGGTGTGGTATTTTGATTTTTGTAGATGGAGGAATTGAGATTCATAAAGCAGGAAAGATATTTGTGTTTTCCTTTGGTTGTTTCATTTTTTAAATAGAACCCAAAGAGACCATTCCTAAGAGGAGCTAAGCCACTCAGCTCTGAAATTTATAGAATCATGTCTTCTCATTTTCACTCTATTTCTATCCCATTTTGCCATGACATATCCACAATACAACAACAACAACAATAAAACTAACATTTACATAGTACTTACGTGACATTGTGCTTATTTTTTTTTTAATAATTATTACAAATTGTAACATAAAATCCTGGAAATTAGATGTTATTATTATCCTCATTTTAGAGGTAAGCTGTAAATATAGCATTGCTGTAATTACTAATACAAGGGACTCTATAGGAAAAGACATTTCTGTGGGAGACGCCTAAGGAACCAGATATTGGATATAAGCATGTGTTTGAATCCTTATGAGGAACCTTCTCTCAGTAGTCATTTATTTGTCTTGCAATGAGACACAAAAGAAAGTAGACAAGGGAGAAGATTTAAACGTATTCTCAGATGTCTAGTTCTTTTATTTGTGTAGGTGTGGGTTTTTTTGCTTGTTCGTTTGTTTTTGTTACTGTTCTTGTTGTTACTGTAACTGTTATTGATACTTCAATAACCTTCTTCTCAAACCTTAAGAAGAATATTTTTCAGTGATGGTTTGGCACTATTCCTATTACAGAATGCTTTCTAAAACTGAGTTGGCTTTGTCCTTTTATAGTGTGTTTGAAATCAAACTAGTTAAGCAGTGAAAACTGAATTCAACTGTGTAATTCATAATCAAGTAATTAAAAATTCTACTTTGACATGCACCAATATTGTATTTACACATAATAATTTGAATGAAAAATGTTAAACTAGATTTTTTTTTCGATTTTTTTTTCATTCCCAGTGATTATCATAGAGACTGGTTCATAGTTGACACATTATATTAAATACTTGTTCACTTACTTGGACTTAAAAATAATGCTAACAATATTTTGTTATGACAATTTTTACTATATATATATATATGAATATATGTATATAATTGTATATATTTAATGCATTAAAAACAATATATTAAGGAGTTATCAAGAGAGAAGAATAAAAGGTCTCAATTATTAGATCTTCCCCAAACTGCTTCTGTCAAATGACATAGAAGACTCTGAAAAGAATTCTGTGTAAGAAATAAAAAAAAAAAAGTGACACTGAGTCACATTTCAAGTCTAAGGCAGCTTAGAAATCATGGACCAAAACTCCCTCACTTTAGTGCCTTTTCTATTTTTTCTTTTATATCTTATTTTATTTTCAAAACTTATGCATGGATAATTTTTTAACATTGACCCTTGCATAGCCTTGTATTTCAGATTTTCATCTCCTTCCCTCCACCCCCTCCCCTGGATGGCAAACAATACTATATATATGTATATATATACATACACATATACACACACACACACATATATATATATATATGATGTCTGTTAAATCCAAAATGTGTAAACATATTTATACTATTCTCTTGATGCACAAGAAAAATCATATGAAAAAGGAAAGAAAATGAGTAAGAAAACAAAATGCAAGTGAACAACAATGAAAAGAGTGAGAATGTTATGTTGTGATCAGCATTCAGTTCAAATAGTCCTCTCTCAAGGTGTATGGCTCTCTTCATCACAAGATCATTGAGACTGGCATTAATCATCTCATTGTTGTGAAAGGTCATTTCATCATAATTGATTGTTTTATAATATTAATGTTGCCATATACTATGATCTTTTATTTTTGCTCATGTCACTTAGCATCAGTTCGTGTAAGTGTTTTTAGGCCCTTCTAAAATCATCCTCCTGATCATTTCTTATAGAACAATACTATTGCATCATATTACTAATATACTGTAATGGGCTGAAGCTTGAGTTGATGCACTGAGGTCCCAAGCACATGAGGCTAAATAGTAATTGGACCATACTCAATTAATATATAAGCCCACTCTTTGTGCAAGTCCTGATGTATTGTATAGGAAATGACGATTCTGGTGGATGGAGGCAGGGGAGTGAAAAAGGAAGGGGAGGAGAGCTCAGGCCCTCTTTCTCTGCTAGCTGGCTTCCTGTCGCAGCTGCCCATATTGCTATCGCAATCCTTCTTGCCCATATTGCTATTGCAATCTTTTTTCACCTCTTCACTTCAATAAAGACTGAAGATTTTCCCCTTAACCTGAGTTCCTGACTCCGGCTGATTTTAAATACACGATCATTACAATATACCATAATTTATTTAGCCATTTTCCACCAGAAAGGCATCCACTCAGTTTTCATTTTTTTATTGCCACTATGAAAAAGGCTGCCACAAACATTTTTGCACATGTAGTTCCCTTTCCTTCCTTTAAGATCTCTTTGGGGTATACATCCAATAGAAACATTGCTGGATGAAAAGGTATGCACAGTTTGATAATTTTTTTAGCATAGTTCAAAATTGCTATTGAGAATGGTTGGATCCTTTCACCAACAATGTATCAGCATCCCAGTTTTTTCACATGCCCTCTTACATTCATCATTATCTTTTACAGTCAGTTTAGCCAATCTGAGGTGTGCAATGGTTTCTCAGAGTTGGCTTAATTTGCATTTCTCTGATCGATACTGATTTGCAGCACTTTTTCATGTGGCTATGGATAGTTTCAATTTCTTCATCTGAAAATTGTTCATATCCTTTGTTTAGCAATTGGAGAATTGTTTGAATTCTTATAAATTTGAGTCAGTTCTATATACAATTTAGAAATGAGGACTTTTATCAGAACCCTTAAATGCAAAAATGATTTCCCAATTTATGGTTTCCCTTTTAATCTTGCCTGCATTATTATTTTGTTTCTACAAAAACATTTAACTTGTTATAATCAAAATTATCTCTCTGGTATTCAGTTATGAGTTCCAGTTCCTTGTCCAAAAGTTCCTTCCTTCTCCAAAAATCTGAAAAATAAATGATCCTATGTTCTTCTACATTGCTTAAAATATCACTCCTTATGTCTAAATCATAAACCCATTTTTACCTTGATAGGTGGTGTTAGGTGTGCATCAATCCCTAATTTCTTCCATTTAGTTTCCTCCAGTTTTTGTCAAATACTGAGTTCTTATCCCAAAAGCTGGGGTCTTTGGATTTCTCAAACACTAGATTGTCATAGCTATTGAGTATTTTGTCATTCGATCCTAACCTACTCCACTGACCAACTGCTCTATTTTTAACCAGCAATGGTTTTGATGACTACTGCTTTATAATATTGTTTTAGATCTTGCACAGTTAGGCTTCATTTATTGGCATTTTTTCCCGATTATTTCCCTTGAAATTCTTGACCTTTTATTCTTCCGGATGAACATTGTTATTATTTTTTTTCTAGGGAAGATCAAACTTTCTGTTCAACTCTGGTCTTTTCTTCAGAAATAAATGATATTCACTTCTTTCATTTTATGCCAATCTTTTCCTCTAAAAAATAATACTTAATTTTGCCTAACAGTTGTTTTTTGGCTCAATCCAAGTTACTGTGCCATTTTGGAATAGCAGATTCCAGGCCCTCTGATACTTTAAAGTGGAAGCTGCTAGATCCTGGGTAATTGTGGCTCCTCGATATCTCAATTATTTTCTTCCTGGCTGCTTACAATATTTTCTCCTTGATGTGAGAATTCTATAATTTGGCTTTGATATACCTTGGGATTATCATATGAAGGGTCTTCCAAGAGGTGATTCATGAAACCTTTCAAAGGCTATTTTCCCTTCCAGTTCTAGGACATCAGGATAGTTTCCCATGATAAGTTCCTGAAAGGGAGATACATACAGAGTAAAGGTAAAGGCTGGAGCAGAATCTATTATGTGTCAGGTGGAAGTCAAAAAAGCAGGGGTAGCCATCCTTATCTCAGATCAAGCAAAAGCAAAAATTGATCTAATTAAAAGAGATAAGAAAGGAAATTACAGCTTGCTGAAGGGTACTACAGACAATGAAGCAATATCAGTATTAAACATATATGCACCAAGTGGTATCACATCTAATTTCCTAAAGGAAAAGTTAAGAGAGTTGCAAGAAGAAATAGACAGGAAAACTATAATAGTGGGAGATTTCAATATTGCACTCTCAGAATTAGATAAATCAAATCACAAAACAAATAAGAAAGAAAGTAAAGAGGTAAATAGAATACTAGAAAAATTAGGTATGATAGATCTTTGGAGAAAACTGAATGGTGACAGAAAGGAGTATACTTTATTCTCAGCAGTTCATGGAACCTACACAAAAATTGAACATAAGACCTCAAAATTAAATGTAGGGAAGCAGAAATAGGAAATGCTTTCTTTTCAGATCACAATGCAATAAAACATACATTTAACAAAAAGTTAAGTGTAAATTATAGATCAGATCACAATGCAATAAAAATTCCATTCAACAAAAAGTTAGGGGTAAATAGACCAAAAAGTAATTGGAAACTAAATAATCTTGTCTTAAATAATGATTGGGTGAAAAAGCAAATTATAGACACAATTAATAATTTCACTCAAGGTAATGACAACAATGAGATATCATACCAAAATTTGTGAGATGCAGCCAAAGTGGTAATAAGGGGAAATTTTATATTTGTAGAGGCTTACTTGAATAAAATAATAAAATAAAGAGAAGATCAATGAATTGGGCTTGCAACTAAAAAACCTAGGAAAAAAAAAAACAAATTAACCCCCTCCCAATCAATTACTAAATTTGAAATTCTAAAATTAAAGGGAGAAATTAATAGTATTGAAAGTAAAAAAAAAAAAAGAACTATTGAACTAATAAATAAAATTAAGAGTTGGTTTTATGAAAAAAAAAACAATAAAATTGATAAACCTTTGGTAAATATGATTAGAAAAAGGAGAGAGGAAAATCAAATTAGTAGTCTTAAAAATGAAAAAGGAGAACTTTCCACCAATGAAGAGGAAATTAAATAAAAAGGTTTACTTTTCCCGACTTTATGCCAATAAATTTGATAACCTAAGTGAAATGGATGACTATATAGCCTCCAAAAATATAGGCTTCTTAAATTAACAGAGGAGGAAGTAAATTGCTTAAATAGTCCCATTTCAGAAAAAAAAAAAAAAAAAAAAAACTAGAACAAGCTATTAATCAACTCCCTAAAAAAAAAAATCTCCAGATGGATTTACATGTGAATTCTACCAAATATTTAAAGAACAATTACCCCCAATGTTATATAAACTATTTGAAAAAATAGAGAATGAAGGAGTCCTACCAAATTCCTTTTATGGCACAGACATGGTACTGATACCTAAATCAAGTAGGTCAAAATTTTCTATTTTGTCATCAATAATTATTTTTAGCTCTTCTTTGGGCACAAATTCCTTCCTGCTCCACAATTCTGAGACTTAAACTATCCTATGTTCCTCCAATTTATTTATAATCTCATGTTTTTATGCCTAAATCATGAACTTATTTTTATCTTATCTTGGTGTACGGTCTTAAATGTGGATCCATGCCTAGTTTCTGCCATACTAATTTCCAGTTTTCCTAGCAGTTTTTGTCAAATAGTGAATTCTTATCCCAAAAGGTGGGATCTTTGGATTTGTCAAACACTAGGACTATTTCGTCCTGTGAACCTAACCTATTCCAGTGATCAACTAGTTGATTTTGTAGTCAATACCAAATGGTTTTGGCGACTACTGCTTTATAATATAGTTTTAGATCAGATACAGCTAGACCACCTTCATTTTTTTTTTTTTAGTTCCCTTGAAATTCTTGACCTTTGGTTCTTCCATATGAATTTTTTTGTTATTTTTTCTAGGTCATTAAAATACTTTCTTGGGAGTCTAATTGGTTTAGCATTAAATAAATAGATTAGTTTAGGGAGTATTATCATCTTTACTATATTCGCTAAGCCCATTCAAGAGTAGTTAATATTTTTCTCTTTGTTTAAATCTGACTTTATTTGTGTGGAAAAAAAATTTTGTAGTTTTCCTCATATAATTCCTGACTTTCCTTTGGCAGATAGATTCCCAAATATTTTATACTATTGACACTTATTTTAAATGGAATTTCTCTTTGTATCTCTTGTGGTTGGATTTTGTGGGTAATATGTAAAAATACTGAAGATTTATGTGGATTTATTTTGTATCCTGCAACTTTGCTAAAGTTATGGATTATTTCTAATAGCTTTTTAGTAGAATATCTAGGGTTCTCTAAGTATACATCACATCATTTGCAAAGAGTGGTAATTTGGTTTCCTCATAGCCTACTCTAATTCCTTTAATCTCTTTCTCAACTCTTATTGCCGAAGCTAGCATTTTGGGTGCTTCTGACACATTGTGGTGTGATGTCTCATTATTGTCATTTTCTTGGGTGTAATTTTTAATTTTGCCTGAGATTTGCTGTTTCACCAAATCATTCTTTATGATGAAATTATTTAGTTTCCAATTATTTTTTGGTCTATTTCCCCCTGCCTTTTTATTGAATGTAATTTTCATTGCATCATGATTTGAAAATGATGCATTTAAAATTTCTGCCTTTCTGCATTTGAATTTGAGGTATTTATGTCTTAATATAGGATCAATTTTTGTATAGGTTCCATGAAATGCTGACAAGAAAGTGTACTTCTCCTTTTTTTCCTCCATTTAGTTTTCTCCAAAGATCTAATATATATAATTTTTTTTCTAATATTCTATTTCCCTCTTTAATTTATTTCTTATTTGTTTTCTGGTTTGATTTATCTAATTCTGAGAGTGCAAGATTGAACTCTCCCACTATTATAGTTTTGCTGTCTATTTCTTTTTGCAGCTCTCTTAATTTCTCCTTTAAGAATGTAGATGCTAGACCACTTGGTGCATATATGTTAAATATTGGTATTGCTTCATTATCTATGCTACCCATTAGCAAGAGACAGTGCCCTTCCTTATCTCTTTTAATTACATCAATTTTTGCTTTTGCTTGCTCTGAGATCAGGATTGTTATGCCTGCTTTTTTTTTTTTTTTTTTACACTTCCCCCTCACCCTCCTACCCAGTTTTAATCTTGTGAGCACCAGTTGCCTCACACAGTCCTCCCTTTTTAGGATCCCCCACACACACCTTAAACTTCCTCCCCTTTTCTTACTCTCTTTCGTCACAATTTCTTTATAACCTTCCACTTAGCTTACTCCTTCTCTTTTCACTTTTTCCCTCCCACTTTTTAATGAGGTGGAAGCAGTTTCTCTATATCTAATATCTATCTAATCGAATATATCTAAGATTTTTTCTCTTTAAGCCAATTCTTATGAGAGTAAAATACACACTTTTCATCCACCTCCCTGCTTGCCCTAGATATAATAGCTTTCCTTTGCCTCTTCATGAGATGTAGTACCCCTCACTTTACCCTTTTTCTGGTACAATTTCCTTTCCACTTCTAGTTTCTTTTCTTTTTTTTTTTTTTTTTATAACTGTAAAACCAAAGTATACCTATATACTCATAACGGATATATAGTTCCTAAAATTTCTCTTTACTTTTTTATGTTTCTCTTAAGTCCTATATTTGGAGATCAAACTTTTTGTTTAGTTCGGGTTTTTTCATCAGAAATAGATGAAATTCACATATTTCAGTTAACATCCATTTTCTTCCCTCTGAAAAAATGTTCATTTTCACTGGGTAAGTTATTCTTGCCTGTATACCAAGTTCCTTAGCCTTTTGGAACATCAGATTCCAAACTCTTTAATCCTTTAATGTGGACACTATGGGATCTTTAGTAATCCTTATTGTGGCTCCTCTGTATTTGTGTGTGTGTGTGTGTGTGTGTGTGTGTGTGTGTGTGTGTGTGTGTTTATAGTATTTTTTTCTTGGTCTGATAGTTCTACAATTTAGGTACAATATTTCTTGGAGTTTTGGTTTTGGGATCTCTTTTACTATGTGAGCGATGAATTATTTTGATGTCTATTCTGCCCTCTGTTTCTATAATATCTATGCAGTTCTCTTTGATAATTTCCTGAAAAAATAGTGTCTAGGCTATTTTTTTCATCATCATTTTCAGGAAGTCCAATAATTCACAGATTATGTCTCCTAGATTTATTTTCTAGGTCTGCTTTTTCCCAAATAGATATTTAACTTTTTTTTCTTTTTTCTTTCTTTCTCTTTTTTTTTTTTTTTTTTTTTTTTTTTTGGTTTTCCTTGACTGATTATTGGTGTCTCTTCAATTCATTCATTTCCATTTATTCAATTCTCATTTTTAATGAGTTTTCTTCATTTACTTTTTTATTTCTTTTGTAATTGTCCAATTGAGTTTTTAAATGAGTTGTTTTGTTGTATGGAATTTTTTTTTTTCCATTTTGCCAATTTTATTTTTTAGAGAGCTATTTTCTTTTTTCAATTCACTAATTCTATTTTCCTTGGAATTGTTTAACTTGTCCAATTCACAATTACGTTTTTCAGAAATTTGATTTCTTTATCTACTCTGTCTTTAAATGTGTAGGATGACTTATCCAGACCCTCTTGCCAAGCTTCCTTTTCCTTTCCTCATTTTTCTTCTAGCTCTCTTGTAAGAGCTTTTTAATTTCTTTTATGAGTGTCTTGTGTGATGGGGACCAGATCATATACCTCTTTAGGGTTTTATCTAGAGATATCTGTTTTAGTCTCTTAGTGGTTTGAAGTCTACTCTCTATACATATAGAAGCTATCTGTAGTTAGAGCTTGCTTTAACTTTTTACTTGTTTTGACAAAAAAGAAACAAAGAAAACAAACAAACAACAACAAAAAAAAAAAGCAAATGTGGTCTGCTTTTTGGGCAGTATGGTATTACCAAGCTTCCTCTACAGACAACAGGAAGTAGCAGTGAATCAGCAGTGGAACAGCAATGGCTGAGCTGCCTGCACGGTAGTTGTACTCTGAGACTCTGAGAGCATGCTTAGTCACTCTGGGTACTGGGTGGGTGTGGCCAGGTCCCAAAAGACTCTAGCATTTCAGGGTTATAGTCTTTATCCCCTATGTTTACTGCTTCTCTCCTGATCTACTGGCTCACTGCCAGGGTAAAGTAGCTCACACAGTGGTGAAGTTCTCCCTACAAATTTTCCTCTGGCTGAGACCATGCCCCATCCCACTCTGGTTTGCTCAGTGTTAGCTGCTTTCAGTGTTCTCGCTGCCTTCCTGAAGTCTGCACCTGGTCTAATTGTTCCCACCCATGGGCAAAAACAGACTTTTTCTGGCAAATTTTGAGGATATCTTTGGTTGGTAATGTGTTGTATTCCCAATATTTATGGTTTGTTTTTTTTTTCAGTCAAGGACTAATTCTGAGGCTATATTATTAAAAAAGAAGTCTAAAGGCAATGAAGATCTTAGATACATGCATATGTCCTCTCCACCATCTTAGCTCCTCCCTGCCATCTTAGCTCCCCCCTGCAAACACTTTTAAGGAACATAAATCATGACTTGAAATATCATCCACATGGTAATGGCCTCAGGATATAAAAATCAATTCCTTTTAAATTCACCCTCAGTTGCATCTCTCATCCAATTTTTTTTATCTAGAAAGTCAGACTAGACACTTCTCACAAAAATTCTATGATAGGGCTCACAACTATCCCTGTAACTTCATTCTCAAATCATTATTTCTGTCTATCTTCTACTCTATAACAGAATAGGCTTTCATATCCAGTGCTCCCTAAGAACTCTCCCATCAACTTTTAGAATTTCCTTGAATGAGTTGTCTTCTCCTTTTAGAATGTAAGTGGCACAAGGGCAGAGACTTTTTTTTCTTATTTGTATCCCCAGCACTTAGTACAGTATCCAACATATAAAAGGCAGTAAGTGCTTATTGAACTCAATTATCAAATTCATGCTTTACTTTTGGTCATTAACCACAGGGTCAATGAAAATGTCTCTCGAATTGCATCTAAGAGGAATCTAATATGAATTTATTATATGCAGAAATGATACCACATTGTAAAAAATCTGATTCCATTTTGTTGTCCTCAATATTTTACTACTTCTACTCCTAGTATTATTAATGATCATTGGGGTATTGTATTATCTGCAACTTTCAGAGAAGTGCATAATTTTAAACACATGATTTTCCATAGATAAAATATTTGTTCAATCCTATCTGGTCTCTTTTCATATTTTGCTCTATAGCGTCCATAATAAATAAATAAATATAGGTGTCTACATATATATAATTCTTATAAAGATTCTATAAAGATGAGAAAGTAGCATAGATATAACTAATTAGGTATGTCCTCCTATACTTTTGGGAGTAACAATATCCCCAATTTATTTATGCTTTTTGGTATCATAATCTGATGTTATGTACCTGGAAAAAAAATCACTCAGTCCTTTCAAGTCTACACCTCTAAACCTGTTTCCCTCTGTATTTGTTTTGGTCTAGATAATTCCAGTTTTCCATTTTCTTCTGTGCCATTTCTACTTTTTTATAGGGTACATTGGTTATTGAGCTTGAATATAAAAGGAGCAATTCTACTAATTGTAATAATGAATGTAAATCTCTTTTTTTTTTTTTTTTTTAGAAATATTGACATAGCTCTTGCATTTTTTGCCTATTATCCTACTACAAGTATCAATTAAGGATACTTGTTATATAACAAGCATTAGTTGGGTGTCATAAAACATTTTGATGCATTTATTTTTTTTTTCTTCATGATTTGATAATACGCACAATTTTCGACATTTTTCTCTGCAGGGTTTTCCAAGTGATTTTGTATTTTCTACCAATATGAACATTTTCTGTAATATCTCCACATGATAAAAGCTATATTATTTGTTAGCAAAGGAGTTTTATATTTTTCATGATGATTAAATTTTTGCAAGATAAATTGATAAATAAGAGCAACATTTTATACTTTTTTAAAAAATTTCAGTGTTTCATTTTTATGTCAGTAGTTCATGTGAATAAGTCAAATTCATATTTTTCATTGTACATAGTGTTCTCATCTTTAGTCTTTCTCTATTTCGATATTGAATTTTACCTTTACTCTAACTAGTTCATACTCTAACTTTGCAGATGGCTAACTTTTCTGCTATGACTCCAACTTTAGAAACCAATCATTTCCTCCCCTTTAAAATGAAGTTTATACCATTTTTGGAGATGCTATTGGTGCTTACTTATAGCTAACACTTTTGACCTTTCTTCTAGAACACTACATTCATTATTCAGAGTCACCAGACTTCTGAACAGTCTAAAAGCTTTTGAACTTTTAAATCTCATAAAACAAAATAATATTTTCCAGCATGATTCTGCTTTCTATCTTTGTGTATTAAGCTGAATGATATGTGTGTGTGTGTGTGAGTGTGTGTGTGTATACATGCCATGTTTCCCCGATAATAAGACCTATTCCAAAAATAAGCCCTCTCTTTACTGTGTAAGATTCCTCTAAAATAAGCCCTCCCCCCGAAAATAAGCCCTGTTGAGATTGCTACTGTAGTGAAGGTGATCCCCTGCGCTACACGCTACATTACGGTATCCTCTGTATGCACCGTCCCTCCCCCCCAGGTGAAACACATGCCGCACTCCGGGCTACATCCAATCAGAGCTGCAGCAGTGAGCGCATCATCCTGTTCTTCCCCAGTGATTTGCTTGCTGGCACCATTGAGAGCAGTGCTGCGGAGGAGAGTTGAGGCAGGACAACATAAAACCCGATATGTAAGCGGAAGTGAAGGGGCATGATGGAGGATAAAAGGGGCATGATGGAGGATAAAAGAAGAACTTAGGGGCCATGATGGAGGATAAAAGAAGAACTCAGCCAGCACTCACCACGCTAAAGAAATGAAGAATTTCCTTGCAGAGAGAAGAATAGATCAAGTAATGATCCCTGCAGGAATGATTGCCTATCTCCAGACCCTTGATATTGCAATAAACAAGCCATTCAAGGACCATTTGTGCATGGAAGTCAATGACTACATTGAAAATAGAATGGAAAGAAATCAGCATGGAAATTTTGTGAAGCCCTGTCTGCAAGAAGTCGTGACTTGGGTGAAGAAGTCATGGGATAAAATTACTGACAGCTGTGTCGCCAAGGCACTACAAGCAAGTTACCTGGACAAGACATGTTCATTTAAAGAGAGCTGGACATGACAGATTGGGTCCACTTCTTCTGAAGGAAATAGAGGCACAAGACATCCAGGAAGGAATTCAGGGTATGGACACTTATGACAATGTTGTTGAAGAAGATGACATGATCATTATTGAATAAAGATACATTTTTTGTTCACATTTACCTGTTTATTAAAATTGTTGTCAATGTTCATTAAAATAAGCCCTCCCCTGAAAATAAGCCCTCTGGTGTTTTTCTGTCCAAAAAAATATAAGACAGTGTCTTATTATTGGGGAAACATGGTATATATGTACACACACACACACACACACACACACACACACACACATATATATATATAGTTGATTTGGAAAAGCTTAATGAATTCTTCTGAAAAATCCTTTAAGTTTTGATCTTACAAAAACCAGATATTTGCAAACAAGTAACTTCATACTAATCTCATCTGGGGGAAAATGGCAGAGTAAAGTCAAGAAATTGCTTAAAAGAGGCTGGATACCATTGTATAAGAGGTCATTAAGGAAAACTGCTCCAATATTTTAGAAACAGAGGGAGAAATACTCATTAAAATAATTAATTGATTACCTCTGGAAAGAAATTCCACAAGGAAAACCCCAAAGAACATTTTTTTCAAACTCCAAAACCATAATCTCAAGGGAAAAAATACTGCAAGCTTCTAATCAAAAGCAATTCAAATATCAAGGAGCAATAGTCAATGTTGCCAAGGATATGGAAGCTTCTACAAAAAAGAATTGGACATCCTGGAATACCATAATTTGGAAGGCAAAGGATTTGGGATTACAACCAAGAAATAACAACGAGAATCAATATTATCTTTCATGTTAGGAGATAGAGCTTCAAAGAAGTAAGAGACTTTCAATCATTTCTATTGAAAAAAAAAGAACTAAACAGAAAATTTAATCTACATCAGCATTTTTATACTTTAACAACAAAATCCAGCAGCAAGACATATGGAGATAAATTCTACTTAAAATGACTTTTGATAAAATAAAATAATTTGGGAGTCTACCTGCCAAGTCAAAGTCAGGGAATATATGCATATAATTACATACACTTTCCACAGAAATAAAATCAGATCTAAACAATTGAAAAAATATTAAGTATTCTTGAGTAGGCTGAGTGAATGTAATAAAAAGTGACAATAATACCTAAATTAATCTACTTATTTAGTCCCATAACAATCAAACTCCCAAGAAATTATTTTATAAATCTTGAATAAATAATAACAAGTGTATCAGAAAGAACAAAAGATCCAGAATTTCAAGGGAATTCATGAAAAAAAAATGCGAATGAAGGTAACCGAGCTGTGCTAGACCTAATTCTATATTATAAAGTAGTGGTCATAAAAACCATTTTGTATTGGCTAAGAAATAGATTAATTGATCAGTGGAATAGATTAGACTCAAAGGACAAAATAATCAATAACTATAGCAATCTTGTGTTTGATAAACCCAAAGCTTGCAGCTTTGGGGATTTAAAAAAAAAAACTCACTATTTGACAGAAACTGCTAGGGAAATCAGTAAACAGTATGGCAGAAACTAGGCATTGATCCATATCTAATAGCCTATATGAAGACAAGATCAAAATGGGTTCATAATTTAGACATAAATAATGATATTTTAAGCAAATTAGAAGAACACAACAGAGCCAAGATGGCAGAGAAGGCACAAGTGACTTTCTTAGCCTCTTGCATGCCCTTATTCCAATTATTAAATTCAGTCTCAGAAATAGTGCTTGACTGGTAAAATTCATGAAGATTTGAAGTGCAACAACTCACCAGCCAAAGATAATCTGGAAGATCAACAGAAAAAGTTTGTCTTGAGCCCTGGGAACAGATCAGTGCAGTCAGGGAACCAGAGTCTATCATTTGGAGCGAACCAGCAGCAGGGGCAGTTGAAAAGTTTACAGAGAGCTCTCTGCCATAGGCTAACTGCTTTGCTTTGCTTGCAGAATAGTGGACCAGCAGAGAAATTAAAGCCTAGGGTAGAGGGTACTCTGAGGGATACCAGAACCTAACAGGATCTGGCTGTGCCCATCCAGGACCGGAAGTGACTGAGAACAGATCAAAATACAGCTCTACATCGGCATTCTGCAGCTAGGAGCTTTCCCAGTGGCAGTCACAAATTTGCAAAGCAGGAGGCACAGCCCAAGGCAACCTCTACTCTGCACAGTGGGGAGCTTGGCCTGGGGCAATGGAATTTCCCCAGCTCAATTACACTCCCCAGGCAGAGATACTTCAGGTGCTGTGAGGGACAGGGTAACTTTTAATACCCAAAGCAGGCTTTTGTGAGGGCAGTGATACTTTTGCTGCTCAGCCTCTAGCCCCAAGGCAGTCACTAATCTACACAGGGGGCTCCTCACAGACCACTTCTGCAGATCGGCCTGCACTACCCAGCCTGAGTCAGAGTCACTTCCTGGGTGAAGCTTTTCCCAGAGCACCCCAGCAGCTCGGCTGCTCTTTGCAGCCCATTGATAGTAAAGCTATTCTCCATATACCCATCGCTGCTCTGCAGAGGAAGCTGGTAGCCTCCTTGTCCTGAAGACAGACCCTAATGGCTTTAATCAAAATGAGTAAAAAAATCAAAATAACAATATATAGCTTCTATACAGAAAAAGAGCAGGTTTTCAACCCCAAGGACACTAATATCAGATAGTCTCCAGAAAATACCTGAAAGCGGGATATAATCTGGTCCCCAATGCAAAAGTCCCTCCTAGAAGAAACTATAAGAAATGTTAAAAGAGAGCTAGAAGAAAAATGGGGAAAGGAAAGAGAAGCTATGAAAGAGAGTAACAACTTCCTGAAATGTGAATTGGAAAAGGTAAAGAACTCCCAGGAAGGCAGGGCTTGTAAACAGGAAAAGATAAAGAACTCCCAAGAAAATAGGGTTTGTAAACTGGAAAAGATAAAGAACTCTGAAGAACATAAGATTTGTGAACTGGAAAAATAACTCAGTAAAAAAAAAATAGTGAAATGAAAGAAGAGGAGAAGTTAAGAGAGTTGTAAGAACTAGACAGCAAAACTAGTATAGTGGGAGATCTCAACCTTGCACTCTCAGAATTAGGGAAATCAAACTACAAAACAAATAAGAAAGAAATCAAAGAGGTAAATAGAATATTAGAAAAATTAGGTACGATAGATCTTTGGAGAAAATTGAATGGTGACACAAAGGAGAATACTTTCTTCTCAGCAGTTCATGGAACCTACACAAAAATTGACCACATATTAGGACATAAAGACCTCAAAATTAAATGCAAGAAGGCAGAAATAGTAAATGCTTTCTTTTCAGATACAATGCAATAAAAACTCCATTCAACAAAAAGTTAGGGGTAAATAGACCAAAAAGTAATTGGAAACTAATTAATCTCATCTTAAAGAATGACTGGGTGAAAAAGCAAATTATAAACACAATAAATCGTTTCACTCAAGATAATGACAACAATGAGACGTCATACCAAAATTTGTGGGATGCAGCCAAAGTGGTAATAAGGGAAAATTTTATATTGTTAGAGGCTTACTTGAATAAAATAGAGAAAGAGAAGATCAATGAATTGGGCTTGCAAGTTAAAAACTAAAAAAATTAATCCCCCTCACCAATCAAATGCTAAACTTGAAATGCTAAAATTAAAGGAAGAAATTCATAATTTTAAAAGTGAAAAAAAAAAAACTATTGAATTAACAAATAAACCTAAGAGTTGATTTTATGGAAAAAAAACAATAAAATTGATAAATCTTTGTTAAATATGATTAGAAAAAGGAAAGCGGAAAATCAAGTTGTTAGTGTTAAAAATGGAAAGGGAGAATTTTCCACCAATTAAGAGGAAATTAGAGCAATAATAAGGAGTTACTTTGCCTAACTTTATGCCAATAAATTTGATAACCTAAGTGAAATGAATGAGTACCTCCAAAATTATAGACTTCCCAGATCAACAGAAGAGGAAGTAAATTGCTTAAATAATTCCATTTCAGAAACAGAACTAGAACAAGCTATTAATCAACTCCCTAAGAAAAAATCCTCAAGACCAAATGGATTTGCATGTGAATTCTATCAAACATTTAAAAAACAATTAGCCCCAATGCTATATAAACTATTTGGAAAAAATAGGGAATCAGGACATGGGACTGATACCTAAACCAGGTAGGTTGAAAACAGAGAAAGAAAATTATAGACCAATCTCCCTAATGCATATTGATGCTAAAATCTTAACTAAGATATTCATAAAAAGACTACAGAAAATCACTCCTAGGATAATTCACCACAATCAAGTAGGATTTATACCAGAAATTCAGGGCTGGTTCAATATTAGGAAAACTATTAGTATAATTGACCATATTAATAACCAAATTAACAAAAACCATATGATCATCTCAATAAATGCAGAAAAAGCATTTGATAAAATCCAATATCCATCCCTATTAAAAACACTTGAGAATATAGGAATAAATGGAATTTTCCTCAAAATTATCAGTGGCATCTATTTAAAACAATTAGTTTTATGTAATGCATATGTAAGGGGGACAAACTTCAACCATTCCCGATAAGATCAGCAGTAAAACAAGGTTGCCCACTATCACCATTACTATTCAATATCATATTAACTTTGGCAATAACAATCAAGAAAAAGATTAAAGGAATTAGAGTGGGTAATGAGGAAACCAAATTATTACTCTTTGTTGATGATATGATGGAATACTTAGAGAACCCCAGAGATTCTACTAAAAGACTATTAGAAATAATCCACACCTTTAACAAAGTTGCCAGATAGAAAATAAACCCACATAAGTCATCAGCATTCCTATATATCATTAACAAAATCTAACAGAGTTAAAAAGAGAAATTCCATTTAAAGTAACTATTGATAGTATAAATTAGGAATCAATCTGCCAAGGGAAAATCAGAAACTATATGAGCAAAATAAAGTCAGATCTCACCAATTAGAAAAATATTAAATGCTTTTGGATGGGGTAAGCAAATTCTGTTTTAGCCAATATCATGTGTTTTTGATGTCTGCTGCTTTATAATAGAGTTTCAGGTCTGTTACTGCTAGGCTACCATATTTTGTATTTTTAATTCCCTTGATAATCTTGAGCTTTTGTTCTTGCAGATGAATACCATTACTATTTTTTCTTGTTCTATAAAGTAATGGTTCAGCAGTTGGATTGGTATGACATTGAGCAAGAAGACCAGTTTAAGCAGAATTGTCAGGTATGTTATTTTGTCTACAGCTATTTTAAATTGAATTTCTCTATCTCTTGATGCTGAGCTTTATTAATAACATATAGAAATGCTATTGATTTCTGTAAGTTTATGTTATATTCTGCAACTTTGCTAAAGATGTAAATTTTTTGAAGTATTTTTTTGGATGATTCTCTAGGACTCTCTAAATATACCATCATATCTGCAAAGAGTGGTAGTTTTATCTCCTCATAGTTCATTCTAATTCCTTTAATTTATTTTTCTTCTTTTATTGCTAAGGCCTACATTTCTAGTACAATATTGAAGTACAGTGATGATAATTGCCATCCTTGTTTCAGTCCTGATCTAATTGGGAATGTTTCTAGCTTCTCCTCATTAAAAATAATGCCTGCTGATCACTTTACAGAGATGCTGCTTATCATTTTAAGAAAAACTCCACTTTTTACTATTGTGATTATCTATTGAGATTATCATATGATGTGTTAGTTTTATTATTGATATAGTAAATTATGCCAATAGTTTTTTCTTATATTGAACCCTGAATCCCTGGTATAAATCTCACTTTGTATTATCCTGCTGTTAAGTATTTGTAATCTCTTTACTAATAATTTATTTGAAAATTTTGCATTAATATTCATGGTGATTTTCTTTCTCTATTTTGATTCTTCCTTGTTTTAGTTCAACATTTGTTGAGATAGTCATATGATTTCTATTACATTTGTTATTAACATGATCAATTATTTCAATAGTCTTCCAAATATTGAATTAGCCTAATATTCCTGGTATTATTGTTTATAATACTTGTGATACATTACTGTAACTTTTTGTTAGTTTTTTTTAAATTTTTCATAAATATTCAAGGTTAGCCTATAATTTTCTTTCTCTGTTTTCTTTGTTTCTTTCTTACTTTTTTGTATCATCATTATATTTTTGTCACAAAAGAATTTGGCAGAAATCTTTACCTATTTCATCAAATAATTTACATAATATTGAAATTAAATATGTTTAAATCTTTGGCAAGAGACAGAAACATAAATTCCATTTAAATTTACCATAGAAAAAATAAAACACTTTGGGATCTTCCTGTCAAGATAAGCCCAAGACCTATATAAATAAAATTACAAAACACTTCTCACATAAACAAAATAAAACCTAAACAATAGGAAAAATTTCAATTGCTCATAGGTATCCCAAGTTAATATAATAAAAATGACTATTCTGACTAAATCTTTCTACTTGGTCAGGGCCATAGCATTATTTTATATAACTAGAACAATAATAACAGATTTCTTCTGGAACAACAAAATTTCAATCTGAATAAATCACTCTTTGCAGATATGATGATATAATTAAAGAATCCTAGAAACCATCTATAGTAATAAGATAAAATGTTTTAAATCAGTGATTGTTGAGAGAAATGCAAGTTAAAACAACTCTGATGTACAACTTCACACTTCTCAGATTGACTAAGATGACTAGAAAAGATAATGATAAATATTGGAGGGAATGTGGGAAAACTAGGTCACTAATGAATTGTTGTTGCATTTTTGAAACTATCCAACCATTCTGGAGAGCAATCAGGAACTATGTTCAAAGGGCTATCGAACTCTTGCATATCCTTTGACCTAGGAGTGACTTTACTGTGTCTGTACCCTAAGAAAATCATAAAGGAGGGAAAAGGTCCCACACATGCAAAAATGTTTGTAGCAGCTCTTTTTGTGTTTGCAAAATATTAGAAAATATTCAGATGCTCATTAATTGGGAAATGGATGAACAAGGCTTGGTACATGAAATAATGGAATATCATTGTTCTATAAAAATGATTAATCTGATTATAGAATGAACTGGAAAGATTTGCATTAACGGATAATGAGTGAAACAAGCAGAACCATGAATTGTATACAATAACTGCAACAGCAAGAATGTTTGATGATCAATTAAGAAAGGCTTGGTTCTTCTCAGTAGTTTAGTGATCTAAAACAATCCCAAGAGACTTTGTTTTTTTTTAATTATTTTATTTTATTTAATAATAACTTCATATTGACAGAATTCATTCCAGGGTAATTTTTTTTTTTACAACATTATCCCTTGCACTCGTTTCTGTTCCAATTTTTCCCCTCCCTCCTTCCACCCCCTCCCCTAGATGGCAAGCAGTCCTATACATGTTAGATATGTTGCAGTATATCCTAGATACAATATATGTTTGCAGAACTGAACAGTTCTCTTGTTGCACAGGGAGAATTGGATTCAGAAGGTAAAAATAACCCAGGAAGAAAAACAAAGATGCAGCTAGTTCACATTCGTTTCCCAGTGTTCTTTCTTTGGGTGTAGCTGCTTATGTCCATCATTTATTAATTGAAGCTCAGTTGGGTCTCTTTGTCAAAGAAATCCACTTCCATCAGAATACATCCTCATACAATATCGTTGACAAAATGTATAATGATCTCCTGGTTCTGCTCATTTCACTTAGCATCAGTTCATGTAAGTCTCGCCAGTCCTCTCTGTATTCATCCTGCTGGTCGTTTCTTACAAAACAATAATATTCCATAACATTCAAATACCACAATTTACCCAGCCATTCTCCAATTGATGGGCATCCATTCATTTTCCAGTTTCTAGCCACTACAAACAGGGCTGTCACAAACATTTTGGCACATACGGGTCCCTTTCCCTTCTTTAGTATTTCTTTGGGATATAAGCCCAATAGAAACACTGCTGGATCAAAGGGTATGCACAGTTTGATAACTTTTTGGGCATAATTCCATATTCCTGTCCAGAATGGTTGGATTCGTTCACAACTCCACCAACAATGGATCAGTGTCCCAGTTTTCCCGCATCCCCTCCAACATTCATCATTACTTTTTCCTGTCATCTTAGCCAATCTGACAGGTGTGTAGTGGTATCTCAGAGTTGTCTTAATTTGCATTTCTCTGATCAATAATGATTTGGAACACTCTTTCATATGAGTGGTAATAGTTTCAATTTCATCATCTGAAAATTGTCTGTTCATATTCTTTGACCATTTATCAATTGGAGAATGGCTTGATTTCTTATAAATTTGAGTCAATTCTCTATATATTTTGGAAATGAGACCTTTATCAGAACCTTTAACTGTGAAGATGTTTTCCCAGTTTGTTGCTTCCCTTCTAATCTTATTTGCATTAGTTTTGTTTGTACAAAGGCTTTTTAATTTGATGTAATCAAAATTTTCTATTTTGTGATCAGTAATGGTCTCTAGTTCATCTTTGGTCACAAATTTCTTTCTCCTCCACAAGTCTGAGATATAAACTATCCTACGTTCCTCTAATTTATTTATAATCTCGTTCTTTATGCCTAGGTCATGGACCCATTTTGATCTTATCTTGGTATATGGTGTTAAGTGCGGGTCCATGCCTAATTTCTGTCATACTAATTTCCACTTATCCCAGCAGTTTTTTTTTTTTTTTTTTTTTTATCAAATAATGAATTCTTATCCCAAAAGTTAGGATCTTTGGGTTTGTCAAACACTAGATTGCTACAGTTGACTATTCTGTCTTGTGAAGCTAACCTTTTCCACTGATCCACTAATCTATTTCTTAGCCAATACCAAATGGTTTTGGTGACTGCTGCTTTATAATATAATTTTAGATCAGGTACAGCTAGGCCATCTTCATTTGATTTTTTTTTCATTAATTCCCTTGAGATTCTCGACTTTTTATTGTTCCATATGAATTTTGTTGTTATTTTTTCCAGATCATTAAATTATTTTCTTGGAAGTCTGATAGGTATAGCACTAAATAAATAGATTACTTTAGGGACTATTGTTATCTTTATTATATTTGCTCGGCCTATCCAAGAGCACTTAATATTTTTCCAATTATTTAAGTCTGACTTTATTTGTGTGGAAACTTTTTTGTAATTTTGCTCATATAATTCCTGACTTTCCTTTGGTAGATGGATTCCAAAATATTTTATGCTATCAACAGTTATTCTGAATGGAATTTCTCTTTGTATCTCTTGCTGTTGGGTTTTGTTGGTGATGTATAAAAATGCTGAGGATTTATGGGGATTTATTTTATATCCTGCTACTTTGCTAAAACTATGAATTATTTCTAATAGCTTTTTAGTAGAATCTCTGGGGTTTTCTAGGTATACCATCATATCATCTGCAAAGAGTGCTAGTTTGGTTTCCTCATTGCCTACTCTACTTTCTTTAACATCTTTCTTGATGCTTATTGCAGAGGCTAGTGTTTCTAATACAATATTAAATAATAATGGTGATAGTGGGCAACCTTGCTTCGCTCCAGATCTTACTGGGAAAGGTTCCAGTTTTTCCCCATTGCATATGATGCTTACTGATGGTTTTAAATATATGCTCCTGACTATTTTTAGCATTTATTCCTATGCTCTCAAGTGTTTTTATTAGAAATGGATGTTGGATTTTATCAAATGCTTTTTCCTGCATCTATTGAGATGATCATATAGTTTTTGTTTGTTTGGTTCTTGATATAGTCAATTATGCTAATAGTTTTCCTAATATTGAACCAGCCCTGCATTCCTGGTGTAAATCCTACTTGGTCATAGTGTATTATCCTGAGGATGATTTTCTGTAATCTTTTTGCTAATATTTTATTTAAGATTTTAGCATCAATGTTCATTAGGGAGATTGGTCTATAATTTTCTTTCTCTGTTTTCAGCCTACCTGGTTTAGGTATCAGTACCATGTCTGTGACATAAAAGGAGTTTGGTAGGACTCCTTCAATCCCTATTTTTTCAAATAGTTTATTTAGCATTGGAGTTAATTGTTCTTTAAATATTTGGTAGAATTCACATGTAAATCCATCTGGTACTGGGATTTTTTCTTAGGGAGCTGATTGATAGTTTGTTCTATTTCATTTTCTGAGATGGGACTGTTTAGGATATTTACCTCTTCCTCTGTTAGTTTAGGCAAGCTATATTTTTGGAGGTATTCTTCTATTTCATTTAAGTTGTCGAATTTATTGGCATAAAGTTGGGCAAAGTAACTCCTAATTATTGCTCTAATTTCCTCTTCGTTACTGGTGAGTTCTCCCTTTTCATTTTTAAGACTAACAATTTGATTTTCCTCTTTCCTTTTTTTAATCTGATTTACTAAGGGTTTGTCTATTTTGTTGGTTTTTTCATAGAACCATCTCTTAGTTTTATTAATTCAATAGTTTTTTTTTTTTTTTACTTTCAATTTTATTGATCTCTCCTTTTATTTTTATAATTTCAAGTTTAGTGTTTGACTGGGGGTTTTTAATTTGTTCCTTTTCTAGCTTTTTTAGTTGCAAGCCCCATTCATTGACCTTCTCTTTCTCTATTTTATACAAATAGGCCTCTAGAGATATGAAATCCCCCCTTATTATCGCTTTGGCTGCATCCCATTCATTTTCGTATGATGTCTCATTATTATCGTTTTCTTGGGTGAAGTTATTAATTATGTCTATGATTTGCTGTTTCACCCAATCATTCTTTAGTATGAGATTATTTAGTTTCCAATTATTTTTTAGGCTACTTGCCCCTGGCTTTTTTTTGAATGTAATTTTCATTGCATCGTAGTCTGAAAAGGATGCATTTACTATTTCTGCCTTACTGCATTTGAGTTTGAGGTTTTTATGTCCTAATATATGGTCAATTTTTGTATAGGTTCCCTGAACTGCTGAAAAGAAAGTGTACTCCTTTCTGTCTCCATTACATTTTCTCCAGCGATCTATCATATCTAGCTTTTCTAGTATTCTATTTACCTCTTTGACTTCTTTCTTATTTATTTTGTGGTTTGATTTATCTAATTCTGAGAGTGCAAAGTTGAGATCTCCCACTATTAGAGTTTTGCTGTCTATTTCTTCTTGCAGCTCTCCTAATTTCTCTTTTAATAATTTAGATGCTACGCCACTTGGTGCATATATGTTTAATATAGATATTTCTTCATTATCCATGCTACCCTTTAGCAAGATATAGTGCCCTTCCTTATCTCTTTTAATTAGATCAATTTTTGCTTTAGCTTGATCTGAGATCAGGATGGCTACTCCTGCTTTTTTGACTTCACCTGAAGCATAGTAGATTTTGCTTCAACCTTTTACCTTTAACCTGCATGTATCTCCCCGCTTCAGGTGTGTTTCCTGTAAACAACCTATTGTAGGATTCTGGCTTTTAATCCATTCTGCTAATCCCTTCCTCTTTATGGGGGAGTTTACCCCGTTCACATTTAGGGTTAAAATGACCAATTCTGTATTACTTGCCATCTTGTTAATCCCTGTTTATGCTTTTCTCCCTTCTTTCCCCCTCCCCCCTTCCCAGTATTAAGCTTGTGAGCACCACTTGCTTCTCACAGCCCTCCCTTTTTTAGTATCCCTCGCCCCACCTTAGAGTTCCTACCCCTATCTCACCCCTTTCCCTTCCTGTTTCCTTATTCCCTTCTGCTTAGCTTATTCCTTCCCTTTTCACTTTTCCCTTCTCACTTTTCAAGGAGGTGGGCAAAGTTTCACCATAGATTGAGTTTGTCTAAAATTTTTCTCTTAAAGCCAATTCTGAAGGCAGTCTGATACCCACTATATTCATCCCCCTCCATTCTTTCTCTCAGATATAATAGGTTTCCTATGCCTCTTCATGAGATGTAGTACACCCACTTTACCCTTTTTCTGGTACAATGTCCTTTCCACATCTAGTCTCTAGAACAAGGTATACATGTGTTCTTTATACATCTTTATAGCCGAAATATAGTTCCCAAGATTAATCTTTACCTTTTTAGATTTCTCTTGAGTTCTATATTTGTAGATCAAACTTTTTGTTAAGTTCTGGCTTTTTCATCAAAAATAGGTGAAATTTGCTTACTTCATTGAATGTCCATCTTCTTCCCTGGAAAAAGATGCTCACTCTATCTGGGTAAGTTATTTTTGGTTGCATATCAAGTTCCTTAGCCTTTTGGAATATCATATTCCAGGCCCTTCGATCCTTTAGAGTGGATGCTGCTAGATCCTGAGTGATCCTTATTGTGGCTCCTCAATACTTGAATTGGGTTTTTCTAGCCGCTTGCAATATTTTTTCCTTTGTCTGAGGGTTCTGGCATTTGGCCACTATATTCCTTATTGTTTTGATTTTAGGATCCCTTTCAGTAGGGGATCGATGAATTCTTTCAATGTCTATTTTATCCTCTGTTCCTATGACTTCTGGGCAGTTTTCTGTGATAATTTCCTGGAAAATAGTGTCCAGGCTCTTTTTTTCATCATGCTTTTCTGGGAGTCTGATGATTCTCAGATTGTCTCTCCTGGATCTGTTTTCTAGGTCTGTTGTTTTCCCCAGAAGGTATTTCATATTCTTTTCCATTGTTTGATTTTTTGGGATTTGCTTGATTGATTCTTCTTTTCTCCTCGAGTCATTCAATTTGATTTGTTCAATTCTGATTTTCAATGAAGTATTTTCTTCACTCACTTTTTTAAAATCTTTTTTCTAATTTTCCAATTGAGTTCTTTTGTTCTATGACATTTTTTTTTTCCATTTCGCCAATTTTGTTTTTTAGAGAGCTATTTTCTGTTTGCAGTTCACTAATCCTATTTTTCAAGGATTTTATTTATTTATCCATTCTCTCTTTAAATGAGTGGGATGACTTCTGCAGACTCTCTTGCCAAGCCTCCCTCTCCTTTTCCCATTTTTCTTATAGCTCTCTTGTGAGAGCCTTTTTAATTACTTCTATGAGGTTCATCTGTGCTGAGGAACAGATGATCTCCTCCTTTGGGGATTCACCTGGAGACAGTCTGTTTTTAGTATCCTCAGGGTTTAGAATCTGCTCTCTATCTGTATCGAAGCTGTCAAGGGTTAAAGTCCTCTTCAAGTTTTTGCTCATTTTGTCAAAGAATCAAAGACAAACTTTCCTGGTGAATCTCAAGGATGGCTTCTCTTTGTAACTATTTGTGTTTTTTTTTTTCCAGTCAAGCATTAATTCAGAGGCTTGTAATGAAATGGATAGTGAGAGAAAATGCGGAGCTTACACAGCTGTGTGCCTCCTCTCCGCCATCTTGGCCAGAAGTCCAATCCCAAGAGACTTTGGACAGAAAATGCCATCTGCATTCAGAAAAAAGAACTAAGAAGACTGAATGTAAATCAAACACATGTGATGGACACTTTTCTGTATCTTTTTGTCTCTCTAATTTTTTTTCCCTTTTTCCTCTGGTTGTTCTCTCCCAAAATGATTCATAATGCATTGTAGAAAAGAGCCAAATCCATCGGAATTGATAATCATATAATCTTGTACTTGGGATGTACAATGATCTTCTGGTTCTGTTAGTTTCACTTAGTGTCAGTTCATATGGCTTTTCAGGCCTCTCTGAATTCATTCTGAAGATTTTTTTTTTTTTTAACAGAAACATAATGTTCCATATTATTTATATACCATGACTTATTCAGCCATTTTCCAACTGATAGGCATCCACTCATTTTCCAGTTTCTTGCCATTACAAAAAGGGGTGCCACAAACATTTCTAATACTAAGATTTACAATTATTACCTAATTTGAAACTCAGAAAAAAATCTTGGGAGACAAGTGTTATTATTATTCCCAGTTTTACAGATTAGAAATGGAAACTGTAAGAAGTTCATGAGCATTCACTTTCCACATTTATGAAAATTAAATAGGAGATATGAACTTTAAATTAAAAAAATTAACAAGGATATCAAAGAATAATCGAATGTAGAGGATTAATATGAACACTTTGGATTTTGTCTTTACCCACCGTTATCTCCCCCCCAAAAAATATAATGTAAGAATGTAAAATCTAAGAGATGAGAAGAGACTGACTTGTAATGAGGAGTAATGGCCTCAGGTTTGAAAAGAAGTCTTCTTTCTTTGCCCCTACCCCTCAATAGTTATTTCCCCCTTAAAGAATGTAAACTCCTTGACAGCTATGTAATGAGGATGGAGATTAACTTTGGTAATAACCAATTAATAAGGATTCAGGGAAGGGGCCTGTGGTTCAGAATATGAAATAATATGCTGTCTTTGGAATTTCAAATTTATATTTCAAAGATATGTCTATTAACATAGGCACCCATTCTAGCAAAATTGTAAAATAAATCTTTCTTGCATTCAATCTGAATGGGTGAAGTCTTAGTCAAACTTAAATTTGTTGAAGACCTCAGATTGAAAAGGCCAAGGTCTCTCATTTTACCCAGAATCATCTCCAGTTGTTGATTTATATCTTTCCACTGGGCACACATAGCTCTAGAGGGGAAAGTGAAGCAGATGACCTTGCAAAGACCTTCCTCATTTAAATGCAAGTCAATTTCAGTCATGGCATCACCTCCCTGATGTCTTGGTCCTCTTCGAGAATAAAGGGCAAACAATAATAACAACAATCTCTAAATGCCTTTCAGATATCTTGATTTGGGTGTCCTGAAGATATCTTAAAACCCCATGTGTAAAAATGCAACTCATTCTCTTTCCTCCTAAATTCTCCATCTCTCCTAATTTTCTTGTTACTAATATTTCATCATCTTACAAGTCCTACAAACTTGTAATCTAGGCATTATACTTAATTGCTAATAATATTTTCCCTTCCTTCACTATCATAAACAATATGTTTTCTAGGCCTATATATTTTACATTTGCAGTATTTTTCAAAAATGTGCTCATCTCCACTGATACTTTCACTACTCTGGTATACTACCTCATACTTGGACAAATGCAATAGCATGGTGGTTGATCTGCCTTCCTCAGATATCTCCTCTCTCCATTCTATGCTCAATTCAGCCATCAAAGACATTTTCCTAAAGTGTAGTTCTCAAGATTTCCCTTCCTCCAACCACCACTCAGTAAACTTCAGTTCTTCTCTTCATCTTTCAGAACCAACCTGCAGCTTGTGCTTCACTCTCCAACATCTACTCTTTGATCCTGTGACACTGGTTTCTTTGTTGTTCCATGAACATGACCATCCATTTCTTGGCTCTGAACATTTTCTATTTCTATATTCCTTGTCTTGATTGCTTTCCCTACTCATATCTCCCCACTGGTTTACCTGACTTTGAGTCCCAACTAAAATCCCATGCTCATATCCCCATTATGTGATTTGAATCCCAATTAAATTTCCATCTTCTACAGGAAACCTTTTTCTGATGACTCTAAATTCTAGTGTCTTTTTTCTGTTAATTATTTTCTTTTCAACCCGTGTATAGCTGATTTGTGCAAATTTCTTTGTTTGTTTATTTACATGAGATTGGACATTCCTTGCCCCATTGGGATGTAAACATCTTGAGGACAAGATCTTTGAGAGAGGACTTTATTTTGTCTTTTTGTATTCCCAATCTTTAGCATAATAAGTGACTCACAATAAGCACTTTATAAATGTTATTGATTTATGACTGACTGATTTTCATATCTACTACATAGAGTTGTACAATTTTTATAAGACATACAAAGAGTATCCAGGATGAAAATTAGAGCTTTCTACAAATTACTTGGTAAATCTGTATAATGGTTTGCATTTTTGCTATTTTATTTTGTAAACAATACATTTCTTTCATTTTCCAGCAAGTCAGCAATATCTTCATTGTCATTTAGATTGATTTCAAGTGAAAGCTTTTATTACATATGAGTAATTGGGTTTTATTCTTTTGAGTTTTCTTCTTTTTTCTTTTCTTGCTTAGGTTCCAGGTATTTAAAACACTCCATGCAATATGCATCAGAATACATTTAACTCAGTTAAAATTCATCTTGAAAGATTCTGAATCAAAATATTAAATGTATCCTTCAAATTAATTTCTGTGATATAACTGAAATGTTTTAAAATTAGCTTTCAACTTTTTAATTTCATTACATAAATCATAACAGACACTCAATATTTCTTAGACACATTCTCATTATGCTCATTCACCTATTTTTCCTTTCTACTCATTCAGATGTTTAATAAATTAGAAAATGATGTTGTATATTACTACTTTTACAATTAAGGATAAACATTTGGTCTGTTAAATATATGTCTTCTCAGATATTTGCATAGCTTCTATTAAGTTGAGATTGAAAAAAAGTCATGTTTTTATTTTTCACTCATTATTTTTATTATTAATTATTAATTCTGTGATCATATTTGCTTTTCTTTATAAAAATAAATCATTATTTAGGTAATGCTGATATTTCAAACAATTTTATAGGTCATGAATTGCAAAATACTGGGGATTAAATACCCTTTCTTTTTTCTTTTTTTTTCCTTTTTCTTTCTTTTTCCTATATTATTTCTCTGATTTATTGCTTTAACCTAAAAAAAAAATAGGGAGGCTTGCTGTACCCCATGTAGCTAAAAAAAAAAAATCCAGTGATAATAAGATCATATATTTAGGACAGATGGCATATGAGAGGCCATATAATCCAACCTTCTCATTTTATAGATGACAAAACAGAGTCCCAGGGTGATAGATGATTTGCCCAAAGTCAAAGTAGTTTTAAGTACCAGAATATAAATTTAACATACATCCTCTTACTCTGGATGAATATCTTAGGAGCAGTCTCTCAAGGTGTTTTCCATGCAGATTAAAGGAGTTTACCTCAAGATTTTTTTTTTTAATTTGATCCTGTTTTTAAATGACTGTCTGTTGACTGCAGCATGGTCTGTAATGCATGGCATGCAGAGATCTGTCAAGTAGAGATTTGATTAAACTATCCACACAGGAAAAACAAAGTAATTGAAAAAATGCCTATTGTCTAGGCTGTGAAATAAATTTGGATAGAAAAACCAAAGCAAAAATCGTTAATGAACTGGATACAAAATTGATGAAAAAAAGAATCTTCATTAAAAATCACTTCTTTAAAAGAAGTGATGCTATATTTCAAAATATTTCAAGATGTTCCCAAAGATAAAAGTCCAATTCTCGATGTGGCATACAGTTTTGGATTGGAACACTGGAGTAAATTTATTTTATTTATATATTCACATATGCATTTGTTACAATAGTTTTCTTCTATCTGTTTCTTTAAATTGAGATGGGAAGGTAAGAGGGAGAGAATATTCATGCTTTTACTTGAAAATAAAAATCAGCTTCAAAAGAAATGATATCCTAGTGTTGATACATATCTCCAAGTCATGGAATACCACACTCTTTGAAAAATTAAAATCATATGTCATTCAAAGGCCAATGGAAAACAGCATCATGTACATCACTTGATTGCAACATTTTATTAATAAAAATCCATCAGGAATTATAACGCAAATCATAGAAAGATATGTTAAGAGAAATTTATGGATAGAAAAAAAAAAGATGGTTATCCCTGATGTTCTATTGGTAGTCACATAATGTGCAATGATAGATAAGGTCCCTATTATATTTAGAAATAAATAACTAATAATTAATAATAATGATAGGAATATAATATTTATACAATGAAAGTTTTGCAAAGCACATAACAATATGTTTTCATTATCCTAACCCGTGGGATATATTTGTTATTAATAACCTCATTTTAGATATGAGTAAAATAAGGCTGAGAGTATATAGTAATTTTCCTGGAATCACAGCTAGTAAGTGTTTGAGAGAGGACTTGAACTCACATCATCCTGACTCCAGTTCCAGTCTTGTACTTACTATATTGCTAAGCCAACATAGTATGTAAAAAAGAGGAACACAAGATAAGATGTGATCAGGAATGTAAAGAGACTGTAATCATAACTATAGGCAAAGCTACATTGATACAGCAAAGTATCTAGGTGCATTGGAAAAATTTAAACCACCTTATCTCAATATTTGGGAAGAAACTTTTTGGAAGATTATGTTATTTGTTTTGAATTATCTGATTAATTCTCAATTCTCTAGTTTTTTCTCCAGTGTTAAAAAAGGAAACTAAAATAAAATATTCTGGATATGATATTTTTACTATTATTGTTATTGTTGGTTTAAAGGTACAGAAACACAATGATCTTTATACTTACTATGCCCAAATATTTATATCCTTATACAAATCTATGATTTTATTAATCTGATGTTCAGGGAAATTATTCAGTTCACAATCCATTCATGTCAACTCTTTCTACATGGTCCCTATACAGATCTTCTCATTTCAACACAGATGGTTTCCTCATTTTACTAGAGGTGATAATCAGTTCTAACTTCATGAGGATAGTCAAAGAGAACTTTACATTGTCATTCATTCCTCACAGCATATGACATCTTTCTCTTTCTCTCTCTCTCTCTCTCTCTCTCCCTCTCTCTCTCTCTCTTTTTCTCTCTCTCTATCTCTCTCTCTCTCTTTCCTTCTCTCCCTCCACATATAAATGAATACATATATTCAAACATACACACACTTCCACTTAATTTTATATATAATATTTATAAAAGTATGTAGATATATAAATTATTTTATTTTTATATCTATCATTTTTCTTCCTACACTCTTCTTTGTGACAAAGAAAAAATAATTAATGAGCAATAACCAACAAGGAAATCTGGTCTGAATAGTTTTGTATTATTATTATTATAACATTTAATGTTGCATAATGAAATATAATACTGTGTATTTTATAATAACATATAAAATGTTCTATGATGAATATGCATAAAGATTATTTTTATATCCTCACTGAGCTTTTCCTTAATTTCCAATACTCAGGGTTCAGCTTTTTAGTTATAATTGGTAAAGCACATTGTCACTTAGCTATGTGCATTTCATAATATTTTTTTTGCATATTTTAACTACATTATTATATATAAATGTTTTATTTATACATATACATACATATATGCATGCATAGGTACATATATTGCATATTATTATTAATAATAATGTTATTACTACTGAAAAGTAATGTGCTTTTGGGGATTCATAAACATGTACATATGGATGTACACAGATAAAATATAAACTTTTATATGCAATTCACATGGTTATTTTTTCAAGTAATGTCATTATTAAATTCTAATTCTGACAAAGTATTTTCCAACTTTCCCAGAAATTCTTGTCAAAAAAGGAAACCTTACCATATAATATATGGTCCTTGATGGAATAAATGCTGAACTACTGTGATTTCCTTTCCTGGTTTTCTCTATCTATTATGGTCTAATGAAGTATATTTTGTTGTTGTTGTTGTATGTTTTTAACCATCATCAAATACATTTTATGATTATTACTTCATTATATGGGTTTAAATTTGATAATGTGCCTTTTCATTTTTACCTTTTCTCATTATTTTCTTTGAGATTTTATAGCTTTTGTTCTATCTCCCCGATCCCAAATGTTGTTACTATCTTGCCTATTTCTAAAATTTATCTCTTCAATAATTCACTATAGGTTTCATTCTGAAAAGCTGGTAAATATTCCCTTTAAAAACAGTATCTGTATGCATATGCATATATATATATATACATACACACACACACACACACACATATATACATATATGTCCAGCTACCCATCTATGCTCTCAGTCCAAAAACAAGCAAGACTACCTCTGGAAATTATTTCCTTTTTGTTTATTTAAATTATGTCCCATAGTTGTATTTATATGCATTTTGTATGTTTTGCTGAGTTGACTTCTACATATTTTATGAATTTTGAAATCATTTTAAATGGAATATAACTTATTTCTGTTTTTTTGTTTTTTGTTTTTTTTAGTATTGTGAAATGAACAATTTTTGGCTTTGTTTTTATAGATTTTTTTTTTTTTGGTATTCTGAAACCATCTTACAGTTATCAATTATCTCACTTATTTGCTTCATTGATTTTATGATATTGTCTAAGTAAACTCTCATGGTGTTGAAAATAGGGAGATATTTATTGGCTCTTTGCTGATATTATTAACTTTAAATTTTACTTCTTCGTATACTTAGTATGTCAAGAAGTATATTAAGACAGTAAGAGATAATTTAATTGATTTAAACATATATTCAATAATAATTTTTAAAGTTATTTTTAAGTGAAGATAGCTTTTTTTGCTTTATTAAAACATATTTTTAAAAAATCAAACCAAGGATTAATGCTTTTATATTTATGAATTAAAGTTTTTAACATGAATGGATTTTTCAAAAACTTTTTTTTCTGCACCGACTAAGATTTTGGTTTTGCTTGTTGACACAGTTAATTGTGCTCATTATTCTAGTGTTAAAACTTTTTTTTTCCAAATCCCCTGTATTTAATTCAATTTTTTCATATAAAGTTATTTTTCTCAATACATTTTTCTCATATGGAATTTATTAGGGAAGTTTTGTAATAATTTTCATTATGGAGATTAAATTGCTGCAATATATTGTCAACAAACTGATTGCCTTATCGTTTTGAAAGCTGAAAGAAAGTGAATTGTTCATGATGTCGAAACAATGTTGGAAGCATCATGCAGACCAGAATACTAAAAATATGTAGTAAATTTCTACTGAAACAGGGTGAATTTTGAAAGGATTTTAGGAATTTAGCACATATATTTGAATTAGGATGAAATACATTTGATTAATGCCTGTAGGTAAACTATATAACTGCGTATAATAAATACTTTAATTAAAATGAAGATCATAAATACAAAAGAAGATATTTCTATGGTTATCATTTTCAACTTTAAGAAGATGGTCATTTTGTAAATTAAGAAAATACAGGAGAGACAGCAAGGTGATCCAGTGCATAAAGTATGAGTTCTGGAATCAAGAACTGAAATCTGGCCTTAGACACTTACTAGCTATTTGACCCAATATAAGTCATATAATCCTGATGGCCTCAAAAAAAAAAAGAAAGAAACAAAGATGTTATTAAATTTAATAAGGGTCTTAGAGTTTTTTTGCAAAGAAAAAGAAGCATTTCTGATGAATTACAGAATGCTACTAAGATAATCTAGTACAGAAAACTCAGAATTGATGCATGTGAATATGGAACACTGCTATTTTTTTTCTTCATCTGAAAATTGCCTGTTCATAGTTTTTGATTATCAATTGAATAATGCCTTGAATTCTTACAAATTTGAGTCAATTATGTATATATGTTTTTCGAAATGAGACCTTTACCAGAACTGTTGCATAAAACTTTCCCCTGTTTATCACTTCTCTTGTTTTGTCTACATTGGTTTTGTTTGATTTTGTTTGTACAAAAAAAAAATGGTTGAGTTTTGTTTGTACAAAACTTTTTAACTTCAAAATTATACATTTTGCAATTCATAATGTATTCAGATTCTTTTTTTTTTACCACAAATTCTTTCCTTCTCCAAAGATCTGAGAGGTAGACTGTCCTCTGTTATTCTTAATTCTTTATAATAACACTTTTTAACTCTAGATCATGAACCAATTTCAATCTTTTCTTAGTATAGGGTATTAGGTGTTGGTCAATGTTTAATTCCTGCCATACTAATTTCCAGCCCAACATTTTTTGTCACATAGTGAGTTCTTATCCCAGAAACTGAGTTCCTTGAATTTATCAAATATTAGATCATTACAGTCATTGATTATTGTGTTTTATGAACTTAACCTATTCCACTGATTGCCTACCTTATTTCTTAGCCAGTACCAAACGGTTTTGATGACAGTTGCTTTATAATACAATTTTAGGTCTGGTAGAGGTAGGCCATGTTTATTTACATTTTTCCATTAATTTCCTTAAAATTATTGACCTTTTCTTCTTCCATTTGAACTCTGTTATTGTTTAGCTCTATAAAATAAGTTGTTAGGAGATTTATTGGTATTGTAATGAATAAATAGATTATTTTTTGTATTGTCATGTGAAGCTGAAATCATTCTGCTGATATTTTCTTATAGAAAAAATAATATTCCATAACATTCATATACCATAATTTCTTTAGCCATTCTCCAACAGAAAGGTATCTGCTCAATTTCTGGTTTCTTGCTGTTATAAAAAAGAGCTACAACAAATATTATTGCATATATAGGTCCTTTTCCCTTTTTCATGATCATTTTGGGGTATAGGCCCCTACAGGATCCAAAGAGTATGCATATGTTGATACTCATTTTGGATAGAGTTTTAATTACTCTCCCAAATACTTGGATCAGTTCAGAATTTGACCAACAATATATTAGTGTTACAGGTTTCCATATCTCCTCCAAAATTAATCATTATCTTTTGGATCTGACTGTTGAAAATTATTTTCTTAGTTTGGTTATCTATATTGTCAAATAAGCTAATAGTTATTTTTTTCTAGTATTGAATCAACCATGCATTCCTGATATAAATCATCGTGGTGTATTATCCTGGGAATAAATTGCTGCAATCTCTTTGCTAATATTTTATTTAATATTTTGCCATCAGAAGTGGATTTATTTGACAAAGAGAAGATCTAACTCAGTTTCAATTGATCAGTGATGGACAGATGCAGTTATACCCAAATGAAAGAACACTGGGAAATGACTGTAAACTGTTTGCATTTTTGTTTTTCTTCCCAAGTTATTTTTATCTTCTGAATCCAATTCTTCCTTTGCAATAAGAGAACTGTCCTGGTCTGTATACATATATTATATCTAGGATATACTGTGAGATATTTAACATGTATAGGACTGCTTGCCATCTGTGGAAGGGGGTGGAGGGAAGGATGGGAAAAATGGGAACAGAAGTGAGTGCAAGGGATAATGTTGTAAAAAAATTACCCTGGCATGGGTTCTGTCAATAAAAAGTTACAATTATTAAAAAAAAAAAAAACAGAATCAGGTTTTGATGCTAATGGACACATTCTATAAAATGGGGACATTAATACTTGGAGTTGTTCTCTATAGTATAGGTGTGAGAATTAAATGAGATGAAATGTATAAAAAGCTTTGGAAATCTCTTATTTTTGGAAAATTTAAAATTTATTTTAAACTTAAATAAAAATGAGAAAAGAAAAAAAAAGATTTTTTTCCATCAATATTCATAATGAAAATTGGTCTGTCATTTTCTTTCTGTTTTGACCCTGCCTGGTTTAGGTACAAGCATCATATATATGTCATAAAAGGAATTGTTTAGGATTCCTTCTTTCCCTATTTTTCCAAAGAGTTTGCATTGTATTGCAACTAATTGCTATTTAACTGTTTGGAATAATTCCATTGAGCTAAACACTTTATACTTGTATAAGCATTCATCTATTTCCATTAGATTACCAGATTTATTGGCATTAGTTTGGGCAAAATAGCTCATAATTATTACTCTAATTTCCCTTTCATTGGTGGAAAGTTTATCTTTTCATTTTTGATACTAAATATTTGATGTTCTTCTTTCTTTTTACTAACCAAATTAACTAAAAGTTTGTATATTTTATTTTGTATAAATACAAAACCAACTATTAGTTGTGTTTTTTTTAATTCAATAGTTTTATTACTTTCAATTTATTAATCCCCCCTTTTATTTTCAGAATTTCAAATTTGTTGTTTAATTTTTATTTTTTTTCTTTTTCTAGCACTTTTTATTGCATGCCCATTCATTAATCTTCTCTTTCTCTATTTTGTGCAAGTAAGCATATAAAGATATAAAGCTTCCTCTAAGAAATTCTTTGGCTGCATTCCATGAATTTTGGTATGTTGTCTCATTATTTTCATTCTCTTGGAAGAAATTATTGATTATGTATATGAAATTTATTGTTTCACTCACTTATTTTTTAGGATTAGATTTTTTAATGTCTAATTAATTTTTAGTCTACATTTTAGATCATTAGAGCACTTTTCATTTTAATCATGGTTTTCAGGAAATCCAATAATTCTTGTCTCTCCGATGATCTATTTTCAACATCAGTTGTTTTTACAATAAAGTATTTTACATTTTCTGTTTTTTTTTTCATTTTGGGGGTTCTATTTAATTATTGATGTCTTACTGAGTCAATCACTTAAAATTTGTTCAATTCTAATTTTTAAGGAATCATTGTTTTTAGTCAGCTTTTTAATCTTTTTTTGCATTTGCCCCTTTGAAGTTTAGTGTCCCAATATTTTAAGATATATTTGTCTCAACATTCATAAAAGCTATTGATGGTTGGAGTTCTTTTTTTGCTTTGTTGTTCATTTTTAAAGGTTGAGTTCTGCTCTTAGGGTTTATGGGAGATTGTCCCAAGCTTTTTCTACAGACAACCATAGTTTCATGCTCCTGTAGGATCAATGCTCTTGACTGTGGTGATGGCCACTCCAAATTTATTCTCAGGTTCAGGGGCTCACTGTTTGCCTTTTTTAGTTGTATTGGATGTCTCACAGTTAGCCTTCTCTTTCACTGGCTTCTGAAAGAGGAGAGTAGCCAATGCTGCTATATATTTTTCAGAACTTCTCAGTAGATTTCCTTGTCCTGAGCTGTACCTGCACTCAGTCACCTTCGTTGTGCTTGATTGAAATAGAACTTTTCTGAAGTTCTTTCAAAACATCTTCTGTTGGAAATTTGTTAGATTCCAAATATCTGTGTTTTGTCACTCCAAAATTATGTCAAAGTCTTGATCTGGTGTTGATCTGAAGGAAGCTAGGAAGAACCCAGAGACCTGTGTATTCTTCACCATATTGGCTCTGCACTCTCAGCATTTCCAAAGAGGCATGATCTTTATTTTTTTATTGAATTTTGGTATAATCTGCCATGAATGAAAAAAAAATGCACTGTAATACTTATTTTCAAATATATATTCCCTAAATCATTCTTTTGGTTAGTATTCTCATCTTATTTTGTTACTAGGAGATTTTTTAGACAAAGAAGGGAGAACTTGACTCACAAATATTTAGAATCAGTATTATTTTCAACATGGTTTCTAAATTTATGTATTAAATTGAAACCTGGGAGGCAAGAAAATCAATAGTATTGTTCTATTTCTAGCTCATACATGAGATGTGACCCTGCCTAGTTACTTAAAATCATAAGACCCCAGACAGCCTTCTAATACGATAAGTTGTGGAGAGCTTTGTTCTCCAATGAAATCAAAGATAGAGATCAATCAATATATAACCTCATTTACTTTTGAAGTGGTTCTTTCCTGAGTGGTGTCATTTTGAGATTACCTGCATTTTGTAGTTATTAAAAAATCTTTTATATAATGTTGACTCTACTAGGATTTAAAGCATCTGATCTTAATGGCAGATGTTAATCTAACATAATAAACAAGAGAATTATTTGGAATTGAAGTATAAATAAATTCTTAATTTACAAAAATCAATTGGATATTTCTGTTCATTATTGTAGAATCGCTTGCTGTTTTTCCCCCATTATTTAATTCTAGTATCTAAAAATCCATTCAATGATTTAAAATGAATACTCATGACTTATTCTATACTCAGATTATTTTTGCTGTTGTTTAGTCATTATTTCAACTTGTTACTTGGCTTTTAATTCTGTTAAATCAGGGCTTTGTTTCCATGGTGGAGGATGCAGTATAGCAAACTTCAGGGGCTTTGTGCAATTGTTTTCAGATATACTTCTTGGAACCTGATCACAAACTTTTTTTTTTCTGCTCTGAGACTGTAAGGAGTGTCTCTGCTCCATTGTGGAGTATCCTAGGATGGTAAAGCAACAGAGTCCTTCTTCAAGGAAGAAACTTCTTGTGAGATGAGGTCTCTGAAGTGCTGCCATTACCAATACCCACTCCAACTCCTAATTGGCTGGTGTCCCAAGATCCTCTCACCAACCTGATGAATATTTCCTGTTGACCTTCCATGGTGTCATGAGCTGAGAGACCTAGAAACCTCCAGGTTTGCCCCTGATTCAAGACTAGTTCCAGCTTCAGTGCAAGGGCCTGAGGTAGGACAGGGGTTGCATTGGCTTGGAATGTGCACAAACTGCATGCTGAACTTCTGCCTTACTGCCATAGACCTTCCCCACCACCTCCCCACTCTAGGACAGAATTCAGCTGAATTACATGGAAATGGAGCTGAATTGGAGGCTGAAGAAAGCAGAGGCAGAAGAAAAGGACAAAGCTGCAAGAGCTCTTGGAACCAGGTAGAGAGATAGGCCTCTAAGCTAACCAGGCTATATTGGAGGCAATAAAAGATCTGAACTTTTATCACCTGGCTGTGTTGTGAGGTGATTATTACTTTCAACTGCAACTAAGGCTGCCTCCAGAAAACCTCCCCTGAGAAACCTGCTCTCACCCAGAGATTACTATTATTATATTTATTTTAAAGAAGAAAAAGAATACCAGCTTTTGGTGCCCTGAATGTGGGATTGATTTCAGTGGAAAAGCCTGTAATCCTGATCCAGTGGAAAAGTCTCCTCAACCCAGAAATTAGGGTGAGTACAACAAAGAAATTTTGTCAAAAGAGTTAAAGTAGAATTTCATCTAAGATGGAGCAGATATTTAGAAACAGCCTGTTTCTGTTCAAGGAAAATGTTAAGAGAGCATTGTCAAAGTTATGGAAAGCCAAGATTTATTATAATTTTGGAGCAGATCACTGAACTTTTAGAAACTGTTAAGTACATATGTCCTTGGTTCTCTACAGAAAAAGAATTGGATTTAGACGAGTGGAAATTAACAGGAGAAAAACTGGGTGAATAGTACAGATCTAATTCAAACTCAATGCAGTGGACATTAGAAAGAGAGGATCTTTTTTATAATAAAAATGGATCTGACTCAATTTCCAAAGACATAATTAATACATACAATTTAATACAATTGGCTATAAGAAGTTATTTAAGTGTTAGAATGAAGAAAAAGAAAGTGCAGGAGGGAAAAAGTGCCAACTTTACTAGGTAAAAAGGAGGACAAATCAGATGAGAATGGAGTTAATTACAATTCTGAGTGTGATACTAAACAGCAGAAGGAATTAGATCACTCCACATCTCATGACTCTCCCCCCTCAATTAACCCTTTATGGGAGGAGAAATAAGGGGGAGAGAGAGAGGCAGAAACACAGTCAGTTTCTCCTGTAAAGCAGAATATGGCAAGATTAGAAAAAGCACTAATTCAGGCAAAAAATGAAGGAGAAGATATATCTGATTTTATAAATGCATATCCTGTGATTGAAAAGCTTGGCTCTTCAGGTCAAAAAGAGAGAAAATACACTCCTTTTAATTTGGAAAAAATCAAGGATTTGAAAAAGGGTTGCACTCTTTATGGGATTACATTCTCTTATGTTAAAATGTTACTAGATAATTTGTCTTATGAAATCTTAACTGCAAATGATTGGAAATCCATATCTAGAACATGTCTAGAACTGGGACAAAATTTATTGTGGCTTTCGGAGTTTCATGAATTATGTAGGATTTAATCCCAATGCAATAGGCAAACAGGAGCTATTGGACAAATAACTTTTGACCAACTAGCTGGTGAAGGTCAGTATGCAGAGAGCTCAGAACAGATTCATTATCCCATAACACTGTATGGGCAAATTTCTAAGGCTGCAATAAAAAGCTTGGAATTCTCTCCCTGGACAGAAAGATGGAAATAAAGCTTTTACAAAAATAGAGCAAGGTCCCAATGAAACTTTTGCTGATTTTGTGGGACGTTTGCAAACAGCTGTAATAAGTACCATTGGAGACAATGCAGCAACAGAAATCATGACTAGACATTTGGCTAAGGAAAATGCCAATGAGGTTTGCAAAAGAATTATATGGGGGCTAGACAAAGATACTCCTTTAGAGGAGATCATAAGATGCTGTGCCACAGTGGGCACAAATGCTTATTATGCCCAGACTATGATGAACATGGAAAGACAGGGTACCTCTTGGCAAGGGACTTCTAGAGAAACTGGTACATGTTTTCAGTTGGACATTTGAGAGCTCATTGTAGATATGGAGATAGAGTGAGAAGACAGGGTGAGAGAAAACCCAAAACCCCATGTCCAAAATGTAACCGAGGCTTTCACTGGGCCTCTGAATATAGATTGACCCAGAGAAATGAGAGGCAGGGCCCAGCTCCAAGGTATCAATCAAAGGACAGGTGAGGCATGATAGCAGCTGAGGTTACACCCAGAGAGACTTTAGAAATTCAGGACTCTGATGTCATCAACCAACAGAAAAGCAATCAGGATTACAGTTAGGGAGAATACAGCCCTTTTAAGACAACAAGGCAGTATCCAGTGCAAACAACTCCAATGTAATTACCAGATGATGAGGAGAAATCCCAAAAATGGTAAATAGAAGGGAATTAGATAGGTTAACTGCTTGGGGGAGAGGATTTTCTTGCATCTCTACATGTGGAGAAGGAATCAGATGGGTCCCAATGAGCTGCATTCGCCTTGTCCATTGCAGAGAGATGAAGCAGACCCTTGAAACAAAGGAGAAGACCCAATAAATATTGGGTGGTTCTGTTGCTGATTGTGCTCACCATTGAAAGAGCATGGCTGACAATGAGACTGTTAAAAGAACTTTAAAATCTTCAGATTTCAGTTCCTGAAATACCAGCAACAATCATTGGATTTCCTGAGATGAAACAGAAAAAGAGAAAAACTTCAAAACAAAGGAGATTTAAGAAACATCTGACACTGAAAGTGCATAGCTGATAATGAGACTGTTAAAAGAACTTTTAAAATCTTCAGGAATCATTGGATTTTCTAATACAAGATGAGACTGTTTTAGTTCTTGAAAAACCAGCAAGAATCATTGGATTCCTTGAGATGAAAAATTGTTGATGAGACTATTGCTGTATTTCAGAGCTTACAGAAACTATTGGATTCCTGGCACATGAACTAATGGACAATGGATTCCTTTTGGACTATTTCTAGGACTTATGGACATGTGTAAATTCTCAGGTTGATTTATGTTATTTGTTACATTACTACTAGCCTGTGTTATATTGCTATGTGCTTATGTATTTTATGTAATTGCAAGAATCATTGGATTTCTTGAGATAAAAAATTGTTGATGAGACTATTGCAGTATTTAAATTTTCATGTTGATTCATGTTATTTGTTACATTACTACTAGCCTATGTTATATTATTATGTGCTTATGTAAATTATGTGTAATGCCTCCCATATTGATGGATTTATGTATACCATGTATATCTGCTTCAAGTTCTGGCCCATATTGATGGATTTATGTGTACTTGTTTCAAGTGAGCCCCTTCAGAAACCTGCTAATCTGATTTGACTTCCTATTTCCTTTGGTGTTATGTTCATCTCCCTTCCTGAGAAGTCAGCTAAGGTGTGACCACCTTCTTTTTATGGTATTTTTACTCCTTTTTTGAGCAGTCAGGGAAGGCGTGATCACCTTTTTGGGGTTCTCACCTCCTCGAGAAGTCAGGGAGGTCATGACTACCCTAGTTCAAAAACAAAAGGAAGCGGGAGATGTTGGAATCTTTACAGACTGTTAAGTCATTAGAGTTGAGATGTTTTGTGCTAGAACCTGAAATAAGGTGCTAAGTAGAACTAAGTGATACAATGCTTGTGTTTACACCTTTATGCATTGGAATTCACAAGTATGGGAGACTCACAAAATTAACTGTGTAACTTCATGAATTCACACCTCCCTTGAAGCTCTTAGAGCCAGAGAGTATTCTGGGAAAAAAACCCATAATCCCTCTCTCTCGTACCCCACAATTCCTCTCTCTCACATAGAAGAAACAGACAGAGGCTCTCAGAGAGAATTCAGCTGAATTACATGGAAAGTGAAGCTGAATTAGAAGCTGAAGAAAGTAGAGGCAGAAGCAAAGGACAAAGCTGCAAGAGCTCTTGGAACCAAGCAGAGAGATAGGCTTCTAACCTCACCAGGCTATATTGGAGACAATAAAAGATCTGAACTTTTATCATCTGGCTGTATTTTGAAGTGATTATTACTTTCAACTGCAACTAAGGCTGCCTCCAGAAAACCTCCCCTGAGAAACCTGCTCTCACCCAGAGAGAACCATTATTATATTTATTTTAAAGAAGAAAAAGAACACCAGCAGATTCCCAAATATTTTATGTTATCTACAGTTATTTTGAATGGAATTTCTCTTTGTATCTCTTGCTGTTGCATTTTGTTGGTGATGTATAAAAATGCTGAGGATTTATGTGGATTTATTTTGTATCCTGCAACTTTGCTAAAGTTGTGGATTATTTCTAATAGCTGTTTAGTAGAATCTCTGGAGTACTCTAAGTATACCATCATATCTTCTGCAAAGTGTGATGATTTGGTTTCCTCATTACCTACTCTAATTCCTTTGATCTCTTTCTCAACTCTTATTTTCTGAAGTTAGTGTTTCTTTTCTTTTATTCTTTTTTTTTTAACTTTTTATTGACAGTACATATATATCAATAATTTTTTACAACATTATCCCTTACCCTCACTTCTGTTCTGATTTTTCCCTTCCCTTCCTCCACCCCCTCCCTTAGATGCTAGGCAGTCTTATGCATGTTAAATATATTGTACTATATCGTAGATACAATATATGTGTACAGAACCAACAGTTCTCTTGTCGAAGCTAGCATTTTTAATAAAATATTGAATGATAATGGTGATAGTGGGCAACCTCATTTCACTTCTGATCTTACTGGTAACGGTTCCAGTTTATCTGCATTACATATGATGTTTACTGACAGCTTTAAATAGATACTCCCGCCTATTTTAATAAATAAGTCCATTTTTTTTACTGGAATCTCAAGTGTTTTTATTAGAAATGGATGTTGGATTTTATCAAATGCTTTTTTCTGCATCTATTGAGATGATCATATCTTTTTTCTTAATTTGGTTATTGATATAGTCAATTATGCTAATAGTTTTCCTCATATTAAAGCAGCCCTGCATTACTCATATAAATCCTATTTGGTCCTGGTGTATTATCCTATGGATAATTTTCTGTAATCTTTTTGCTAATGTTTTATTTATGATTTTTGTATCTGTTTGATGATTTCTTAAAAGATAGTGTCTAGGCTCTTTTTGTCATCATGTATTTCAGGGAGTCCAATAATCCTTAGAGTGTCTCTCCTAGATATATTTTCCAGCTCAGTTGTTTTCCCAATTAGGTGTTTTACATTTTTCCTATTTATTTTCATTTTTTTGCGTGTGTTGCTTAACTGATTCTCAATGTCCCACTGAATCAGTCATTTCCATTTGTTCAATTCTGAATTTTGGTGAATTATTTTCTTCATTTACTTTTTAAATTCCTTTTGCATTTGTCCAATTGAATTTTTAGATTCTGTTTTGTTTTGTTGTGTTTTGTTTTTTATGGAATTTTTTTTTCCATTTCACAAATTCTATTTTTTAAGGAGTTATTTTCCTTTTTCCATTTCAGAAATTCTATTTTAAGGAGTTATTTTCTTTTTCTGTTTTGCAAATTCTGTTTTTCTGGGAGTTGCTTTTTTCCCCATTTCATCAAATTAATCTTTAAATGAGTAATGTGATTTTTCCTTTTCAATAAGTCTATTTTGTAGTGAATTTTCTTCAGATAGTTGCTGTGTTGCCTTTTCCAAACCCTCTTTCAAATTGTTCATTTCCTTTTCCCATTTTTCTTCTAGCTCTCCTTTAAGATCCTTTTTTTTCTTTTAGGAGAGCCTTATGTGATAGGGATCTGATTGTGTTGCCTTTTGGGGCTTCTTCAGGAGACAATCTGCGTTTAGTCTTCTCAGGGTTTGAAATCTGTTCTCTTTCACTGTAGAAGCTGTCTATCTTCAGAGTTCTCTTTCATTTTTTACTTATTAAAAAAAAAAATTAAGGTCTACCTTTAGGGCAGGGGAGGTTTTGCAAGTGGCCACAGCTGTGCTGGGTCATTGCTAATTCATTCCTGGTGCTGGGTGGGATTCGCCAGTTCCCAGAAGATTCTGGTGTTTGGGGGTTCAATATTGATCCTTTGTGTTTGTGTTGGATTTTTTTAAATAAATTCTCTGTTAATATGCTACCTTGAAACCAGGGCAGAGTGGCTGACAGTGCTGTAGATTCCTCCTCATAGATTCCTTGTTACGTGGAGTCTGCACTGCCCCACAGAGTCTGTACTATCCCTTTACTCTGTGCTGGTGTTTGTATTCAACTGCTTGTGCTTTCTTCCAACCTTCCATTTCCAATTGAAATACATCTTTTCGGGAAATCTTTTAAATTATCTTCCGCTGATAATTTGTTGCACATCCAGTATTTGTGGGTTCGGAAAGTCCAAAGATAATTCAGTGACTAGATTTAGTAATTAGTGTGAGGGTTGTAGAGGTCAGAGAGAAATGTGTGTCATCCCTTCCATCTTGGCTCCACTTCCCTCCTGTTTAGAGAACTACTTATATAATCCTAGAGAATCAACTAAAAAATTATCAGAAATAATCCATAACTTTAGCAAAGTTGCAGGATACAAAAATCCACATACATTATTCATATTCTTATACATTACTGGCAAAATACAAAAGCAAGACCAACAAAGAGAAATCCCGTTTAAAATAACTGCTGATATATTTAACATGTATTGGTCATTCTGCCATCTAGGGGAGGGGGTGGGGGGAAGAAGGGGAAAAATTGGAACAAAAGGTTTGGCAATTGTCAATGCTGTAAAATTACCCATGCATATAACTTATAAATAAAAAGCTATAATAAATCATAATAATAATATATTTAAAAATAAATTTAAAATAAAATAAAATAATTGTTGATAATATAAAATATTTGGGAATTTATCTGCCAAGGGAAAGTAATGAACTACATGAGCAAAACTACAAAACACTTTCCACACAAATAAATCTAATCAATTGGGAAAATATCAAATGCTTGTGGATAGGTAGAGCGAATATAATAAAGATGACGATACCCCTTAAACAAATCTATTTATTTAATGCTATAGCTATCAAACTCCCAAGAAATTATTTTACTGCTATAGAAAAAATAAAAACAAAATTCATGTGGAAGAACAAAAGGTCAAAAATTCCAAAGGAATTAATGAAGAGCAAAGCAAATAAAGGTGGCCTAGCTGTACCAGATGTAAAACTGTATTATAAAGCAGTGGTCATCAAAATCATTTGGTACTGACTAAGAAATAGAGTATTTGATCAGTGGAATAGGTTAGGTTCACAAAAAAAAATAGCCAATGACTATAACAATCTAGTATTTGACAAACAAAAGACCCCAGCTTTTAGGATAAGAATTCCCTATTTGAGAAAAACTGCTGGTAAAATTGGAAACTAGTATGGCAGAAAGTAGGCATAGATCCACACCTAACACCATATACCAAGATAAGATAGAAATGGGTTCATGATGTAGACATAAAGAATGATATTATGAACATATTAGAAGAACATAGTATAATTCACCTGTCAGATTTGCAGAGGAGGAAAGATAGTAGAGATCATTATTGATAATAAAATAGATGTTTCATTATATTTAAGTTAAAATGTTTTTGTGCAAACAAAATTAGTGTAGACAATTTTAGAAGGGAAGCAATAAACTGGAAAACATTTTTATATCCAAAGTATCTGCTAAAGGCCATATTTCTAAAATATAATGAGAATTGACTCAAAATTATTATAGTTCAAGCCATTCTCCAATTGATAAATGGTCAAAGGATATGAACAAAAAGTTTTCAGATGAAGAAATTGAAACTATTTGTTGTCAAATGAAAATGTGTTCCAAATCACAATTGATCAGAGAAATGAAAATTAAGACAACTCTGAGATACCACTACACATATATCAGATTGGCTAAGATGACAAGAAAAGATAATGATAAATGTTGGAGGGAATGTAGGAAAACTGGGACACTGATACATTGTTGGTGGTACTGTAAACTGATCCAATCATTCTGGAGCATAGTTTGGAACTGTGATATTAGAAACTACTTAATTAAATCTCAATCAAAGTTATTATCTATTTTTTTCTAACTCAATTCATTTCAAGAGAGATATTAAATAGCATTTATTATTTATAAAAAAGCTCAATGCTTTATGGGCTAGAAACTTTTTATTTATTTTATTTTTTGCTCTTTATATATGCATATTAAATTTTTAATACATATTTCTTTATAAATCATTTTGGAAGAGAAAAATCACAACAAAACAGAAAATCAAAAAGAGAGGGGGAAAAAAACAGAAAAAGGAAGTGACCATAGAATGTGTTGATTTGCATTCGTTCCCCAAAGTTCTTTTTCTGGATATAGATGGTGTTTTCTATACTAAGTTTATTGGTATTTGACTTGAGCCACTGAAGTTGATCATTGCTCAATCTTGCTTTTACTGTGTAATAGCTTGCTCTGTTTTGGCTAGTTTCACTTAGTATCAGTTCATGTAAATCTTTTCAGGCCTTTCTCAAAATGACCTTGTTCATTATTTTTTTTTTTTTACAGAACAATATTCCAGTGTGTTCACATTCTATAACTTATTCAGCCATGCCCAACTTGATGGACATCTACTCACTTTTTCAATTCCTAAAGAGCTGTTAAAAACCTTTTTGCATATGTGGGTCCTTTCCCCTCCTTTAAGATTTCTTTGGAATACAGAAAAACTAATGGCACTTGTGAGTTAAAGGATATGCACAATTTGCTAGTTCCTTGGGCATAGTTCTAAATTGCTCTCCAGAATGGTTGGATCATTTCACAACTCCATCAAGAATTCATTAGTATCCCAGTTTTCCCAAATCCCCTCTAACAATTATCATTATCTTTTCCTGTAATCTTAGCAAGTCTGAAAAGTGTGAAGTAGTCCTGCAGACTTGCTTCATTTTGCATTTCTGTAAACAATAGTGATTCAGAGCATTTTTTTTTTAATGTGAATCTAGATGGCTTTAATTTCTGAACATGAACCTTGTCATTTGAAACTTATTTATTCATATTCTTTGACCATGTATCAACTACTTAATGACTTGTATTCTCAAAAATTTGACACGATTCTTTATACATTTTAGAAATGAGACTTTTATCAGAAATACCAGTTGTAGAATTTTTCCCAGCTTTGTACTTCCTTTTCAGTCTTGTTTGTGTTGATTTTCTTTGACAAATTTTTTAAATTTCATATAATCAAAGTTATCCATTTTGAATTTCATAATATTCTGTAGTTCTTCTTTGGTAATAAATTCTTCCCTCTCCAAAAAATCTCTTAGATAAATTATCCCTTGCTCTCTAATTTGTTTATGATATCACTTTCTATACCCAAATCATGTACTCATTTTAACCTTAGTTTGGTATGGGTTGCAATATGTAAGTCAAATCCAAGTTTCTTACATGTTATTTTGTAGTTTTCTCAGAATTTTTTTGTGAAATACTGTTGGAATCTTTACAAACTGCTAACTAATTAGAGTTGATCTGATCTTACAAGAAGATGTTTTGGGCCAGAACCTGAAACAAGGTACTAAGTAGAACTAATTAGTACAATGCTTGTTGTTTACACCTTTACTCATCAGAGTTCACAAGTATGCCAGATTCACAAAGTAAAGTGAATTTGGCATATTTGTGAACTCCAATGAATGGACAGTTTTGCCACAGGGAATGAAAAATAGCCCTACTATATGCCAAATGTATGTTGCTGCTGTGCTTGCTCCAGTAAGAAAAGCATTTCCAAAAGTTATGCTATTACATTATATGGTTGATATATTGGGATGTGCACCTGAGGAGCGAATGTTAGAAGCATGTCAACAAAAGACCATAGAAACACTAAGATACTACAAACTTCATATCGCTACAGAAAAAATTCAAAGGCATGTTCCTTTTCAATATTTAAGATATCCTAAGGCACTTACACTAGAAAAAACTGTCTTTAAGAACAGAGAGGTTGAACACCTTAAATGATTTCCAAAAATTAATAGGAGATATCCAATGGATGTGTCCAGTGTTAGGTTTAACTACCAATCAATTGCAACCCCTATATGACATTTTAAGGGGAGACACTGCTTTAAATTCACTACACTCAACTTACAAAAGAAGCTCAAGAGGCTTTGAGAGAAGTTGAACTGGCTTTATCTAACGTGGTTGAAAAAGTAACTCAAAAACCCTTGGAAATATCAGTTTTTGCTACAAAAGAAGCACCCACAGCAGTCCTTTATCAAGGAGACAGTGTGATAGAGTGGGTGAATCTCCCAGAACAACCAGAACAAAGCCTTACTCCTTACCCAGTGCTTGTGGCTAGAATTTTATTAAAGGCCATTAAGTGAGCAGTACATTTATCTGGGATAAGACCTGACAAGATATACAGCTTTTATACAAATGCACAAATTAATGTGTGTTGTGAAACCATCCCAGAGTGGCAAATTTTATTGGCCATGGCTCCAAATTTTGCACATGGATCTCCATTAAAGATAACCAGACTACTGCATAATTGGCAATGGATTTTTGAGGAGAAGGTTTCTAAGGTTCCTCTTAAAGGACCAACTATTTTTACAGACGCAGCCAAACAAAATATTTGTGCTGTATACTCTCATGATTTAACCATAAAAAGAGTAGTCAGAACTCCTTTTCAGTCCACTCAGCAGAACGAATTATATGCGATAATGCTAGCTCTCACTTATTACCCAGGAGACCTAAATATAATATCTGATTCAGCCTATTCAGTAGGTGTGGTACAAAGAATTGCCACAGTCCAAATAAAATTTGGAGCTTCTAATATATATCAGCTCTTTAAGGAACTTCAAGAGCAAGTGAGAAAGCATCCAGGAAAGATTTATATCTTGCATGTCCACTCACATAGTGGACTTCCAATTCCTATTTTTGATGGAAATTCAAAGGCAAATAGCCTTTTAACTATGTTAGCCAGTATGCCTTTATTTCAGGAGGCCCAGGAATCCCATTCTAAATACCATCAGGCTGATCGAGCTTTGCGTTTACAATTTGGGATTACAAAAGAGGAAGCTAAGAGTATAGTAAAAAGCTGTACAGCTTGCCTTCCTTTCCACGCTCCTACACTGCCTCCAGGGAAGAACCCTCATGGTTTGAGACCCAATGAAATCTGGCAAATGGATGTGACCCATTATAAATCTTTTGGTCGTCTGTCTTTTATCCATGTTGTGGTAGACACCTTTTCAGGATTCAATTTTGCCATACCAGCAGCAAAAGAGAAAGCCCGAGTGGTCACTGAATTCCTCATGCAAGCATTTGCCATTATGGGTGTGCCACAAGCAATAAAAACAGACAATGGTCCTGTATACACCTCCAAACATTTTGAACACTTTTGTGCACAGTATAAGATTTTACACACTACTGGCATACCCTTTAATCCTCAAGGTCAGGCAATTGTAGAAAGAAGAAACAGGGACATTAAGACACTCCTCCAAAAACAAAAGAAAGGGGGAGATGTTGGAATCTTTACAAACTGCTAACTAATTAGAGTTGATCTGATCTTATAAGAAGATGCTTTGGGCCAGAACCTGAAACAAGGTACTAAGTAGAACTAATTAGTACAATGCTTGTGTTTACACCTTTACTCATCGGAGTTCACAAGTATACCGGATTCACAAAGTAAACTTTGTAACTTTGTGAATTTACACCTCCCAGAGAGCACTATGGGATCAACTCTAATTCGTTAGCAGTTTGTAAAGATTCCAACTTGGAATCCTTACTAACTGCTAACGAATTAGAGTTGATCTAATCTTACAAGAAGATTTTGGCCAGAACCTGAAACAAGGTACTAAGTAGAACTAATTAATACAAGGCTTGTGTTCACACCTTTACTCATTGGAGTCCACAAGTATGCTAGCTTCACAAAGTACACTTTCTAACTTCAAGGGAGTCCACACCTCCCTTAGAGCTCTTTGGGCCAGAGAGCACTATGGGAGAAAACCCATAATCCCACATATAAGGCAAGACAGCCATTCCAGAATACATTTTTTCCTCTTGGCTGGCTGATCACGCTGGACTCAAGAGGAACGACTCTGGTGCAGAGAACACTTTGACGGATTTCAGTGGAGCTACGCCAGAAGCCCTCTCTCCGCGGCAAGTTGGTGGCTGGGCTCCCCAGAAGGAGATAAGGGAGACCTTCCATCTCTGTCTTGGTTGGAGGCAGAAGAAAGCAGAGGCAGAGGCTGAAGGACAGAACCTTTGGATTTGGAGACATCCGAAGGGCTCCAAGCCTCTAAACCGGCTTTGCCTTGAGAAGAACAGGAACTCCAACATTTGAACTCATAACACAACAAAATACTGATTTCTTATTCCAGAAGCTGCAGTTTAGGAGTTTGTCAAATAATATGTTATTAGAGTCATTGATTATTATATCATGTGTATCTAACCTATTCTACTGATTCACCAATCTGTTTGTTAGCATGTACCAAATGCTTTTAATGCCTGCTGTTTTGATCTAATACTGATAGGCCATCACCCTTAGCATTTTTTTTTCATTAGTTCCCTTGATATTCTAGATCTTTTCTTCTTCCAAATGAATTTTGTTATTGTGTTTTCTATATCTGTGAAATATGTTTTTGGGAATTTGATTAGTATGACACTAAACAAGTTGATCAATTTAGGTAAAATTGTCATTTTATTATATTAGCTTGGCCTACCAAGACTAATTGATATTTTCCATGTTTTTAGATCTAACTTTATTTGTATGAGAAGTGTTTTGTAATTGTATTCAAAAAGTTCCTGAGTTTGTCTTGGTACATAGACACCCATATGTTTTATTTTGCCTATAATTATTGTAAATGTAATTTATCTGTCTATCTTTTGCTGCTGAACTTTGTAAGTAATATATAGAAATGCTGTCAATTTGTGTGGGTTTCTTTTATATCCTGCAACTTTGTTAAAGATGTTAATTGTTTCAAGTAGATTTTTAAAATTATTTTTTTTATAATACCTTTTTATTTCCAAGGTATATGCATGAGTAATTTTTCAGCATTGATGCTTGCAAAACCTGTTCCAACTTTTCCCCTCCTTCCCCCACTCCCCTAGATGCAGTTGGACCAATGCATGTTAAATATGTTAAAGTATATGTTAAATACAATATATGTGTACATTTCCGTACAATTATTTTGCTGCACAAGAAAAATCGGACTTAGAAATAAAGCAAAAGTAATCTGAGAAGGAAATAAAAAAGTGCAAGCAGACAAAAACAGAGGGAGTGGGAATGCTATGTTGTGGTTAACACTCATTTCACAGAGTTCTTTCTCTGGGTGTAGCTGGCTCTCTTCATTATTGAACAAATGGAACTGATTTGGTTCATTTCATTGTTCAAGAGGGCCACATCATCATATAGTATTGTTTTTGAAGTATATAAAGATCTCCTGGTCCTGCTCATTTCACTCATCATCAGTTCATGTAAGTCTCTCCAAGCCTTTCTGAAATCATCCTGATGATCATTTCTTACCAAAGAATGATATTCCATAACATTCATATAGCACGATATTCAGCCATTTTCCAATTTATGGGCATCCTTTCAATTTCCACCTTCTAGCTATCACAAAAGGGCTGCCACAAACATTTTTGCACATACAGATCCCTTTCCCTTCTTTAAGATCTGTTTGGAATATAAGCCCAGTAGTAACACTGCTGGATTAAAGGGTATGCCCAGTTTGATAACTTTTTGAGATAGTTCCAAATAGCTCTCCAGAATGGCTGGATGTATTCACAATTCCACCAACAATGTATCAGTGTCTCAGTTTTCCCACATCCCCTCCAACATTTGTCATTATCTTTTTCTGTCATCTTAGGCAATCTGAGAGATGTGTAGTGGTATCTCTGAGTTGTCTTAATTTGCATTTCTCTGATTAATAATGACTTGGAGCATCTTTTCATATGGCTAAAAATAGTTTCCATTTCTTCACTTGAAAATTGTCTGTTCATATCCTTTGACCATTTATCAATTGGAGAATGGCTTGATTTTTTTTTTTTTTATAAATTAGAGTCAATTCTCTTTATATTTTGGAAATGAGGCCTTTATCAGAACTGTTTAGTGTAAAATTACTTTTCCAGTTTATTGCTTCCCTTCTAATCTTGCCTGCATTAGTTTTGGTTGTACAAAAGCATTTTAATTTTCTATAATCAGAATTTTGTATTTTGTGATCAATAATGATCTCTACTTTTTCTTTAGTCACAAATTCCTTCTCCTCCAAAGGTCTGAGAGGCAAACTATCCTATTTTCTTATAATTTATTTATAATCTCATTCTTATGCCTAGATCATGAACTCATTTTTACCTTATCATGGTATACATTGTTAAATGTGGGTCAATGCTGAGTTTCTGCCAATTTTGTAACAGCTCATATAGCAATATGAGTTATAGAAGCTAAGAAGCTAGAATAATTATTTTTTCACTTTTTTAGAGAGGCAAATGTCACTAAGTTCATTCTTGTCCATATTTCATCTCAAATGTTCTCTAGTTCTTTAGTCATCCCCTCTCAAAATATCTGATAAATAAACTATCCCTTGCTCTCCTATTCTGCTTACATTTTCACCTTTTATGCCTACATTATGTACCCATTTTAAACTTATTATAGTATAGGATATGGTCTAGGTGGAGGCTGAATTTCTGACATTATTTTCCACATGCCCCAGCAATTTTTGTGAAATAGTGAGTTCTTATCCCAGAAGTTTGAGTATGAGGGTTTACCAAATATTAGATTCCTATAGGCCTTGATTATTGCATCATGACTATCTAATCTATTCCACTGACCTACTATTCTGTTTTAGCCAATATCATGTGTTTTTGATGTCTGCTGCTTTATAATAGAGTTTCAGGTCTGTTACTGCTAGGCTACCATATTTTGTATTTTTAATTCCCTTGATAATCTTGAGCTTTTGTTCTTGCAGATGAATACCTTTACTATTTTTTCTTGTTCTATAAAGTAATGGTTCAGCAGTTGGATTGGTATGAAATTGAGCAAGAAGACCATTTTAAGCAGAATTGTCAGGTATGTTATTTTGTCTACAGCTATTTTAAATTGAATTTCTCTATCTCTTGATGCTGGGCTTTATTAATAACAAATAGAAATGCTATTGATTTCTGTAAGTTTATGTTATATTCTGCAACTTTGCTAAAGATATAAATTTTTTGAAGTATATTTTTGGATGATTCTCTAGGACTCTCTAAATATACCATCATATCTGCAAAGAGTGGTAGTTTTATCTCCTCATAGTTCTTCTAATTCCTTTAATTTATTTTTCTTCTTTTATTGCTAAGGCCTACATTTCTAGTACAATATTGAAGTACAGTGATGATAATTGCCATCCTTGTTCAGTCCTGATCTAATTGGGAATGTTTCTAGCTTCTCCTCATTAAAAATAATGCCTGCTGATCACTTTACAGAGATGCTACTTATCATTTTAAGAAAAACTCCACTTTTTTACTATTGTGATTATCTACTGAGATTATCATATGATGTGTTAGTTTTATTATTGATATAGTAAATTATGCCAATAGTTTTTTCTTATATTGAACCCTGAATCCCTGGTATAAATCTCACTTTGTAATTGTGTGTTATCTTGCTGTTAAGTATTTGTAATCTCTTTACTAATAATTTATTTGAAAATGTTGCATTAATATTCATTGTGATTTTCTTTCTCTATTTTGATTCTTCCTTGTTTTAGTTCAACTTTTGTTGAAATAGTCATATGATTTCTATTGCATTTGTTATTCATATGATCAATTATTTCAATAGTCTTCCAAATATTGAATTAACCTAATATTCTTGGTATTATTGTTTATAATACTTGTGATACGTTATTGTAACTTTTTGTTAGTTTTTTTTAAACTTTTCATAAATATTCAAGGTTAGCCTATAATTTTCTTTCTCTGTTTTCTTTGTTTCTTTCTTACTTTTTTGTATCATCATTATATTTTTGTCACAAAAGAATTTGGCAGAAATCTTTACCTATTTCATCAAATAATTTACATAATATTGAAATTAAATATGTTTAAATCTTTGGCAAAGTTATATTGAACCAATCTTGCCCTTATGATTATTTTCTTATTAATTTTAAACGATATATTAATTTATTATGTTTATTGTTATTTTATTAATTAATTTCAATCAATTTCTCTTAGTTGCCTATTAAAATTTCATTTTTAAATTGGGATTAAGTAATTGAATTTTTGTTTGTGAATTCTTCCTGTCCCCAAAGATCTGAAGGGTAAACCATTTCTCCCTCTTCTAATTTATTTTTAAATCATGTACTCATTTCGATCTTATCTTAATATATGGTTTGAGATATTGATGTCCTTTTGCTTTCCAGTTTTCCCAACAGTCATATACTGAGTTCTTACACCAATGGTTGCAGCCTATGGGTTTATTCTTTATTGAACTATATTAAATTGCCCATTAAAAGAAAATAAAAGGAAGGATTAAATTGTATAATTAAAAATGTTGTAAAAATGAATCCTGAAATTTCTCTTGACATTTAAGTGAGGAAAAATAAAATAACATTTTTTAAAAATATGATTGATAAGATTTTTTTAAAAAAGGAAAAATACATGAGCTTATTCCTCAAAAAAAAATATTATGTAGTGGAAATAAAAAATGTGTACCTACATAATTATCATCAGTTTTCCAGGTTGAATGCATGTTTTTCAGCAGCTTTATTTTTGAAAAGTCCTAGAAGCTAAATAAGTAACAAAAGGCAATGGATCAGTTATTTAATGGCATGTTTTCACACAGGTTCTTTAATCTGAGTGACTTCAAACATTTCACAAATCAATTTCCATTGATTCTCAGTGAGTCATAGCCTGGTGAGAGATAGTTAGGTTGCTCTAAATAAGTAAAAATACTGTTTTTTTTTTTTTTGGTTTTTTTTTTAAGTTTTCAAACAGGCACTGTGAATTTTATAAGATATTTTGTCTTAACATTATTTAGACAAAATATTTTGCAAAATGCACAGTGCCTGTTTGGGTACTTAAAAAATAAAATAAATTGTGTTGGCAAATGCCATACCCAGATGTTAACTGATTTATAATCATTCCTAAATAATTAAGGCCTTCTTATAGCACATTCTGTGGAATTTCTTGGCCAACTTTTCTCACTAATAGGTTGGATTCCCAGAAGGAAGTTATAGCTTCCTCCTCTAAGATTTCTACACATTACTTAGAGGAGATGGGAGTGATTTTCTAATTTGTACCTCAAAAGCTTCCAGTAGAATTCCCCCTGTCCTACTATTATGAGTTGATAATCAATTATTCAGCCTGACTTAATTAACTTTTAAATTTACCAAGGTGGTTCAATGAATATTTGGTACACTACATCCTCACTCCCAAAACCAGGGACACTCTGTTTCACAAGTATATACAGAGTTGAGGGGAAAAAGCTAACTTAAAATACATTTGCTAAAAGTGTTAGTTCATAGTTCCCAGAACTATCTATCTAATTTTTTCTTGGCTCCTAATATAAACATTGCTATCACCAGGAGCAGTAACCTTTGATTCAGAGGCACTATTACGATGGTGAAGACATATCCAAATTTTTTCACCTTATGAAGTTCACAAAGGACTCTTCTGGATAAGTGAATGTAGGGAGGAGTTCAAGACTTTTCTCCTTTTCCCATATCTGTGTTAATAAAAGGAGTTTCTTCATCACCAGGTAAAGGAAACAGCTGATGAAGAAACTCCTTCTACCAGTACAGATTGACATCTTCTTTGAAATGTATAATTTTATTAAGTTGTCTTGGGCACCTAAAGATTAACTGACTTACCGACTGGTCACATATTTTATACTATGAGAAATAGAACGTGAAGCTAGATTTCTGAGAAGTAGAGAGTTGATTTCTAATCACTATACCTGGCTTCCTCTCATGTTAGTTTTAGGCAGGCATAATATCTTTGAGTATCCTGAATTAACCCCCTCCCTAAAAAATTATTCTATATTTTCATATTCTTTTAATTGGAAATGTTAATGGAAAAAAAAGCCAAGGGGAAATAGGTTTAAATAAGCAAAGGACTTCAGATACTATCTTGTCCAACCTTCTTTATTTTATTGATAAAGAGATATAACTACTGCCCCCTCCAAAAAAGGTAAAAACAGTTTACCCAAGGTCACATAGCTGTTAAACAGCTGAAGTGGGATTTGATGCAAGGATATTTGAATTAACCCGACTTCTTTAAATTATAAAACACTGCCTCCAATTTGTTTTTTCAACAACTGGTCAGCATTTGAAGAAAAATACAAACAAAAAACAGTTTTGAGGATTCCTAGTGCCATTAATATGGCATACATTGTTGCAACACAAAGACCCAAGGCTGGAGTCATGACAAGTGGGTTCTAGAATTCAATTATTTGAATAAGGAGATAGCTGGTATTGGCCAAATCATCATATTCTTCTGTATTCGTATTTTTGTTATGTTTAATTAGGAGGAACTAGCCTAAAATTTTCCTTTCAGCTAATGCATGAAGCAGTTTCCTTTATAGTTCTCTCAAGGCTGAATTCATGACCATATACTGTTTTTTAACCCTTAGTCTACTGGAGATAAGTCATCATGCATGGTAGAGATACAATTAAATGCTTGTTGTTTTTCATCCCAGAAAGAGTTTCACTTCAGTGCACAAGGTGATCTTGGGACAGTATATGAATGTACCTTTGTAAATAACTTTTGAGGTGAAAGGCCTTCTGTAAGCATAAATTATTTTTCTTTGTATAATGCAGTCTCTGCCAGAGTCCCTCATCTATCTCTTATCTTAATGGCAAAGAAACTGTTGGGAAAGACTTGAGTTCTTGGAATATATTTATTATTTTTATCAAATGCTAAATGTTACTCTTTGTCAAACACATTTTGACTTTTTCATGACAAGTTGGAGATTTTCCACAACAGCTTTTATACAGTGGTAATTTCAAATAGATTAACATCATTGTTATTTCTGTTTTAGGGTATATAAAATTCCCATAGGATGAGAATTTTCAAAATGATATCTCTACTTATTTTATGAGGAAAAACATTATTGGATTGAATTGTTTTTACCCCTTTAAAATAATAATAATAATAATAATAATACAATCCAAATACATAACATGTTGCTCAATATGAAAAGAAAATTCACACATTACCTTTATGAAAAATCTGATCATGTTCCAGGACAAAAACAAAAAACAGAATTATTAAACACATTAATATGTGACCCCAAGAGAATAAAATTATATTTAACAAAGGGCATTTCAAGAAAAAAGCTAAAGTTTAATTAGCATAATTCTTATCATGAAAGTAATCATTTCTTTATAAAATGTCAACAGTAAATAACATAATTTCAAAACATTTGGGATGCAGCCAAAGTAGTCATTAGGGATATTTTCTATCTCTAAACATGTTCATCAACAAATATGAGAAAGAAAAAAATAATGAACTGTATATTTTATGAAGCACTATCATCATCATCAACAACAACAACAAAAAGAGAGCAGATTTATGAACTGGATTTACAACTTAAAAAAACTAGAAAAGCCAACATGAAGATATTGTTGCTATTCAGTAATTTTTCACTAATGTCCAACTCTTAATGGCCCATTTGGGGTTTTATTGGCAAAGATCCTGAAGTGGAATACCATTTTTTTCCTCTAGTTCGTTTTAAATGTAAGGAAACTGGAATGAAGAGAAGTGATTTGCCCAGGGTCACACAGCTAGTGTGTGTCCGAGGTCAGATTTGAACTAAGAGTGATGGGTCTTCCTGACTCAAGAACCAACACCTCAAGAACCAACACTGTATCATTTGCACCACTTTGGTATATATATATATATATATATGTATGTATATATATATATATATATATATATATGTATGTATATAGTTAGATAAGATTTTTAAAAATAATTTAATTGACAAATAATATTACATGCTATTTTAAAACTAATGAAATAGCATTGTATCTAATTAAAAAGGAAGACAAAATTACAATTACCATGAAAGACAATTCATATTTAAAGTAACATCAACATAGTTATTAGAAAATTTCATTAATTAAATTCCAAAAATTCTAAATCAAGATACATGCATTTACAAAATCCTTAATATGAATATAATTAACAGAAAATAAACTATAAAACTTAAATTATCCAAAGTCTGAAAAATGTCTAAACCATAAAGATATTTAAAAACTAACAAACAAAAATCAACCTAAGACAAGATAAAATTACAAATAAAACCTACCATCAAGTATATTTTCTCTCAATATTTATTTTTTAAAATTCTTCTTACTACTTGTTTGTTTTTAGGCAAAAAATATCTTATTCTCCCTGAAACTCAGTTTCCTTGTCTGCAAACTGTGATCCTTAACCTAGATAACCTTTAAAGTCTCTGCTATTGATTTTGATACTGTGTTCCTAGAAGAAATGATATAGTAATGGCTTTGGAATCAAGATTTGCCTAAATTATATTTCTGGCATTTACTAGTTATGTAATCATTAGCAAGTCAGGTAACAACATTAAATCTGTTTCCATATCTCTTAAAATACATTTATCACCTTTATATATGATATATATATATATATATATGTGTGTGTGTATGTATGTGTGTATATATATATATATATATATATATATATAATTTTCTAAGTAGTTCACATTTCTCATTTATAAGATTTCTTCACTATAGTAATCTCCAAAAAGGAAGGAATATTGCCCTACTATCTTAGCTAAACTTTCTATCTTCATTAGTATAGCAAATGATTTTGCATTGATTTGAATTGAACTGATATGAATTGTCCCATTCACTTTCAAAAACAATGACTAGTCTCAGACATTTTTCATTTTGAGTATATCTAACATTTCTAGGAAACTGATATTTGCTCTTCCTTCCCAGGAGCATCTTTTCCCCTAGCAAAAATATATTGTTCGACTATATTTTACTATATTGATGCATTTTCCTCTAATGTCAACTCCTTGCCTCCAAAGCAACTGTTTCTTTTCTCAGTTATTCTTATACAGGACAAAAATCTAGCTTTGAGTTTTGGATGCTTGATAAGGAATAATTTGACATTTACAATTTTAAAAAGGAAAACAAAATATAAGTCTTGTATTTCCTGAAGTTGTAGATCCAGCTATTCTTGCCAATGCTGAGGCAGAATTAGTTATGGGAATAAGCCATAGGTGCCTGCAAAGCCTGTGCAGTGAAATGAAAAAAGATATATGTTTGATTTTCCCTGGTCTTTTCTTATCAGTGGCTGTAATGCAATTCTGAAAAGAGGCTTTCCTCATTAAATAGCTTATTCAGCTAAGGACAGTTTCTTATCTTCAAAATTTAATTGTAGCATTATCTCAGATAGACCATATAAGCAATGCAATTGTAGTATTATCTCAGTCTATACAAGCAATGCAACCAGAATAGAATTTCCTTTTGTGCAGTAGACATTCTTGGTGGTCTTACTATGTCACTTGATCACTGTTTGATTGAAGATATTAATGCAACTTCTCTCCAACAATGCAAAATGATTCTTGAGCTCTGGTCAAATGGAACTACCAAAAGATTGGGACTACAAAGAAGGGATGAATTTGGTCTATGAGCTGTCAAAAGACATTCTATTAAACATTTTTGAAAAGAAAAGAATAGTTAACTCTAGAGACTCTCTTTACCCTAAGAAAGACCAAGAAGAGATCAGATAATAGTGTTATTTTGCTGCTTTTTCATCCTCAGACTTGAAAGTTGATGAATTATAAGCAAAATGCATGATTCTCATAATCAATATAATAGGATAGATAATTCTCAATTTCTCATAAAACAGATTATAATGGTCATATCCAAATTGCTCAGATACAAGGCTAGAAAACAAACTTTTCATTCTATTAATCCCTGGTCTCTATCTCTATTTGTGATTCTGTCTCCATTTCTTGCTCTTTTTTCCCTTTTCTTTCCTCTTCTCTGTGCATTATGAAAAAAAAAAAAAAAAAAAACACGTTTGCAATATGCTAGAAAGATGTTTTTGCAGACTCTATATCCTATACTCATATCTCCTCCTCTCACTAATAATTTCTTTCTCTAGAAATCCCTTTTATCTATAATGTTCTGTCCCAAACTGTATGCATTGTTTCCTAATTGATAAGATAATGAAGAGGAAATTAGATTAATAATACACTAATGTCCTGGCTCTATAGCTTATTTGTATAATAGTATTTAATAGTTGAAATATTAAGTAATCTCCATTCTTACATTTTGCAATGTATATTATATTATGAGTAAATAGAAATAATTTGAGAGCTTCAGTTCATAGAAGGAATACCAGTTCAATTTAGACTGTTTGCTGAACTTTATGAGAATGGCAAATGAGTTTTGGAAGAATGTTCATTTAATATCAATAGAGCACTAGTAAAACAAAATAATCTCCAATGTTATATTTTTATGAATTTTCTACTTTTAATAATGAATTTAGATAAATCTGTTTTGGAAAATAAGATTAATGTGATGATTTTTATTTAATTTTATTTAATAATGAACCCATTGGAAATATCGCTGCAGTCCCTGTCCCACTAAAACTTTAATGAACAAAAAATCAAAGTTTATACTCTAGTAGCACAGAAATCCCAGGAGGTTTTTGTTTTTGCTTTCATCTTTTTCAGAAAAAAAAAAAATGAAACAGTATTTAATTTTTCCTCACTCAAATATCAATAAAGTGTTTAGCATTAACTTTTAAAAGTTTAAGTTAAAAAGTTTTCTCCTTCCCTCCCTTCATCTTTCCTCCTCTTCCAAAGATGATAAGAAGTTTGATATTGTTTATGTGTAATATTATGGACACATTTCCATATTAATCACACTTGGGAAAAAATAAATAGATCAAAAGGGAATAAAAAACATGAAAAAGAATAAAGTAATTTAAAAATGCTTTGTTATTCATTTGGAGTCTATCAGTTATTTATATAATTATGGGTAATATTTTCCTTTGTGATTCTTTTGTAATTGTCTGAGACCCTTGTGATGCTGAGGAGAGTTGAGTCATTCACAGTTCTTTATCACACATTGTTGCATATAATACATATGCAAGGTCATCCTCACTTTCAATAGGGTTGTATAAGACTTTCTAGTTTTTTTTTTTTTTTGTTTGTTTGTTTGTTTGTTTGTTTTTTTAATCTGCCTATCATGTTTATTGCACAATAGTTTTTCGTTATATTTGTATACCACACCTTGATCAGCCATTTCCCAATTGACAGATATCCACACAATTTCCCATATTTGGCTACCACAAAAGAGGCTATTCTAAATATTTTTTTTTGCACATATAGGTACATTTTCCTTTTTTGTGATCTTTTCGGGATACAGACCTAATATTGTTGGATTAAAGGGTGTGCACAGTTTTATGTTCTTTGAACACAATTCCAATTGTAATAGTTGTATTAGTCTACAATTCCACCAAAAGTGCATTATTGTCCCAGATTTTTCCATCCCCTCACCCACAGTTATCACTTTCTGTTCTTTTGGGGGGGTTGTTTGTTTGTTTGTTTGTTTTTGTGTGTGTGTGTCTATTTCTTTCTCAAATTTGGTCAATCTGAAAGGTAGAAGGCAGTATCTCAGAGGTATTTTAATTTACATTTCTCTAATCAAAGGTGATTGAGAGAACTTCTTCATATGCCTATTGATGGTTTAGATTTTTTCATCTATAAGTTCCCTGTTTATATTTTTTGACTATTTATCAATAGTGGAATGGTTTCCATTCTCATAAATTCTACTCAGTTCACTATATTTGAGAAATGAGACCTTTTACAAGAGAAATGTATAAAGATTATTTCCCAGTTTTCTACAAAACAAGAAGTATATAATGATCTCCTGGTTTTGCTCATTTCATTTAGCATCAGTTCATGTAAGTCTCTCCAAGCCTCTCTGTATTCGTCCTGAGCAGCAGTAATAGTAAGTAGTAATAGTAATACTAGTAGTAGTAGTAGTAGTAGTAGTAGTAATAGTAGTAGTAGCAGTTTTTTTTTTTGTTTGTTTGTTTTTGTTTTTTTGGCTTTCATAATGCTCTCTATCTCTTTTTGGCTGTGGATTTTTCCCCATCCCGTTTATCTAATAAATAGACTATTCCTTGCTCTTCTAATCTGCTTATGATGCCATCCTTTATTTTTAAGTTTTGCACCACTTGTGAACTTTCTTGGATTACAGTGAAATATCTTGGCATATACCTACTTTTTGTCCAGTTTTCCCAAGAGATTTTCTAATGTGGTGAGTTCTTAACTCAAAAGCTAAAGTCTTTAGTCTAAAGTCAATTTAGTCTTCAATTTTCTTTCTCTGTTTTAGGCTTTCCTAGCTTAGGTATCAGCCTTATATTTGCATCAGAAATGGAGATGTGTTGGAATCCTTACTAACTGCTAACTAATTAGAGTTGATCTAATCTTACAAGAAGATTTTGGCCAGAACCTGAAACAAGGTACTAAGTAGAACTAATTAATACAAGGCTTGTGTTCACACCTTTACTCATTGGAGTTCACAAGTATGCCAGCTTCACAAAGTAAACTTTCTAACTTCAAGGGAGTTCATACCTCCCTTAAAGCTCTTTGGGCCAGAGAGCACTATGGGAGAAAACCCATAATCCCATTCTCTCAGAAGATTCGCATATAAGGAGAGAGAGCTATTCAAGAATACATTTTTCCTCTTGGCTGGCTGGTCACAGATGAGAGTTCAGCTGGACTCGAGAGGAGCAACTCTGGTGCAGAGAGCACTTTGACGGATTTCAGCAGAATTACGCCAGAAGCCCTCTTTCCGAGGCAAGGCAGAATATATTCCACTTGGCTGGCTGGTGGCAGACGAAGAGTTTTCAGAGGATAAAGCTACGAGTGGAGAGTTCAGTGGACAACCAGATTCATCTTCATCTCACACCACTGTGGTAGGTGGCTGGGCTCCTGCACGCCCCCCACTGAGACCAAGATGATCAGAAAGACTCACCAGAAAGCTAGCCGAGCCCCAAGTGAAGGAGACAAGAGATCCATTCCATCTCTGTGCTGGTTGGAGGCTGAAGAAAGCAGAGGCAGAGGCTAATGGACAGAACCTTTGGATTTGGAGATATTTGGAGGGCCCTAAGCTAAACCGGCTGTGTTTTGAGAAGAACAAGAACTCCAACATTTGAACTCATAACATTTGGCGCCCAAGCGTGGGAACCAAGGACCCTACTTTCACTGAAGAAGTCTCCAGTGACCAGGAACTGAGTGAGTACAACCCATTTCAGGGACAGATCCTAGGTAAAGATTCTCCATCCCCCACCCCAATCCCACAAACCCCAGCTCCACCCAGGAGTGGTGCTATAGAAAGTCTGCTTAAGCTGATAGAAGATCAAGGGCTACTTGTAACTTGGAGACAGGCAGCTAGACTTCTGGCTACATTAAAACGCACCTTCCCTTGGTTCTTAGAGGAAGAGCAAATCTCTCTAAAAAACTGGGCATTGGTTGGTCAACAGATCTCCACATATAACAATGAAAACGGTCCTCGTTCAGTTTCCATTGAAGTATTCTATTTATACAATATGATACAGTTGGCCTTAAATTACCTTACTGGTTCTAGGAGAAAAGGAAAAAAACTCTAGGAATAGCCAAAGGGGGAAGCCTGAGATAAAGGAGGAAGACAAAGAACAGATTAATGGCCATATCCCCACAGGGCAGGGAGACTTAAGTGAGGCTCAAGGGCGGGGTGAATCTGAGGCAGCTTCAGCCCCACCTGAGGAGCAGGTAATTGACTCTCCTCCATCAACTCCACCCTACGGGATGGAGGGAGGAGGGGTAGTGGGGGGGGGGCAGTGACAGCACCAGCACCTCCCCCTCAGCATCCAGCACCTCCTCCCCAGCATCCAGCCGCTCCTATGAGTAGATTGCAAAAGGGACTAATTAAGGCCAGAGAAAAAGGGAAAAATGTATCAGAATTTCAACACTACATTTTTCCTGTAATTCAACAGTTTAATTCTTCAGGTCAAGAAAGTAGAAGAACTCACCTTTTGATATAGAAATCCTCAAAGACCTGAAAAAAGCTTGCACTCTTTATGGGGCTACATCAGCTTATGTTAAGATGCTATTACAAAATTTGTCTTTTGAAATCTTGACCCCTAATGACTGGAAATCTATAGCAAAAATATGCCTAGAACCTGGACAGAACTACTTGCGGCTTTCTGAATATAGTGAGCTCTGTAGGATACAAGCCCAACAAAATAGTCAAAGTGGAGTTCATACTGCAATCACCTGTGACCTACTAACAGGTGCAGGTCCTTATGCAGATGTCACAGCACAAATTAGTTATTCTGTAGCAGCATATCAGCCAATTGCTGATAATGCTATCAAAGCGTGGGCTTCTCTTCACAATAAAGATGACAGGGGGGGTGGCCTTCACAAAAATAACACAAGGGCCAAATGAACCCTTTGCTGACTTTGTGGGACACTTGCAGACAGCTATCACAAGAACAAATGGAGAAAATGCAGTAACAGACATTTTGATAAGGCAACTTGCTAAGGAAAATGCTAATGAGGTTTGCAGAAGAATTATACTAGGACTACACAAGGGTGCTCCTTTAGAGGAGCTCATAAGACGCTGTGCCACAGTGAGCACAGATGCCTTTTATACCCAGGCTATGGTGCAGACTTCCCAAAATCCAAACATGAGAAGACAGAGTCCCTCCTGGCAAGGGACTTCCAGAGAGACTCGTATATGCTTTCAATGTGGAAAAGTAGGACATCTGAAAGCTCAATGTTGGTATAGAGATAGAATGGGAAAACAAGGTGGGAGAACAAGACCCCAAACCCCATGTCCAAAATGCAACAGAGGCTTCCATTGGGCCTCAGAATGCAGACAGATTCAGGGAAACGGGATGAGGGGCCCAGCCCCAGGGCCCAAGGCAAAAAACACTTGGGGCATGATGGCAGCCAATGGTGCACCCAGAGAGTGCCTAGAAGTCCAGTACCCAGACATGACTAATCAGCCAGAAAGCCATATAATGGGAGAAAGGGATTACACAGTCAACCAGCCAGGAAGCAACCTGATGGCAGAAGGGAATTACAGTTGGGAAGAATACAGGCCTTTTAAGACAACAAGACAATATCCAATGCAAACAACTCCAATGTAATTACCAGATGATGAGGAGAAATCCCAAATTTGGTAAATAGAAGGGAATTAGGTTAACTGCTTGGGGGAGAGGATTTGCTTGCATCTCTACATGTGGAGAAGGAATCAGATGGGTGCCTACGAGCCGCATTTGCCTTGTCCATCGCAGAGAGATGGAGCAGACCCTTGAAACAAAGGAGAAGACCCAAGAAATATCGGGTGGTTCTGTTGCTGATTGTGCTCACCATTGAAAGAGCATAGCTGACAAGGAGACTGTTAAAAAGACTTTTAAAATCTTCAAGAATCTTTGGATTTCCTAACACAAGATGAAACTGTTTTAGTTCTTGAAAAACCAGCAAGAATCATTGGATTCCTTAAGATGAAAAATTGTTGATGAGACTTTTGCAGTACTTCAGGGCTTACAGGAACTATTGGATTCCTGGCACATGAACTAATGGACAATGGATTCCTTATGGACTATTTCTAGGACTTATGGACATGTGTAAATTTTCAGGTTGATTTATGTTGTTACATTACTACTAGCCTGTGTTATATTGCTATGTGCTTTTGTAAATTATGTATAATGCCTCCCATATTGATGGATTTATGTATACCATGTATATCTGTTACAAAGTTCTGGCCCATATTGATGGATTTATGTGTATCCCTTCAGAAACCCACTAATCTGATTAGATTTCCTATTTCCTTTGGTGTTTTCATCTAACAAAAGAAAGGGGGAGATGTTGGAATCCTTACTGAGATGCATAGTACTCTTTTGTTGTGTTTGGAGTAGCACTCTGGAGGATCTTGGTACCAGCCCAATCCTTGGTCTTAGGAGAGGAACAATGAGGTAAAACTCATATGAACGGTCAAAACATGGAGTCTATTTATTCCAACTTCTCTCAGCCTCATATACCTTAATACCCTTATATAACCAAAGCATACTTTGCATGAGTTAACTGTATACTGTGCATGTGGCACCACAAAGCCAACTTGCTTTTGTGCGTAGATGACTCTTTGCCTCTTGGTATCACTCTGCTTTAATTACAGCACAGGTTGTCACCACCTTAGCTAGGCTAAAAGATTTAGGGGAGATGGGGAACCAAACCAGATGTTGTTAGGCGGTTACTTCTGGGCTTAACTCACCCAGAGTTCCCCTACTATCATGGCCCTCTACATTCCTTTACTTATTTTTCCAAATAATATCTAAATATTGGAATTAATTGTTTTATATGCATATTTTTGGTAGAATTAACGCATGATCCTATCTGGACCTTTTTTTTTTTTCTCCTGGTGAATTCATTAATAACTTGTTCACATGATGTATTTCTATTTTTTCTCCTAAAACAGGATTATTTAGGCTTTTTTAAATTTGTTAATCTAGATAATTATATTTTTGTAAATATTCATCGATTTTGCACAGTTTGTCAGATTTATTGGTACATAATTGGGAAAAGTAAAAACATTCTCTAATGATTCTTTTTGATTTCTTTTTCATTGATGATGATTTCACCCTTTTCATTTTTGATGTGAATTTGATTTTCTTCTTTTTAAATCAAATTAAGCAGTGACATATCTTTTCCATAAAAACAACTCCTATTTTTATTTATTGGCTCATTTTTTTTTTTTATTTTTTGTTTACACAATTGGGAATAAATCATTTGCTCAGGTTGACAGTTAATAAATATTCATTGTCTGAGATTAGATTTGTATTCAGGTTCTCCTGAATCTAGGACTGGGTGCTTTATTAACTGCCCTATTGAGGTAACCATCTCTTGTAAGAAAGAATAAAGCAAATAAAGGTGGGGAAGAGCATTTCAATAAAAGTCATCCAAAAACCAATTGAGTCTGAGGAGATATGCAGTCCTTCACTTGTATTGTACTTTTGTTTGTTTGTTTGTTTGTTTGTTTTTGTTTTTATTTTTTGTTGTGATCTAGTTCAGATGGATCTGAATCGGTCCCTGTTCGGGCGCCAAAATGTGGTGAGTTTTTCTTCTCAAAACGCAGCCAGGTGATAAAAGTTCAGATCTTTTATTGTCTCCAATATAGCCCAGTTAGCTTAGAGGCCTATCTCTCTGCTTGGTTCCAAGAGCTCTTGCCACTTTGTCCTTTGCTTCTGCCTCTGCTTTTTTCAGCCTCCAGAGCCAGCACCGCTCTTCATGTCATTCTGGTGAAATCTCGACTTGTAGCTTCTTCCTCTGAAGAACTTCCTCGACTGGCCCATTGAAGCTCTATTTATGCTCAAGAGAGGGATTGTGGGTTTTCTCCCATAGTGCTCTCTGGCCCAAAGAGCTTCAAGGGAGGTGTGAACTCATTGAACTCCAATGAGTAAAGGTGTGAACACAAGCCTTGTATTAATTAGTTCTGCTTAGTACCTTGTTTCAGGTTCTGCCCAAAACATCTTCTTGTAAGATTAGATCAACTCTAATTAGTTAGCAGTTAGTAAGGATTCCAACAGTTTTTCATTCTTTTTTATTAAAGCTTTTTATTTTCAAAACATATGGAGAGATAATTTTTCAACATTGTCCCTTGCATAGCCTTGTGTTACACATTTTTTTCTCCTTCTCCTCACCCCATCCCCTAGATTGCAAGCTATCCAATATATGTTATACATGTTAAAATATATGTTAAATTCAACTTATACAATTATCTTGCTGCATAAAAATCATATCAAAAAGAAAAGAAAATGAGTAAAAAAACAAAATGCAAGTGAACAACAAAAAAGTGAGAATGTTATATTGTGATCCACACTCAATTCCCACAGTCCTCTCTCTGAATGTAGATGCCTCTTTTCATTATTGGAATTGGCTTCAATGATCTCATTGTTGGAAAGAGTCAGGTCTATCACAATTCATTATTGTATAATATTGCTGTCGCCATGTACAATGATCTCCTGGTTCTGTTTATTTCACTTAACATCAGTTCATGTAAGTATCTTCAGGCCTCTCTAAAATAATTCTGCTCATCATTTCTTATAGAACAATAATATTCTCTAATACTCACATACGATAACTTATTCAGTCATTCTTTAACTGATGGTCATCCACTCAGTTTCCAGATTCTTGCCACTACAAAAAGGGTTGCCACAAATATTTTTACACATGTGGGTTCCTTTCCCTCCTTTAAGATCTCTTTGGGACATAGGCCCAGTAGAAATATGGCTGTTCACGTGCATTTCTTGTACATAACATAAGATTCTGGTTTTTTGTTTGTTTGTTTGTTTTTTAAATCTACACTTCATTTCCATTGAATAGGATAGTTCATTCCCTTCAGTTCACAGTTTTAATTACTATCTGTACATTTCCCTTCATTCTATTGTTCTTTGTCTTCTTTCTTCTTTCAACCTTTTCCCCCTCACTACTCTTTTGTTTCTCTCTACCACCTCCATTGATACGTCTTCTCTCATGTCAGTCACCATCTACCATTCCCTTTTATTTAATACTCTCTCCTTTTACTTCGCTGTCAGGTAAGACATATTTCTATATTCAACTAATAATCTATATTATTTTGTCTTTGGACCAATACTAAGAGTATAGTTCAAATGATGTTCATCATCCACAGTCCAATCTTTCCCTCTATTGTAATAAGTCTTTTGCATCACTTTGCATGAAATATTTTGGTCCATTTTTTATCTCCCTTCCTTCTATACCCAGTGTACTTCTTTTTCTAATGACAATTTAAATGCCTTTCTTTCTAATTCATACAGCTTTGATTTAAACATATTCCTTTTATCAATACTATTAGTGATACAATTATTATCAACTACAAGTATCATTTTCTCATTTAAGGCTGAATATATAGTTTAGCTCTATTGAATCCATAATTGATAAGATAATGAAAATCCCTTATATTTTATTTTCCCTTGATACATATTTATGCTTCTCTTGATTGTTTTGGAGGTCAAAATTTTGGCTTAGTTCTGATCTTTTCCTTATGAAAGTTGAAGTTCTTCTATTTTTATTTATTTATTTTGATTTTTTTAAATTTAATTTAATTTATTTTTTAATAGCCTTTAATTTACAAGTTATATGTATGGGTAATTTTACAGCATTGACAATTGCTAAACCTTTTGTTCCAATTTTTCCCCTCTTTCCCCCAACCCCTTCCCCTAGATGGCAGCATGAACAGTAAATGTTAAATATATTAAAGTATAAATTAGATACACAATAAATATACATGATCAAAGCGTTATTTTGCTGTACAAAAAGAATCAGACTCTGAAATATTGTACAATTAGCGTGTGGAGGAAATCCAAAATGCTGGCAGGCAAAAATATAGGGATTGGGAATTCAATGCAATGGTTCTCAGTCATCTCCCAGAGTTATTTCACTGGGCGTAGCTGGTTCAGTTCATTACTGCTCCATTGGAACTGGTTTGCTTCATCTCATTGCTGAGAATGGCCAGGTCCATCAGAATTGGTCATCATATAGTACTGTTGTTGAAGTATATAATGATCTCCTAGCCCTGCTTGTTTCACTCAGCATCAGTTCGTGTAGGTCTCTCCAGGCCTTTCTGAAATCAACCTGTAGGTCATTTCTTAACAAACAACAATATTCCATAATATTCATATACCACAATTTATTCAGCCATTCTCCAATTGATGGGCATCTACTCAGTTTCCAGTTTCTGGCCACTACAAATGGCTGCCACAAACATTTGTGCACATACAGATCTCTTTTGCTTCTTTATGATCTCTTTGGGATATAAGCCCAGTAGTAACACTGCTGGATCAAAGGGTATGCACAGTTTGATAACTTTTTTTTTAACATAGTTCCAAACTGCTCTCCAGAATGGCAGGATGTATTCACAATTCCACCAACAATATATTAGTGTCCCTGTTTCCCCACATATCCTCTAACATTCCACATTATCTTTCCCTGTCATTCTAGCCAGTCTGACAGGTGTGTAGTGGTATCTCAGAGTTGTATTAATTTGCATTTCTCTGTTTGATAATGACTTGGAGCATCTTTTCATGTGGCTAGAAATAGTTTCAATTTCTTCATCTTCTATTTTTTAAAATGACCATTTATTTCCCTTGATATAATATGGTTAATTTTGCATATAGTGATGCTTGGCTCTCTTCCTATATCCTTTGCTTTTTAGGATATGGTTCATGATGTCTGTTCCTTAAACATTGCCTCTGCCAAGTCCTGTGTAATCCTTATGGGGACATTCTGATATTTAAATTGTTTCTCTCTAGCCATTTGGAATATTTTTCCTTGACGTTTTAGCTTGGAAATATGATTAAATTTTTTCTTGGGGGATCTTTTTTTCCTGGAGTTAGTGGCTAAATCTTTCAATGACTAGTTTGTTTTCTGGTTCTGAGACATCAGGGCAGTTTTCCATGTTAGCACCTTGAAAGATGCTGTCTAGTTCCTATTCTTATGCTTTTCTCCAGGATCTATTTTCCAGGTCAATTGCTTTCTACATGAGGTATTTTACATTCTTTTCCATTTTTTTCATTTTTTTTAAATTTATTTGATTGATTCTTGATGTTCCTTATAGTCCATTACCCATGACTAACTTATAAAATGTTGGGGTTTTTTTCAGTTTGCTTTTGTATTTTCTTTTCCATTTGCACAATTATCCTCTTTAATGAGTTTTTTTCAGTGAATTTTTGAATCTTATTTTCAATTTGGCCAGATCTACCTTCTAAGAAGTTTTTTCAAAGCTGTCATTTTTTTTCAAAAAAATTTTGGAAACTATCATTTCTTTCCCAATTTATTCCTCCATTTTTCTTAGATGAGTCTAAAATTTCTTTTGGAGCAAGCCCTAGATTGATTTTAGATGACACTACTTCTTGTTTTTGTCTTTTCTTATGTTTTGTTTTTAATTTTGACCATAGGTTTTTTGATATTGTTGTCCTTTTCCAAATTTGTTTCTTTGTATTCCCTATCATCATAATAATTTTTATGATCAGAAACTTTTTGTTGTTGTTTTTTTTTTTTTTTTTTGATCATTTCTCTCTCCCCTATTTTTCTTTCTTTTAATTTTGAGCTCCTCTGGTTTTGTCAAGATATATGGGATCTTGGTATTGGTATTTCCCTACTCTGCCACACTGTATCTTAGGATCTTCTACTGGTTTGCTGAGATAGGTCTTGCTATTTGCTTTCTGAGAGGCTTTCTGTTTTGGAAAGTGCTCCTCCCCTTCATCCAAGGAAGAAGGACCTAGCTTGTCACTCCTCCAAGTTTTCTCAATTAAAAGATTCTTTAACACTATTTCCTTGTTGATTCACTATTCCTCGACATATCATATATAAAATCTCCTCATGTTTTACCCAAGTTGAACATAACTGTGAGAGTATGATAACAATTCACTGCTATTCTGTCTTGGCTTGCAGAAGTCAATTCCTCTCTCTCTCTCTCTGTCTCTGTATTCATGTGAATACACACATGCACACACACACAAACAAACACACACACATGTACATATTGTGCACACACATACATATAATACACATATAAATCTTTTTAGGAGAACATTTTTTTTTTAAGTAAAGCTATCCAAAAATGATGTAAACATGAGGAATCATGGGTCATGGGATACTGGAAGTGTACAATCAAAAGTTGGGATGTGTCTTTAGGAATATATTGTGAGCTAAATTATTCATGTATCATTTCAACAAGAACTGATGGTTCTGGTGTCCTTTACAACACTAATATTTAGGAAATAGTCAATGAATTTTAATGTTTCCTATTTTAAATGACTTTAGGTAAGTAATGGACATATCACCAGACAAAATCCTTTAAATCTGTGCATATGTGTGTGGGTGGATAGATAAATAGATAAATATATTCATGTGTATATGTATATGTAGTTATCTATATAAATAGATAAACATACCAATACACATACATACATCCACATATATAATCTATTAACATTTTCTCTATGCCTTGTAAGTTGAAACTCTATTCATTACTCTTACCTATGTCTTCTAATTTCTCTACTTTTATTTTTCCTTTTTCCTTTTTCTTTTTTTTTTTTTTCTGAGGCAATTGGGGTTAAGTAACATGTCTAGGCTCACATAGTTAGTAATTATAAAGTGTCTGAGGTTGGATTTGAATTCAGGTCCTCCTGATTTAAGGGCCAGTTCTCTATCTTCTGAGACATTTAGCTGTCCCTCTTCCTTTCTTTCTTTGCTAGGCCAGCCTCCCTGGTTTATGTATACTATCTTGTCTTTCCCATCTTGAACCCTTTATGAAATAACTAATCATTACCATGTCCTCTTCCCACAAGTCCCTTATTCAATTATGTAATGAAGGATCTTGTCCTTCTAAATCTAAGCCTTAGTTTTTTTTTTGTTTGTTTTTTTCCATTTTTCTGCTGGCATAGCTCCTACTATTGAGCTACAGAACAAAGTTGAAAAAAATCATAAACCTTTGCTGGCTGAGTCCACTACAGGTTTATATTATGCAATTTCTCCTAAGTAGTGGTTCATAGTCATTTCCCAGAGTTCTTTACCTAGATGTAGCTGGGTTAATTCATTATTGCTCTATTGGAACTGATTTGGTACGTGTCATTGTTGAAGAGGGCCATGTCCATCAGAATTGCTCATCATGTAGTATTGTTGTTGAAGTATATAATGATCTCTTGTTCCTGCACATTTCATTCAGCATCTGTAATGGGCTGAACCTGAGCAGATGCACTTAAGGCTAATTATTTATTGGACAATACTCTATTAGCATATGCTTGGAAAAATAGCCTCCCCATTATGCTGTGCTGGCTTGATCTGTTGATGTATACAGAGAATTGTGAGAGGGGATTAGAGGATAGAGTAAGACAAAGAAGCGTCACTTTTGGCTGCCGAGAGAGGAAGAAGAGAGGTATGGAGATTCTTGTGTCCATTCCTCTCATTTTGACAAAGAATAAAGATCAAGAATTTTTGCTTATCCTGAGTCCACCTAATTTTAAAGTATCCAGAGTGCTGATTCTAAAGTATCCAGGGTGCTAACTCAGTCTTCACAAACATCAGTTCTTGTAAGTCTCTCCAGGCCTTTATGAAATCATCCTGTTGTATACCAATCACTAGATTGTAGATTTTCCAAAACTTATTTTATCCCTTCTCACATTTTCCACAACTTCTCTGCCTCAGTTAAGACCTTTGGCTAATTTCACTTAAAAAAAAAAATGAGGTCTTTCACAATATTTGCTTCTCATCACCATTTCTCATCTGACAATAACAATGCAATCAGTTGAGAAGAGGAAAGCATTTATGATTAAGAATTAAGAGAACTAACCTCTGTCACTGATTTGTTTTATGACCTTGGTTCTCAGTTTTCCCATCTGTGATATGAAGGAGTTGGACCATATGACATTTAAGCTTTCTTCTAGTTATAAAATTATGTGATTTCAGTTCTGAATTGCCCACTAAGTCAGCATGAAAGATAAAATATTATATTCTGATTTTATAGAGAATGGTAGATTTTTAAATGAATGACAGACTTTATTGAGTGTGTTAGGATTCCTCTTTCATGTTTACGTCTTTCTTTCTTTCTTTCTTTCTTTCTTTCTTTCTTTCTTTCTTTCTTTCTTTCTTTCTTTCTTTCTTTCTTTCTTTCTTTATTATAGTGTCCTTCAGTCTTCCTCTAATCTGCTATAGACCAGTCACTACTGTAGATTTCCAAAAATTTATTTTATCCCTTGTCACATTTTTTACAACTTCTCTGCCCTAGACTCTCAGTTGAGACCTTTGGCTAATTTCACTAAAATAAATTGCAATCTTTCACAATATTTGCCTCTCATCACCATTTTTCATCTGACAGTACTTAGATACATTTTGCAACTATTTCCTGTTTTACATGAAGAAATGGTCTTTCTTTTTACCAGGTCCAAATCACCTTATATTCAAAATATTTCTTTGTTTTATCCAACATATAAAGGACTGCTTGCCATCTAGGGGAGGGGGTGGAGGGAGGGAGGGAAAAAAAAATCGGAACAGAAACGAGTGTCAATATAAAGTAATTATTAAATAAAAATTAAAAAAAAATATATTTCTTTGTTTAAGGAGCTTATTGCCTATTTACATTCATATGTTCCCATCTTTCTTTGAAATATTCTCACTTGATCTGCTCATCCAGATTATTATTATTCTATAGTCCTCCTGCTATGTGTGCCTAAATTTGAGAAGGTTGTCCACAATAACTGATTCTACTTACTCTCCTCTTAATTCTTTGTAGTTGTCTTCCTATTATCTTTCAACCAAAATTGCCCTTTCTAATGTTACTAATGATTTTTAAATCGACAGATCTAATGATTTTTTTCCCCAATCATCATCATCTTCACTTCTTTGTAGCTCTTGACAATCATCCTGTGATTACCTGACATTCCTTCTCTTGACACTTTTTTCTCTTTATAATTTTATGGTAATTATCTCTCTTTAATCTCCCCCATGTGACTAAATTATTCTTCCTCTAGTTCACTTTTTTCCGGTCTTTATGCATGCATATTCACTTGAACAAGTTAATCAATACTGTAAGCCTGTAAGCCTGATAATATGCTTTCATGGGTTCTGATTGAAAGATGATACTGTCATACTTTCCAAGTAACAATTGATGTGAATCATGACTTTATGCTTACTCTGATGCTTTTTTATCGGTTTATTTTTGGTATTGTTGAAAGAGGCATTCAACAAGTATGAAAATGTCATCAAGATCAATTACTGCCCTTTTGGTGAACTATTTAACTTGAAAGGACTAGAATCTAAGATCAAAATGGGAGGAGATTTGGCTTGTGATTTTTTGTTCACAGATGATGTTGTAATAAATGCAATTTCAAGAGTGACATGAAACAAAATATGGGTCAATTTCTCATTGTTTTTGTTAATTTTTCCTTATTAACCAAAACCATGGGTTCAATGACCACTTCTAGGGAATGAATCAGATTTACTTATGTGGTCTTCATTTCTCTTCTGACTTTGTATCTTGCATCTTTAACTGCATTTTAGACAGCTCACGCTGGATAATGCATAAGCATATGAAACTTAACAAGTACAAAACTGAACCCATTATCTTTCCCCATAAACCTTCCCCTCTTTTTATTTTTTTAACTGTTCAGAGTATAACCATCTTCTTATTTACTCAGCCTTTCAAAAAGGTACATGTATGTACAATACACACACACAGAAAGAGATAGATACATAGATACATAAATACATAATGCAATGGATAGAACATCAAGCTCAGAGTCAAGAAGATATAAACTAAAATTTAGTCTGAGATACTTACATGCTATGTAAATTGGGGCAAATCATTTAATTCCATTTGCCTCAGTTGCCTCATCTGTAAAATGAACTGAAGAAATAAAATGGCAAACTACCCCAATATCTTTGCCAAGAAAGTCCCAGATAGATTCATGAAGAGCTGGACACGACTGAATATGACACAACAGTACACACACATACACACACACACACATACACACACACACACACATATACACACACACACACGCACGCACACATACAAATGAGTGTGTGTGTGTGCTTATAATTCTTCTTTTTACCATAGAAATTCACAAACTCCTTGTTGATCTCTAGATCCCACATTAAGAACATTGCCTTAGAAGAAGAAATACTGTCAACTAATATTTATAGAAAATCAATGGCATGGAGGACAATGAGGATAGTAGTGACAGAAGCTATTTAAATAAGAATATGCTAGGGAGTGAGCTTGGTTACATGAGGACAGGTATTTAAAAAATTACACCTGTAGAATGCAAATGCTGATCTTGAGATCCTCTTGCTGAATTCAGTTCCAAATCCCTAAAGTTTGACCCTGACTATCTTTTAGTACCTTCATTAACAATTCTTCTGATCCTTATTTAGATATTCTTTATTCCTCTTTAAATTTCTGTCCATTGAGCTTCATGATGTATATTCTAGTTACTTTCTTACAACTAGAATAAGAATTGTCCAAACATGGAATGGATTATTGTAAGAGTTTATGATGCATAGTTTCTTTCTCATTGACTTATTTCAGGAGAGTTTCAGCAAACACTTGACAGTTATATAGGTAAATAGAAAATTTTCAAGAGGCAGAATGAATTCAAATTAAAGAACCAGGAACAACTTGCAAAGTTGAAGAGGCAAAATTAGGTTTCATATCAGAGAAACAAACAACTTGTTAATAATTATAGCTGTCACTAAATTAAATGGACAGCTTTAGGAGATATGGGTTACTCTATATGATTTCAAACAAAGGCAAGTATATGATGGTGGAGATTCTTTTTTTATATGGATTAAACAAGATGGTTATTCAGGTCTTTTCCCAATCCCAGATTCTGTGATTCTATAACTGACTTCTAGCTAAAATATTCAGTTTGGGGATAATCACAATTGCTGAAAATGTTTCCCTTAATTAAAAAATGAACATATGAAAACAATGATCATCCAGTAACTTCTATTTGAAGAAAGAGAATTTATATTGAATATTTAAAATATTTAATTTTTTTCAATATCATAAAAATTATTGAACTTTAATTTGAATGATTTGGGCTAAGTGTTTTTCTAAAAAGCTTCACTTGAGAAGTATATATATGCATATATATATGTATGTATTTTGCTATTTGATCATCATTCTGATGTTAGGAAAAAGACACGGTCCTTACTTTCAATGTCATCACTAATTAAGGTCACCATAAGACCCTAATTCATATACATTTAATGCAAGGTAGAATTTAAGAGGTCAAAAAAAACATAAAACATTTTGATTTCATTTATTTCAAAAATCTTTATCAAGCTCTTACTTTATTTAAATTTGTAAAGTTATTATATAAAATACAAAAGTGAAAATTTTATTTTAGGAACTAACATTCCATAAATAGAATACAATATGTAGAAAAATAAATACAAAGAAAATAAAATTTAAGGAAAAGAGAAGGTTGGTAACTCAATAACATTATTTGAGATGTACTCTGAAGAAACTAGGGATTTTATCAGTAGGAGGTGAGAGTAAATTTCATTGCAGTTTTGTTTCTTAGATGCAATAAGGATGCATTAATATTAATAATTTCTGAATTGGAGGATGATCTCTTCAGACCTATATTTTTAGAAATATGATTTCAATTAGTGAAAGCAAGGAGATAGATTAGTTTACCAACATGATTCCATCCATGCTGTGGCTATTGACCTTTTCTGAAAAAATATTTAGATGACCAAATATGAAATACATGGTTCTTCTTAATGATTCAATATTCAAAGCAATCCCAAAAGACTTTAAAGAGAAAATGCTACCTGCATTAAAAAAAAAAAAAGAACTAAGGAGACCGAATGTAAATCAATACATACTATGCTTATTTCTTTTTTTCTGTTTTTTTTTTATCTCTCCCATGCTTTTTTCCTTTTACTTTGATTTTTCTCTCCTAACATGACTCACAAAGCAATATGTATAACAAAATAAATAGAAAAAGGAAATGAGCATTGGTGATAAATAGCTAAATGAGATGAACAGACAATTTTCAGATGAAGAAATTAAAACCATTTATATTGAAATGAAAAATTATTGAAATCGCTACTGATCATAGAAATACAAATTGAAATAACTGTGAGGCACCACTATACACTTTACAGATTGGCTGATATGACAGGAACATATAAAGATGAATGTTGGAGAGGATGTGGGAAAACTGGGAAACTAATATAATTGTTCGTGGAATTGCGAACTTATCTATCCATTCTGGAGAGCAATTTGGAACTATGCTCAAAGGGCTATCAAACTGCATACCCTTTGATCCAGCAAGACTCTCTATGGGTCCTATATCCCAAAGAAATAATAAAAAAGGGAAAAGGACCTACATGGACAAAACTGTTTTTAGCAGCTGTTTTTATATGGCAAGTAATAGGAAACTAAGTAGATTCCCATCAGTTGGAGAATGCCTGAATAAGTTATGGTACATAAATGTTCTGGAATATTATTGCTGTATGAGAAACTATCAGTAGAATGATTTCAGAAAGGCCTGTTTAGACTTGCATGAGTTGATACTAAATGAAGTGAGTAGAACCAAGAGAATATTGCACAAAGCAACAAGAAGAATATGTGATGATCAATTATTTCTGATAGACATGGCTCCTTTCAACAATTGAGATGATTCAAGGCAATTCCAATAGACTTGAGATGGAGAGAGACATATGAATCCAGAAATAGAATATAGGTATTGAATGTGGACCACAACATAGTGTTTTCCTCTATTTTTTCTTGTTTGCTTGCTTTTTGTTTTCTTTTTTTTCTTTTTTAATCTTATTTTCTTGTGCAACATGGTAATTGTGGAAATATGTATAGAAGATTGCACATGTTTAACATATATTAGATTACTTGTGGTACAGGGGAGGTATAGGGGAAAGGAGAGAGAAAATATTTAGAACACAAGGCTTTGTAATGGTGAATGTTGAAAACTGTCTTTGTATATGTTTTGAAAATAAAAAAGCTATTATTAAAAAAGAAAATTTAAATTGTAAAATGGGAAGTCAGTGAAGCTATAAGAGACCATGAAATAACAAAACAAAATATGAAAACTGAAAAATAGAAGAGTATGTGAAATAATTTAGAAGAAAAACAACAGAAGTGGAAAACAGTTCAGGATAAAACATAAGGATAATTCAACTACCTGAAAGCACTGACCAAAAAAAGAACCTTGAAATAATAATTCAAAAAATGATAATAGAAAATTGTACAGGAATGATAGAAGATGAGGGGAAAGTGGAAATAAAATATGTCTACCTATCACAATCTCAAAAAAATCCTTCATGGAAGACGTATTAAAATAGTATTGTGTGGTGTTCTCGTCTTTAAAATATAATGGTTCTCTCTGGGCAGGTTTCTTGGGGAGGTTTTCTGGAGGCAGCCTTAGTTTCGGTTAAGAGTAATAATCACTCCAAATGCAGCCAGGTCTTAAAAGTTCAGATCTTTTATTGCTTTCTCCAAAATACCCTAGTTACTTTTCTTGGTGGTCTAAATCTCTGCTTGGTTCCAAGACCTCCCTCTGAATGTCTCCAAATCCAAAGGTTTGTCCTTCAGCCTCCAGCCAGCACCAAGGTGGAAGATGGAATGAATCTGACTCCACCTCCGATAGAGGGCTTGTGGCTTTCCTCCCAGAGTGCTCCTCTCCTACTCCTGGCAATGTTCTGAACTAACTAACCTGAAGCTCTAAGAGCTTCTTTATATATGATCTCCCAAAGGTTGATTTCTCCTCTGAGAGAGTGAGATTATGGGATCTGAGAGTGGGATTATGGGTTTCTGACTTGTGAATCTCCCAAAAGTGTGAACTCCAATAAATACATTAACTCCAATAAATACATTAGTAAGCTAGAGGATTTGCTAAGTACCATGCTAAATTAGGCAACTGACATCACTTTGTAAGGATTCTAACAGTATTGTTAAATTTTGAAACCTCATATTAAAGAGAAAATTCTATAAGAAATAAATATCACCCCAAAAAATTCAAATATGCTAGAGCTACAATTATGATTGTTTAGGATTTATCAGCAACTACAATAAAAGATCATATTTGGATAACCTAAAAAATTAGGACTCTGTCAAAAAGTATCAGATCCAGCAAAATTAATCACAATACTGAAAGGTAAAAATGGATAATCAAATTTTTTTTAAAAAAAAATTCAGAAATTTTCCCAATCAAATCTGAAATCAATAGAAAATTTTATGTATAAGAATCAACATCAAAGATTAGTTATGATTTTAATGAAGAAATGTAAAATATTTTTAAGATTAACATCAATAATTGCTAAATGCAAAAGAAAGACTAGGACAAAGCTGAGTATGATCTGACTCTAACAAGCAAAACTGGCTAGGAAAAGGTAGAATAGTAATTATGTTTTATTAATGAAGTGTAAAGGAAGTACTGACACAAAGGCATTTTAGAGGAGAGAAGGGCTGATAGTTTTGAAAACCTACTCACATCAGGAATGGAATGAAGATTATATACATATATATTATGTGTGTGTATGTGTGTGTGTGTGTGTGTGTGTGTGTGTGTGTGTGTGTGTGTACCATTAAGGATGTAACAACCTAGAACATCTAAAAAGAAATAAGGGGTGGGGGGAATGTGTAAAGAGCAGAACTCTGGAGAAGTATACTTGAAAGAAGTATCCCACTCAGTGGAATTGATAATACAATGGTTATCTAGTTTAGCATGGTGATTAATAGTTCTGTAGTTCAGTATGAATGCTTTAATTTTACAACAAGGTGTTAATTCAGCTGAGTTAAGATAATGATTCTCTAGTTTACATGTACTGAGTACTTAATATAATTCTACAAGATTGACACCTATGATGATGTACTTATTTATAATAGAGTAAAATAAAAGCCAACAAGGACTGGGAGAGAGACATTCCATTTCCCTCCATCATGGTGGCTAGCCTGTCCTCCTCTGTTTCCTCCACTCAGTGGACCCATTCCTGGAGGACCTCCAGAAAGCTAGCTAGTCCCCAAGTAAAGGAAAGAGACTATGAAGGAGATGATATAGACTTTGAACTTTGTCTGTGACTATTCTTCTCATGGTGATTAATCTGCTGAAAGGAAGGCTGGTCCCAAAACCTCCAGAAAGCTAACCAGGACATTACAGAAATAGGATAAGATGAAATGCAGAAGGACTAGTAGATTTGTGAAAAGGGGAACCGACAAGATGTAAAGATTAATTAGGAAAGGGACAAAGAAGAAGGGAAAGGATGGTGTGGAAAAAAGCTGTGGTACAGAATGATTTTTAGATTAATAAGTGTAGAATAAGATTTATAGATTAACGGGAATGCAATAAAGGCCAGATTTGGACTCGGTTCTTCCTTCTTCTAGACTTAGCACTCTATTCACTCTATTACCTAACTACCTTATCTTCTCTTCTGTAGAAGATTGCTTTAATGATTATTGCACTATACTATAGTTTGAGATCTGATACTACTAAACCACCTCCCTCCACTTTGTTTTTCATTGATTGACTTTGCAAAATCTTAAAGGTCTCTATAAATGCTAGTCATTATTATTACAAGAAGAATGAGAGAGTTTAGGAAGAAAGGTGCATTGTGTACACCCTTTGAAATGTGTATTCATTTTGGATATGCAGAATTTATTGGTCTGAAAGCACATCTGGATGCAGAAAACCAATGAATCAATGGAAATAACCATCTAATCCTGTGGTCAAAGAGAAAATCATCATTGTACATTTCATATATCAAAGTTAAACAGCAATTTATTAACTAGGAAAAAACAGAGGGGCTAAAATGGGGATTCTATTCCCTCAAGTAAAATGAGAGAATAACATAAGGCCAAATGAAAACTGCTTGTAATCAAAAAACAAAATAAGTTTTCATGATCTTTGAAGAAAAACTAAAAAATGCTGATACTTTCTAAAGTATGACTATAATCATAGGTAACTGAAATAAAATGAGATGAAAAGGCATTCAATGTAGGAAAGTGAGAAATGATGAGGCCACTGTGCTAAAGAACCATTACCAAATCATGAAAATACTTAATGTGATGTCAGTGATTGGAATGAAAAGGAGAAAGATGCTGAATTCATCATGGAATATAAGCTATATACTTTCCATAATCTTGTAATCTTAAAAAGAAAGATATAAGCACAATCAGATGGATGCATGCTAAGATTTATAAAAAAACACTGATAAGTCTATCATATATAGCAAAATCTAATTTCCATCCTTTTTATTAAAAAAAAAGTCTCTGGATTCCAAATTGTGTTTTCCATTTACAAAACAATCATGCTGCATTTCCTTCTCATGAATAAATATAAAAATAACTAGAATCGAACAGTTTAATTGTCCATTTTAGTCTATTAAAGCACCTAAATCCATGTGATACAAAGAAAATTCCTAATTAATGAAGTGATGGAAATAAATCCTTGAGAAAACAAGTAACTACTATTCCTGGCATGAGTTTGCTAAACTAATAGACATCACAAGATGTGCTCTTGTGGCATAAGAGAGATTGAGCTTCTTTTAAATTCAATACCCTTGTCCTTCTGTGAAGCCATAGCTGAGTGAGATGGAGTACAGAACAAAACTCTGTTCAGTATCTCATTTAAATTAGTCAGTGGAAAAATGCACAAGGCATTCTAATAAAGACTCAATATGGTGAAACATAGGCTTTTTTTTTTCTTCGCAATTCAGTGGGACTTACAGGCCACTTTAATCTGCTAGTTGCTCTGGACACACTTGATGAATAATACAAAATTAATCCAGTGGGTTAACAATAATACAAAGGTAACATGACATAATGAAAGCAAAGCTAGTAAAGAAGATTTGAAATCCAGTCTCATTTCAAGAAAGTAGCAGATATTACTCTGGAAATTTTACTTAAATTTAAAGCACCATAAGTAACTTTCTTAAATTGCCATGGACCTGGCAGTGATCTATACTGTTAAAATGAATTTCCCCATTTGCAGTTTCTTACAGCAATGAAACCAGAGGCCTATGTTAAAAAGAACATTGCAGAATTTCTAATATTCATATAATGTTTTTAGGTTAATAAGGAACTGTGGTCATAAAAATCCTGTGAAATAAGTAAGGTGGGTATTACTTTTTTATTATAGAAAAGGTAAAAAGTACTGAAAGGTTTTAATTTATTAATGGCTTTTTATATCCAATTAAACACACCCAATAAGCTCTCTCTTAAGCATTAAAGATAGCCTAGTGGGTGTGTTTAATTGGATATCTCAGAGATATCTTAAACTTATTATGCCCAAAATTGGTCATTATCTTCCCTCCAACTCACCCCTCCTTCTCAAACTTTCCTATTTTTTTTTTTTGAAGGTGACAACATTCTTCCATTTTTGCAGATGTGAAACTTTGGTTTTATTCTAGGTTTTTACTCTTTCATATTCTTTTTTTTTCTCTCTCATTCTATGTAACCATTGACATGTTGTGCCTTGTTATTTCCATGTCTTTCACTTTTAACCATTTCTGTTTACTTACACAGCTTGCATTTTAGTTTAAATTCACTTTGCTTCTCTGATACATTAGTGGAATATTAGGCATGGTAATAAGTATCATTGCATAATTGTTCTTCCTGGCTCGTCTCTATACTCCAGTGGATCTCTATATGTTTCTGTCAAAGTAATTATCTTTAAGAGAAAATTTAATAATATCTCCCCTACTCAATCTAGTCTAGTTCTTATTACTTCTAGAATCAAATGTAAAGTCCTTTATTTATATTTAAAGAAGTATACAACAACTATGCTCTAACTATGATCTCGACCCTCACTGGACATTATTCTTTCTCTTGAATTCAGCAATGCAGCCAAAGTCAGGGCAAAAAAAAAAAAAAAAAAAAAGAAAGAAAGAAACTGAGGAGATATTCATCAATTAGAAAATGGCTGAATAGATTCTCCTATGAGATTATAATAGAATATTATTTTTCAACGGGAAATTATGAGAATGATGCCCTCAAAAAACCTGGAAAGCCCTCTGTGAACTCAAAGTGAAATTCACCAAGTATGAAATTATAGTGATGTTGTGGAATGATCAACTGTAGATTATTTTACTATTTGCAGCAATAGAGCAATCCATGCCTGTAGAACTTGTGATAAAAAATGTTATGTATACCCAGAGAAAGAACCAATTATATGTTTTTTTTTTTAAAACAACAACAATGGCTATCATTTATTTAAACTTTCCATTTTGTATAGAACTTTTACATATTTTTCTCATTTAATCATCACAAAAAAACATGGAATATTGTTGGAATCCAGTTCCAGTGAATACTGAGAATATGAATGAATAGCCAAGGTGAGCTTTAAGATATGTTTTACAATTCTCATTTATTAATCTTAGCTAGTATTAAATTTACAATAGCTACCTCCAAATGATGCTATATACCTTCCAGGGTTAATGCAATATACCATACTTTGATATTTCAATTCACCTTAACTAGAAATAACAAGATATTACTATTACAGGGTCATCAATAACAGAAATTATCAATGGCAAGGTATTTGTCAAAATGGAGTTGTAAATAACTTAGTTGTAATGTCTTGTTCCAAGCTGATGCTTTGAATTATTCATCCTTGGAAAGAGCAAGTCTCAAGTAATACCTGGATTGAACTCTTCTTGTACATGGACTTATTCAATACTGGCCCTCTATATCTCCTTTTTATTCAGAATATGAAGTCTATGACTTCAGTTCCCATAGGCGACATTGATTGCAAGACCAGAAAGCACAAGGGGCTAAGCCAGTGAGTATAACAACAACATATTCAAGAGAAACAAAATGCAAAACATACAAGTCATATTATTTACAGGATTTAACTTTTTCAACCACTCAAATATTTGGTTTGATGTGCTATCAGCAACAATTTCAGGGAACTATTTTTGCTATGTTTCTCTCAAAGCAGCTGATTGAGATTTTTCCCAAGTGAGGTTGAAATTATGTATAGCTCCATTTATTCTGTTCTTTATTTGAAGCCAGGTCACATAAGTGGTTATCATTATTCCATCTATACAGTTGCATATACATGAGTGAATTTATAAATCACAATTTAGTTGAGATCAAGTATCAAATTGTTTACATGATCCCCTAACCATGCTAAGTATTGTTCCATTAAATTTGGCACTCGTTTTAATTAATATTATATTTGTTTTTTACAAGTTTGTGATACATTTTTGCTAAATGATTTGCAAATTGGGCAGTCTGAATAGATTATTTTAGAAACTGTAGTTGAAATAGCAAGTGATATAATAATTGCTATACTTGATATTAACTCCAGCAAAGAGTAATCCAACAAAACACTTTTTTCTACTTTTGTTTTCTAATTTCCTTTTGATGTTATCTTAAACCTGTTTACCTGCTGACCTGTAGTAATGACGATTATCTTATTAAGCACCAACACATAGCATGGATATTCAATTATAAAAACTATAGGTAGTGACTTAGAAGACATTGGAATAGAAGTGAGACATTGGCATAAAACACAATTGTAACATTTCAAAATATATCCTCTTAGTACATTCATGATTTGGATTCCAGTGCTATTCCTTAAAACAGTATCTGTAATTAGGAACACCTGTGGATATTTTAAAATATGCCTGTACAGTGTATTACTGATGGGGCATGAAAACATTTTGGAATCCCATTATCTGAGATGTAAAAATTTATACCACCTTATGTCCGAAATATAGTGTAACAAGAGACTAATCTACATACTGGATAATTTGTGATTTCAAATACCAATCAGTTCTAATTCCTTCCAAAACCAATGGGGCCCAAAGTCCTCTAGGGGCAGGGGCAATGATCTCCTTTTCTGAAACTACTTCCTGCTGAGAATGGTCATATGAGTCACTTGCAAGATCCTATTCTTTTGTAGAAAAAACGGTTAAGTATGAAATGATTGAAACATCCAATAATTGATTCAACTCCTTGAAGCTGGCCAATGCAGCTGTAACTGAACAAAACCTAGAATAAAAAAAAAAAAAAAAAAACAAATCTAACAACCAGAGGTTAAGATAATCTGAAATATACAAGTCCATAAGAACTGCTGATATAAAGATAGCAATGAAGATTGGCCAGTAACTTTTCATTTAAAGAAATATATTTGTTTCACAAGATATACAAATGTTAAAGATGTTTCAGTTTTAGTTATTTTTTGCTCTGCTTGGTTTCAATATTTTATTGAAAATTTTTTTTTTTTTACTTTCAAAACATATCCAAAGATAATTTTCCACCAATGACCCTTGCAAAACTTTGTGCTCCATTTTTTTCCCTCTTCCACTCCTTCCCTTAGATACCAAATGATCCAATATATGTTAACCATGATGGAAATGTAGTTTAAATCCAATATAAGCATATATATTTATACAATTATTTGCTACACAAGAAAAATCAGACCAAAAAGAGAAAAAAAAATAAGAAAGAAAATAAAATTCAAGCTACAACAAAAGAAGTTAAAATGCTATGTTATGATCCACACTCAGTTCCCACAATCTTCTCTCTGGGTGTTGGTGGCTCTCATTATCACAGGATCATTAAAACTGGCCTGTATCATCTCATTGTTTTTTTTTTTTTTTCAGGCCAAAACTATAGTTTTATTTCAGCATTCAGCAATCTCAGCCATCAAAAAATAAAACTCTAACACCAAAGGATGGAAGGAAGATTTCTCTACAGAAGGATTTAGGTGCGTTGCATCCAGAAACACCCAGGGCACCACAGGCAGGAAGGATGGTGGTTATTCATTCAACCAATAAATTAGGAAGTGCAGAATTCAAGGGGGCAACTGCTCATTTCTGGGCTGGCATAAGGTCATCGATGTCTTGGCCCTGCTCCAAATGCTTCTCCATCTCAATGAGCAATTTCACGCCATCTAGCACTATCTGTACTAGCTCTACCTCTGAGAAGCCCAATTGGTTGGTATTGGAGATGTCAAAGACATCGCCCATAGCTGCTGTGTCCACTCCACCTGTGCCCCTTTTCTGCAGCCTCAGCTTCTTCAGCATCTTGCCAAACTTCTCATACTTGCACAGGTGGGGAAATTTGATGTGGGCACCTGCACGCAGGCCTGTGCCCAGGTTGGAGGGGCAGGTCCGGATGTAGTCCAAGTGGGGGTTCCACATGAACTTGTAGTTCTTGGTCTTAAAAAAAGGTTTCAATCTGGATAAATCCTGTGCAGAACCGTGTGAACATCTCCTTCATGTTACCTCCCTTCTGTATGGAGATAACCCTTAGGTAATCTTCTTCATTGATCCACACCACAAAAGTCTTGTTGTCATTGTGGCAAATGCCCCTGACATCAGGCCAGTCTCAGGCCATGCCAGATGCCAAGAGGAGGGGGGAGACAGGTTTGTCGAAGAGGAAGTGGTCATCAATCAGCTGCTGCTGCTGTTCCTGCTCAATCATGTTCTTCAAAGCATAGTACTTCCCATTCAAATGACCTTTCAGACTGGCCAGAGCTTCCACAGAGAGTTTTTCTATGGCACAGCACTCACTCTAGCTACAATGTGGAGGCAGGCAGAACCCCCAGATGCTACAACCAGTTTCTTTTTTTTTTTTTTTTTTTTAACCTTATATCTTTTTATTTATTTATTTAATGATTACTTTATAATGACAACATTATTCCTTGCACTCGTTTCTTTTCCGATTTTTTTTTTACCCCTCCCTCCCTCCACCCCCTCCCCTAGATGGCAAGCAGTCCTTTATATGTTGGATATGTTGCAGTATATCCTAGATACAATATATGTTTGCAGAACCGAACAGTTCTCTTGTTGCATAGGGAGAATTGGATTCAGAAGGAATAAATAACCCGGGAAGAAAAACTAAAATGCAGATAGTTCACATTTGTTTCCCAGTGTTCGTTCTTTGGGTGTAGCTGCTTATGTCCGTCATTTATCAATTGAAACTTAGTTAGGTCTCTTTGTCAAAGAAATCCACTTCCATCAAAATATGTCCTCATACAAAATCGTTGTCGAAGTGTATAATGATCTCCTGGTTCTGCTCATTTCACTTAGCATCAGTTCATGTAAGTCTCGCCAGTCCTCTCTGTATTCATACTGCTGGTCATTTCTTACAGAACAATAATATTCCATAACATTCATATACCACAATTTACCCAGCCATTCTCCAATTGATGGGCATCCATTCATTTTCCAGTTTCTAGCCACTACAAATAGGGCTGCTACAAACATTTTGGCACATACAGGTCCCTTTCCCTTCTTCAGTATTTCTTTGGGATATAAGTCCAATAGAAACACTGCTGGATCAAAGGGTATGCACAATTGGATAATTTTTGGGGCATAATTCCAGATTGCTCTCCAGAATGGTTGGATTCGTTCACAACTCCACCAACAATGCGTTAGTGTCCCAGTTTTCCCGCATCCCCTCCAACATTCATCATTATTTTTTCCTGTCATCTTAGCCAATCTGACAGGTGTGTAGTGGTATCTCAGAGTTGTCTTAATTTGCATTTCTCTGATCAATAATGATTTGGAACACTCTTTCATATGAGTGGTAATAGTTTCAATTTCATCCTCTGAAAATTGTCTGTTCATATCCTTTGACCATTTATCAATTGGAGAATGGCTTGATTTCTTATAAATTTGAGTCAGTTCTCTATCTATTTTAGAAATGAGGCCTTTATCAGAACCTTTAACTGTGAAGATGTTTTCCCAGTTTGTTGCTTCCCATCTAATCTTGTTTGCATTAGTTTTGTTTGTACAAAGGCTTTTTAATTTGATGTAATCAAAATTTTCTATTTTGTGATCAGTAATGGTCTCTAGTTCATCTTTGGTCACAAATTTCTTTCTCCTCCACAAGTCTGAGAGATAAACTATTCTATGTTCCTCTAATTTATTTATAATGTTGTTCTTTATGCCTAGGTCATGGACCCATTTTGATCTTATCTTGGTATATGGTGTTAGGTGTGGGTCCATGCCTAATTTCTGCCATACTAATTTCCAATTATCCCAGAAGTTTTTATCAAATAATGAATTCTTTTCCCAGAAGTTAGGGGCTTTGGGTTTGTCAAACACTAGATTGCTATAGTTGACTATTCTGTCTTGTGAACCTAACCTTTTCCACTGATCCACTAATCTATTTCTTAGCCAATACCAAATGATTTTGGTGACTGCTGCTTTATAATATAATTTTAGATCAGGTACAGCTAGGCCACCTTGATTTGATTTTTTTTTTCATTAATTCCCTTGAGATTCTTGACTTTTTATTGTTCCATATGAATTTTGTTGTTATTTTTTCTAGATCATTAAAATATTTTCTTGGAAGTCTGATTGGTATAGCACTAAATAAATAGATTAGTTTAGGGAGTATTGTCATCTTTATTATGTTCGCTCGGCCAATTCAAGAGCACTTAATATTTTTCCAATTATTTAAGTCTGACTTTATTTGTGTGGAGACTTTTTTATAATTTTGCTCATATAATTCCTGACTTTCCTTTGGTAGATAGATTCCCAAATATTTTATGGTATCAACAGTTATTCTGAATGGAATTTCTCTTTGTATCTCTTGCTGTTGAGTTTTGTTGGAGATGTATAAAAATGCTGAGGATTTATGGGGATTTATTTTGTAGCCAGCTACTTTGCTAAAATTATGAATTATTTCTAATAGCTTTTTAGTAGAATCTCTGGGGTTCTCTAGGTATACCATCATATCATCTGCAAAGAGTGATAGTTTGGTTTCTTCATTACCTACTCTAATTCCTTTAATATCTTTCTCGACTCTTATTGCCGAGGCTAGTGTTTCTAATACGATATTAAATAATAATGGTGATAGAGGGCAACCTTGCTTCACTCCAGATCTTACTGGGAAAGGTTCCAGTTTTTCTCCATTGCATATGATGCTTACTGATGGTTTTAAATATATGCTCCTGACTATTTTAAGGAAAAGTCCATTTATTCCTATGCTCTCAAGTGTTTTTATTAGGAATGGATGTTGGATTTTATCAAATGCTTTTTCTGCATCTATTGAGATGATCATATGGTTTTTGTTTGTTTGGTTATTGATATAGTCAATTATGCTAATAGTTTTCCTAATATTGAACCAGCCCTGCATTCCTGGTATAAATCCTACTTGGTCATAGTGTATTATCCTGGTGACGATTTTCTGTAATCTTTTTGCTAATATTTTATTTAGGATTTTAGCATCAATATTCATTAGGGAGATTGGTCTATAATTTTCTTTCTCTGTTTTCAGCCTACCTGGTTTAGGTATCAGTACCATGTCTGTGTCATAAAAGGAGTTTGGTAGGACTCCTTCAATCCCTATTTTTTTAAATAGTTTATATAACATTGGAGTTAATTGTTCTTTAAATGTTTGGTAGAATTCACATGTAAATCCATCTGGTCCTGGGGATTTTTTCTTAGGGAGTTGATTGATAGTTTGTTCTATTTCTTTTTCTGAGATGGGATTGTTTAGGATATTTACTTCTTCCTCTCTTAGTTTGGGCAAGCTATATTTTTGGAGGTATTTTTCTATTTCATTTAAGTTGTCGAATTTATTGGCATAAAGTTGAGCAAAGTAACTCCTAATTATTGCTCTAATTTCCTCTTCGTTACTGGTGAGTTCTCCCTTTTCATTTTTAAGACTAACAATTTGATTTTCCTCTTTCCTTTTTTTAATCAGATTTACTAAGGGTTTCCCTATTTTGTTGGTTTTTTCATAGAACCAACTCTTAGTTTTATTAATCATTTCAATAGTTTTTTTACTTTCAATTTTATTGATCTCTCCTTTTATTTTTAGAATTTCAAGTTTAGTGTTTGACTGGGGGTTTTTAATTTGTTCTTTTTCTAGCATTTGTAGTTGTAAACCCAATTCATTGACCTTCTCTTTCTCTATTTTATACAAATAGGCCTCTAGAGATATGAAATTTCCCCTTATTACCGCTTTGGCTGCATCCCATACATTTTGGTATGATGTCTCATTATTATCGTTTTCTTGGGTGAAGTTATTAATTATGTCTATGATTTGCTGTTTCACCCAATCATTCTTTAGCATGAGATTATTTAGTTTCCAATTATTTTTTGGTCTACTTCCCCCTGGTTTTTTGTTGAATGTAATTTTCATTGCATCGTGGTCTGAAAAGGATGCATTTACTATTTCTGCCTTACTGCATTTGAGTTTGAGGTTTTTATGTCCTAATATATGGTCAATTTTTGTATAGGTTCCATGAACTGCTGAAAAGAAAGTGTATTCCTTTCTGTCTTCATTACATTTTCTCCAGAGATCTATCATATCTAACTTTTCTAGTATTCTGTTTACCTCTTTGACTTCTTTCTTATTTATTTTGTGGTTTGATTTATCTAATTCTGAGAGTGCAAGGTTAAGATCTCCCACTATTATAGTTTTACTGTCTATTTCTTCTTGCAGCTCTCTTAGTTTCTCTTTTAAGAATTTAGATGCTACCCCACTTGGTGCATATATGTTTAATATAGATAGTGCTTCATTATCCATGCTGCCCTTTAGCAAGATATAGTGCCCTTCCTTATCTCTTTTAATTAGATCAATTTTTGCTTTAGCTTGATCTGAGATCAGGATGGCTACCCCTGCTTTTTTGACTTCACCTGAAGCATAGTAGATTTTGCTCCAACCTTTTACCTTTAACCTGCATGTATCTCCCCGTTTCAGGTGTGTTTTCTGTAAACAACATATTGTAGGATTCTGGCTTTTAAAACATTCTGCTAACCGCTTCCTCTTTATGGGGGAGTTTACCCCATTCACATTTATGGTTAGAATGACCAATTCTGTATTGCTTGCCATCTTGTTAACCCGGATTATGCTTTTCTCCCTTCTTTCCCTTTTTCCCCCCTTCCCAGTATTAAGCTTGTGAGCACCACTTGCTTCTCACAGCCTTCCCTTTTTAGTATCCCTCCCCCCGCCTTAGAGTTCCTCCCCCTATCTTACCCCTTTCCCTCCCAGTTCCCGTATTCCCTTCCACTTAGCTTATTCCTTCCCTTTTCACTTTTCCCTTCTCACTTTTCAATGAGGTGGGAGAAGTTTCACCAAAGATTGAATGTCTTAAGATTTTTCACTTAAAGCCAATTCTGAAGGCAGTAAGATACCCACTATTTTCATCCCCCTCCCTTCTTTCTCTCAGATATAATGGGTTTCCTATGCCTCTTCATGAGATGTACTATCCCCACTTTACCCTTTTTCTGGTACAATGTCCTTTCCACATCAATTTCTAGAACAAGGTATACATATATTCTTTATACATCTATATAGTCGAAATATAGTTCCCAAGATTAATCTTTATCTTTTTTAGATTTCTCTTGAGTTCTATATTTGTAGATCAAACTTTTTATTAAGTTCTGGCTTTTTCATCAGAAATAGATGAAATTCGCTTACTTCGTTGAATGTCCATCTTCTTCCCTGAAAACAGATGCTCATTCTTGCTGGGTAAGTTATTTTTGGTTGCATACCAAATTCCTTAGCCTTTTGGAATATCATATTCCAGGCCCTTCGATCTTTTAATGTGGATGCTGCCAGATCCTGGGTGATCCTTATTGTGGCTCCTTGATACTTGAATTGGGTTTTTCTAGCCGCTTACAATATTTTTTCCTTCATCTGAGGGTTCTGGCATTTGGCCACTATATTCCTTGGTGTTTTGATTTTAGGATCCCTTTCAGTGGGTGATCGATGAATCCTTTCAATGTTTATTTTTTCCTCTGTTCCTATGACTTCTGGGCAGTTCTCTTTGATAATTTCCTGGAAAATAGTGTCCAGGCTCTTTTTTTCATCATTCTTTTCTGGGAGTCCAATGATTCTCAGATTGTCTCTCCTGGATCTGTTTTCCAGGTCTGTTGTCTTCCCCAGAAGGTATTTCACATTCTTTTCCATTGTTTGATTTTTTTGGATTTGCTTGACTGATTCTTCTTGTCTCCTCGAGTCATTCAATTCCACTTGTTCAATTCTGATTTTCAGTGAAGTGTTTTCTTCACTCACTTTTTTAAGATCTTTTTCTAATTGTCCAATTGAATTCTTTTGTTCTGTGGAATTTTTTTCCATTTCGCCAATTTTGTTTTTTAGAGAGCTATTTTCTGTTTCCAGTTCACCAATCCTATTTTTCAAGGATTTTACTTCTTTATCCACTCTCTCTTTAACTGACTTCTCCAGGCTCTTTTGCCAAGCCTCCCTCTCCTTTTCCCATTTTTCTTCTAGCTTCCTTGTGAGAGCTTTTTTAATTACTTCTATGAGGTTCATCTGTGCTGAGGAACAGATGATCTCCTCCTTTGGGGATTCACCTGGGGACTGTCTGTTTTTAGTCTCCTCAGGATTTAGAGTCTGCTCTCTATCTGTATAGAAGCTGTCAAGGGTTAAAGTCCTTTTCAGCTTCTTGCTCATTCTGTCTAATAATCAGAGACAAACTAGCAAAGAAAAACAGAAAAAAAACTGGAGTCTTTCTTTGGGGGAGGGGCTGGGTGTGTTACCGAGCTTCCTCTCCAGACTGTGGGGGGCAGCAGTGAGGCACTAGCAGGACTGTGTTGCGCGTGCGCTCTGAGATCCCAGAGCGTGCTGAGTCACTGTGGGGAGGGAAGGAGGGGGCGGCCAGGTCCCGGGAGACTCCAGCTGTTTGGGGTTGTATTCTTTAGCCCCGGTGTTTTTAGCTTCTCTGCTGGGCTGCTGACTTGCTGCCGGAGCAAAGTATCCAAACCTGTAGCGAAGCTCTCCCCGCAGAGACGGCTACGATCACTCTCCACCCCCTCTCCAGTCTGCTCCCGTGCTCTCACTGCCACTGCCCTCAGCCTGCGCCCAATCTAAAACCGTCCCAGCCCCCAGTAAAGACAGACCTTTCTTGGCGAATCTCAAGGATGGCTTCTCTTGGTAACTATATGTGGGTTTTTTCAGTCAAGCATTGATTCAGAGGCTTGTAATGAAGTGGATAGTGAGAGAAAGCGCGGAGCTTATGCAGCTGTGAGCCTCCTCTCCGCCATCTTAACCGGAAGTCCACAACCAGTTTCAACATGTCAGCACATAGTTAGGATCCAGATTATCACCACCCTAAAGATTGCCAGGGTTAAGATCAGTCTTATGCTCACCTGAAGGCTTGTAGCCACCATGGTAGTCTTCAATGATGTGATCAAACAGTTCCTTGAACACATCATAGCTATCTTCATTTCCAGCTACACAGCCCATAGTCATGATGAATAAGGGCGCTAGGTTGTCCACACTGGTCTGGATGACATCATCCAGGATGAAGCCGCTATATGTAGCCTTATCCTGGAGTTTTTCATACAGCTCTGGTGTCAACACCTTAGCCATGTGCTTGTTGTGGGAGAAGAGGTAGGGGTATTCTTCCTTGGCAGGGTACCAGGACTTCAGCATGTTGTGGCTATTAGAGAATGGCATGTTGGCAGGAGGTGAGGTTGTTGCGAAAGGTCGCAGAAGGAAGGAGGTTCAGAAGATGCTGCTGCTCTTGCCGCTACTGCTGCACAAAGATCTCAGGCCACCTTAGTCAGAGCTCAGTCACTGAGTCCCTGTATCATCTCATTGTTGAGAAAATCCAAGTCCTTAAGAATTGATCATTGTATAATCTTGCTGTTGCTGTGTACAATGATCTCCTGGTTTTGATCATTTAATTTAGAATCAGTTCATGTAAATCTCTCCAGGTCTTTCTGAAATAATCCTGTTGATCATTTCTCACAGAACAATAATATTCCATAATATTCATATACCATAACTTATTCAGCCATTCGTCAAATGATGGGCATCCACCCACTTTTCAGTTTCTTGGCACTACAAATTAGACTATCACAAACAATTATGCATATGTGGGTTCCCTTCCCTCCTTTAAGATCTCTTTGGATATAATCCCAGTAGAAAGACTGCTGGATCAAAGAGTATGCACAGTTTCATAATGTTTTGGGTATAATTACAAACCATTCTCCAGAATGGTAGGAGCCATTCATATTTCCACCAATAATGTATGATATTATTGTCCCAGTCTTCCCACATCCCCTCCAACTGTTCCTGTCATCTTAGGCAATCTGAGAGGTGTGTAGTTTCTTTAATCAATAATGATGGACTTCCAGCCAAGATGGCAGAGAGGAGGCACACTTCTATTTAAGCTCTGCATTTTCTCTCAGAATTTAATTCATGACAAGCCTCGGAATCAGTGCTTGACTGAAAAAAAAAAAAAAAAAAACACAAATAATTACCAAGAGAAGACATCATTGAAACTTGAAAGAAAAAGGTCTGTTTTTGCTCAAGGGGTGGGGATGGATTTATATTGGGTGCAGGCTGAAAACAGGCAGCTCATAGACAAGCAGGCTGCAGTGGGGAGGGGTGAAATCTCAGCTGTCTCTGTGGAGGGAGCTTTCCTACAGTATTGGATACTTTGTCCTGGCAGCAAGCAAGTAGACAGAGAAGCTAAAAACACAGGGGGTGAAGACTGTAACCCTGAAAAGTTAGGGTCTCTTGGGACCTGGCCACCCACCCACAGTGTCTCAGCATGCTCTCAGAGTCTTAAAGCACAGACACAGTGCAGCCATTGTTGTCCTGCTAGTGCCTTGCTGCTGCCCCTCACAGTCTGTAGAGGAAACTTCATAACACCATCCAGCCCCCCCCCCCCCAAAAAAAAAGCATATTGCATTGTTTTTGTTTGTTTGTTTGCTTGTTTTTGCTAGTTTGTCTTCTTTGATTCTTCTCTGAAAAAATGAGCAAAAAAAAAAAAAAATTAAACAGATCTTAATCATGGATAGCTTCTATATGGATAGAGAGCAGACTTTAAACCCTGAGGACACAAAAAAACAGATTGTCTCCAGATAAATCCCCAAAGGAGGATATGATCTGGTCCTCAATACAGATGAATCTCATAGAAGTAATTTAAAAGGTGCTCACAAGAAAGCTAGAAGAAAAATGGGAAAAGCAAAGGAAAGCTTGGCCATAGAGTCTGGAGAAGTCATCCCACTCATTTAAAGACAGAGTAGATGAAGAAATCAAATCCTTGAAATACAGAAATAGTGAACTGGAAAAAGAAAAAAGCTCTTTAAAAAATAAAATTGGCAAAATGGAAAAAATTTCCATAGAACAAAACAACTCACTTAAAAACTCAATTGGACAAAACTCAAATGGAAAAAACTTACAATTAGAAAAAAGAAATAAAAAAGTGAGTGAAGGAAATACTTCATTGAAAATCAGGATCAAACAAATGGAATTAAATGACTTGAGGAGACAGCAAAAATCAGTCAAGCAAAACCAAAAAAATGAAACATTGAGAAACAATGTCAAATACCTTCTTGGGAAAACAACAGACCTGGAAAATAGATCTAGGAGAGACAATCTGAGAATTATTGGACTCCTTGAAAAATATGATGAAAAAAAGATCCTGGACACTGTTTTCCAGGAAATTATGAAAGATAACTGCCCAAAAGTTATAGAAACAAAGGATAAAATAGAAATTGAAAGAATTCAACAATCACCTACAGAAAGGGACCCTAAAATCAAAACACAAAGAAATATAGTGGCCAAATTCCAGAATTATCAGGTGAAGGAAAAAATACTGCAAGCTTCTAGAAAAAAATCAATTCAAATATAGAGGAGCCACAATAAGAATTACTCAAGACCTAACAGGGTCCACATTAAAGGATCAAAGGGCCTGGAATATGATATTCTGAAAGACTAAGGAACTTGGTATGCAAGCAAAATTAACTTACCCAGCCAAAATGAGCATCTTTTTCCAGGGATAAAGATGGACATTGAATGAATAAGCGAATTTCACCTTTTTTTTTTTAATTTCACCTATTTTTGATGGAAAAAAAAAAACAGAACTTAACAAAAAGCTTGATGTACAAATATAGAATTTAAGAGAAACCTAACAATGTAAAAAGAAATCTTGGGAACTATATTTCTGCTATAAAGATATATAAAGAATACATGTATACCTTATTCTAGAAACTAGAGGTGGAAAGGGAATTGTACCCAAAAAAAAGGTAAAGTGGGGGTGCTATATCTCCTGAAGAGGCAAAAGAAACCTATTATATCTGAGAGAAAGAATAGAAGGGATGAACATAGTGTGTATCTTACTGCCAATAGAATTGGCATAAAGAGAAAAATTTTAGACATTTTCGATTTATGGTGAAACATCTCCCATCTCATTGAAAAGTGGGAGGGGAAAAGTGAAAAGGAAAGGAGTAAGCTAAGTGGAAGGAAATGCAGAAATTGTGAGGAAAAAAGAGTAACATAGGGCAAGGAACTCTAAGGTGGGAGAAGGGATACTAAAAAGGGAGGGCTGTGAGAAGCAAATGGTGTTCACAAGTCTAATACTGGGGAGGGAAGAAGGGGGAAGGAAGGGAAAAAAAACAAAAACAGGGGTTAACAAGATGGCAAGTAATACAGAATTGGTAATTTTAACCATAAATGTGAATGGGGTAAACACCGCCATAAAGAGGAAGCGGTTAGCAGAATGGATTAAAAGCCAGAATGTAATGGGCTGAGACTCGAGTTGATGCACTGAGGTCCCAAGCACATGAGGCTAAATAGTAATTGGACTATACTCTATTAATATATAAGCTTGGAGAAAGAATGGCCTCTGCCCACTCTTTGTGCAAGTCCTGATGTGTTGTATAGGAAATGACGATTTTGGTGGGTGGAGACAGGGGACTGGAAAAGGAAGGGGAAGGAGAGACTGCTAGCATTGCCATTGCGATGGCTTTTCAGCTCAGGTCTCTCTCTGCTAGCTGGCTTACTGTCGCAGTTGCCCATATTGCTATTGCAATCCTTCTTGCCCATATTGCTATCACATTCTTTTTTCACCTCTTCACTTCAATAAAGAGTGAAGATTTTTCCCTTAACCTGAATTGCTGACTCAGGCTGATTTTAAATACACGGTCATTACATCAGAATCCTACAATATGTTGTTTACAGGAAACACACATGAATCAGGAAGATACATACATAGTAAAGGTAAAAGGATGAAGCAGAATCTACTATGCTTCAGGTGAAGTCAAAAAAGTAGGGGTAGCCATCCTGATCTCAGATCAAGCAAAAACAAAAACAAAAAATGATCTAATAAAAAGAGATAAGAAAGGGCACTATATCTTGTTATAGGGTAGCATAGATAATGAAGCAATATCAATATTAAATATATATGCATCAGTAGTGTAGCATAAATATTCTTAAAAGAGAAATTGAGAGAGTTGCAAGAAGAAATAGACATCAAAACTATAATACTGGGAGATCTCAACCTTGCTCTCTCAGAATTAGATAAATCACAAAATAAATAAGAAAGAAGTCAAAGAGGTAAATAGAATACTAGAAAACTCAGATATGATACATCTCTGGAGAAAACTAAATGGAGACAGAAAGGAGTACACTTTCTTCTCAGCAGTTCATGGAACCTATACAAAAAGTGACCGTATATTAGGACATAAAAACCTTAAACTCAAATGCAATAAGGCAGAAATGGTAAATGCATCCTTTTAGATGATGATGCAATGAAAATTACATTCAATTAAAAGCCTGGGGAAAATAAACCAAAAAATAATTGGAAACTAAATAATCTCATACTAAAGAATGATTGGGTGAAACAGCAAATCATAGACATGATTAATAACTTCACCAAAGAAAATGACAATAATGAGACACCACACAGAAATGTGTGGGATGCAGCCAAAGCAGTAATAAGGGGAAATTTAATCTCTCTAGAGGCCTACTTGCATAAAATAGAAAAAGAAAGGTCAATGAATTGGGCTTGCAACTAAAAATGCTAGAAAAGGAACAAATTAAAAACCCCCAGTCAAACACTAAACTTGAAATTCTAAAAATAAAAGGAGAGATCAATAAAATTGAAAATAAAAAAAAAACATTCAATTAATTAATAAGAGTTGGTTCTATGAAAAAACCAACAAAATAGACAAACCCTTAGTAAATCTGATTTAAAAAAGAAAGAGGAAAATCAAATTGTTAGTCTTAAAAATGAAAAGGGAAAACTCACCACTAATGAAGTGGAAATTAGCACAATAATTATGCCCAACTTTATGCTAATAAATTTGACAACTTAAATGAAATGAAAGAATATCTTTAAAAATATAGCTTACCCAGTTTAATAGAAGAATAAGTAAATAGTCTAAACAGTCCCATTTTAGAAAAAGAAATAGCACAAGCTATTAAGCAACTCCCTAACAAAAAAATCCCAAGGACCAGATGGATTTACATATGAATTCTACCAAGCATTTAAAGAACAATGAACTCCAATGCTATATAAACTATTTGAAAAAATAGGAATTGAAGGAGTCCTACCAAACACCTTTTACAACACAGACATGGTACTGATATCTAAACCAGGTAGGCTGAAAACAGAGAAAGAAAATTATAGAACAATCTCCCTAATGAATATTGATGCTAAAATCTTAAATATTAGCAAAAAGAATACAGAAAATAATCCCCAAGATAATACCAAATAGGTTTTATACCAGAAATGCAGGACTGGTTCTATATTAGGAAAACTATTAGCATAATTGAGTATATTATTAAACAAATTAACAAAAAACATATGATCATCTCAATAGATGCAGAAAAAGCATTTGATGAAATGCAACATCCATTCCTAATTTAAAAAAAAAAAAAACTCCTCTTGAGAGGAGAGGAATAAATTCATTTCCTTAAAATAGTCAGGAGAATCTATTTAAAACCATCAGTAAGCATCATATCCAATGGGGAAAAACTGGAACCTTTCCCAGTAAGATCAGGAGTGAAACAAGGTTGCTCACTATCACCATTATTATTCAATATTGTATTAGATTTGCTAACCTCAGCAATGTGTCAAGAAAGAGATCAAAGGAATTAGAGTAGGTAATGAGGAAACCAAATTATTATTCTTTGCAGATGATATGATGGTATATTTAGAGAACCCCAGAGATTCTACTAAAAAGCTATTAGAAATAATTCATAACTGTAGCAAAGTTTCAGGATACAAAATAAATCCCCATACATCCTCAACATTTTATACTTCACCAAGAAAATCCAACAGCAAGAGATACAAAGAGAAATTTCATTCAAAATAACTGTCAATAGCATAAAATATTTGGGAATTTATCTACCAAAGAAAGTAAGGAAGTATATGAGCAAAATTAGAAAACACTTTCCAGACAAATAAAGTCAGATTTAAATAATTGGAAAAAATATTATATTGATCTTGGATAGACCGAGTGAATATAAAAAAGATGATAATACTTCCTAAACTAATCTTTTTATTTAGTGCTATATCAGACTCCCAAGAAAATATTTTAATGACCTAGAAAAAATAATAATAAAATTCATATGGAAGAACAAAAGGTTGAGGATGTCAAGGGAATTAATGAAAAAAAAATCAAATGAAGGTGGCCTAGCTGTAACTGATCTAAAATTACATATATATATATATACACACACATACACTATTACACTATAGCCTTTTATTTACAAGTTATATACATGGGTAATTTTATAGCATTGACAATTGCCAAACCTTTTGTTCCAATTTTTCCCCTCGTTCTCTCCACCCCTTTCCTCCAATGGCAGGTTGACCAATACATGTTAAGTTTTTAAAGTATAAATTAAATATAATATAAGTTTATATGTCTTAACAGTTATTTTGCTGTACAGTAAGAATCAGACTTTGAAATAGTGTACTATTAGCCTGTGAAAGAATTAAAAATGCAAGCAGACAAAAATAAAGGGATTGGGAATTCAAGGAAATAATTCATAGTCACCTCCCAGAGTTCTTTTGCTGAGTGTAGCTGGTTCAATTCATTACTGCTCTATTGGAGCTGCTTTGGTTCATCTCATTGTCAAAGAGGGCCATGTCCATCAGAATTGATCCTTGTATAGTATTGTTGTTGAAGTTATAATTATCTCCTGGTCCTGCTCATTTCACTCAGCATCAGTTCACATAAGTCTCTCTAGGCCTTCCTGAAATCCTCCTGCTGGACATTTCTTATACAACGATATTCCATAATATTCACATACCACAATTTATTCAGCCATTCTCCAATTGATGGGCATCCAATCAGTTTCCAGTTTCTGGCTACTACAAAGATACCTGCCACAAACATTCATGCACATAAAGATAGATCCCTTTCCCTTCTTTAAGATTTTTTGGGCTATAACCCCAGTAGAAACACTGTTGGATCAAAAAGTATGCACAGTTTTATAACTTAAAACGATGTTATAAAGCAGCAGTCACCAAAACCATTTGGTATTGGCTAAGAAATAGATTAGTTCATCAGTGGAATAGGTTAGGTTCACAAGGCAAAATAGTCAACTATAACAATCTAGTAGTTGACAAACCCAAAGATCCTAACTTTTCAGATAAGAATTCATTATTTGACAAAAACTGCTGGAAAAACTGGAAATTAATAAAGCAGAAATTAGGCATGGACCCACACTTAACAGCATACACCAATATAAGATCAAAATGGTCCTTGATTTATGAATAAATAACAAAATTATTAATAAATTAGAAGAACATAGGAGAGTTTACCTCTCAGACTTGTAGAGGAGGAAGCAATCTATGACCAAAGATGAACTAGAGATCATTATTGATAACAAAATAGAAATTTTTTTATTATATCAAATTAAAAAGCCTTTCTACAAACAAAACTCATGCAAACAAGATTAGAAGGGAAGCAAAAAACTGGGAAAACATTTTTACAACTAAAGGTCCTGATAAAGGCCTCATTTCCAAAATATAGAGAGAATTGACTCTAATTTATAAGCAATCAAGCCATTCTCCGGTTGATAAGTGGTCAAAGGATATGAACAGACAATTTTCAGAGGATGAAATTGAAACTATTTTCACTCATATGAAAGAGTGTTCCAAATCACTATTGATCAGAGAAATGCAAATTAAGACAACTCTGAGATACCACTATACATCTGTCAGATTGGCTAAGATGATAGGAAAAAATAATGATGAATGTTGGAGGGGATACTGGGACATTGATGCATTATTGGTGGAATTGTGAATGAATCCAACCATTCTGGAGAGTAATCTGGAATCATGCCCAAAAAGTTATCAGACTGTGCATACCCATTGATCCAGCAGGGCTACTACTGGGTTTATACCCCAAAGAGATACTAAAGAAGGGAAAGGGCTTTGTATGTGCCAAAATGTTTGTGAAAGCCCTGTTTTTAGTGGCTAGAAACTGGAAAATGAATGGATGCCCATCAATTGGGAAATGGTTGGGTAAATTGTGGTATATGAATATTATGAAATATTATTGTTCTGTAAGAAATGACCATCAGGAGATGAATTATGTAATGGAAAAATAGCAATCAATTATGGTGGAAAACTACAAGTCTAGTTTCTTTTTTTGATGAGATATTGAGTTCTGCTGGGGCTATTCTACTTTGGGAAGAAAAGCATGCACTATCTATTTGATTAAACCATTTGTGAGAGTCCATATTATCAAGTTGCCATAAAAAATCTAGTTGTATGATGTATGTGTTCATAAAAGTGATATACAATGAATATATGTTATAAAAAGAGTAAAATCTTCATCCTTTGGTGTATATTTTGATACCACAGAGTTGGATGGAATCTCAAAAGCCATTTAATTCAACTTATACAATTTACTCAGTAAATATTTCCTCTACCTGAAGATCATCAATAAGGGGAATGGGTTAACTCTTGAGAAACCTGTTTCATATTTAGATAACTCTGTTAGCAAGCACCCCACATCTGCACAGTTTAAATCTGCCTCTGTTATTTCTGCTTATTCCTGTTAGTTTTGTTCTCTAGTGTCACTAAGCTTAATCAAATATTTAAAGAAAACTATCCTTTCTCCATCAGACTTTATTCTTTCCAAACTAAACATTTCTACTTTCTTTAGACAATCTTTACATGAAAAAAGCAGCCAGCCAAGAAATATTGTTCAGGAACTTAACTAGATTCCAGACACTATGACAAGTACTGCAGGAAGAGAAAACTAAAAACTCTCTCAGAGAAATGGGAAAATTTAAGGAGATCAAGGACAGAGACTTGGGAAGGGTCTACCTATACATAAAGGGATAAGGATGAATAAACTGAGAAGAATTGGTCCTATTAGAAGATAAAAAATAATGTGAAAATCCAGGGAAGACTAATATTAAGAAGAAAAAGGTAATCAATAGTGTTAAAGTTCAAATTGTAAGGAAGTGAATTGAGTAAAAGTTATTGTATTAAGCAATAAAGAGAACTTTGCAAAGAAAACAATTACATTTAAGTGAGAGAATGTATATGAAACTTCTCTCTATATATTTGTATTGATAACTACAATAGACAGTTCAAACACATATGCATATGTAATGTATATTATATTAGTACACTCATACATTTGTATTCCTCTCATTCTTGGAATGTTCTGTTTTTTCCACCTTTGCCTCTTGGAAACATTCTTTTTCTTCAAGGATTAGTTCTAGCATCATGTCCTAGATTATTTCCCTTTTCTTCTTTACTATATTTTCCCTCTCTCCAAGTCATTAGTTTTCCTATGGAATTCTTGTCTTTCTTCTCTGTACAATGAATGCTCCTTGAAATGAGAGAAAGCTTCATTTTTTTGGCTTTGTATGCCCAGTGGCTAGCATAAATAAAAGTATAATGCATTAATTTGAATTGAAATGTATATTAAAATAGGATTTTGGTAGCTGAGCAAGCTACCAATGGATTACATAGAAACAGGAGTGAAAATGAACAGTCTGGGAGGCTCTTACCATAATCTTGGTGAGAGGCAATAATAATATGTATTAGTGTGATGGCCATATGACTTAAGAAGAAGGGGTGCATATGAGAGATGCTGTGAAGTCAGACTTAAAAACACTCAACAATTAATTTTATAGGGAGGATAAAGGAAAGTAAAGAATCATGGATATTTGAGGTAAAGAACTTATGTGATAGGCAGCATGACAATTGGTGATGAAGAAACGGAGGATAAGAGAGAAAATAGATCTAGATATATAAATCCGAGAGTCATCTACATAGAGAAGATAATTAAATTCATGGGAGCTGATTAGACATTTTCTTTGTCCCTATCAATTTTCTCTTTGACTGTCTTTAGCACCATTTGTAAGGACACAGACAACATTTTTTGTAGAGCCAGGATCAAATAGTGATGAGAATTTATGTTCCCATTTTTTTCACTTTAATTTTCTCTCTTTCTGTTGGGTTTATATGCCAAGAAACCCATTTGCTTGCATTCTTCCTGAATTGTCTGTGCAATTACTTTCATTCTCAACTTTACCTCTATAGTAGGTATCTTTAGGATTCTTTTCTTTTTCTCATCTCTCAAGCTCCTATCTAATAAGGTGAAGCAATGAGGTTAAAGCAATGCTTTGAGCATGACAATTCCTCTTGTTCACTCCCTTGACTCAGCTAATTAGAAACAGGAGATGGAACCTATAAGGGTTTCCTTCTCTAAATCTTTTAAGATATATGAACTTAACTACATAGCACAGTACTTGCTGCTGTCTTTCTCATTTATGCTATACAACTAATGAATCCTGCTACGATTGTCATCATCCACAATCCTTCACTTAGCTAGAGATTTCCTGCTATGCTGGGAGAAGAGAGCAGGAAGAAGAGCTAGAGTTAACCTATCCTCTCCTGTGACTCATTTATCTTTCTTTCTTGAGGTCACTATGATCTGAAGCTGAACTAAAGAATTCAGTTTGACTGACCATGGAGAACAGTTTCTGAAATAAGGTTTATGCTTTCAGCCAACTTACTTTCTACACACTTGGCTCTCAGCTTTGAACCTAGCTAGATGTGGCTAAGTGATGCAGTAGTTTAGGCACTTGGCTGAGAGTAAGGATGATGTAGGCTTAATCCTCCTCACAGATACTTAATATGCATATGTTTTTGGAAAAGGCATTTCCCATATATAAAACAGGAATAATAACAACAGTTATTTCCCACATTTTCTATAAGTTTTAAATGATACATTATATTTCTTCAGTTTATTAAAAATTCTAAAAATTCTCTCTTTCCCCTTTCTTCTCCCTGAGATGGTAACTAATCATAAATAGGTTAAACAGCTTCAATTATGCAGAATATTTACACTGTCGTCATTTTGTACTAGAACACAAGTAAAATAAAAAATGAAAGAAGGCAAGTGAAAATAGTGTGCTTTCATCTGTATTCAATCAATAGCATTTCTTTCTTTGGAGAAAAACAATATGTTTTATCATTAGTTTTTTGAGATGGTCTTGGATAATTGTATTTTTAAGAATAGCTAATACTATATTCTATAGTAACTTGCATAATTCCAAAAAATAGTAGGTATTTAATAAATGCTTCCAAATTGAATGGGAAGATTATAGAAACAAATGCAGTTTGGAAAAATTATTTGCATAAAACTGCAACAATAACAAAAAATAAAGATCACACAATTACGTGATTTTAGAATTAGAAAGAACTTGGGAGAAAAGTTGATTTCTTTTTTTCCCCCATTATGAGTATGAATGTCTGTGTGTTGGGTATATTCCTACACCTAGCTGAAAAAAAAAAACCACTGAAAATATGTTACAAATATTTTTTTTTAATTCTTCATATAAATAGGGGGAACTCACTATGCTCTTTAGTCAGCCCATCTCATTTATGAAGAGCTCTAATCATTTAGGCCTTTCTCCACTTAATGTCATCTAAATTTGTCTCTTGAAGTTACTTCTCATTGCTCCTGGGTCTGCCTTCTTGATTTATGGACATGATTTGATTATTCTTCCTTAGGAAAATAAGGTTTATATTGTTCAATTTATAAATCTTCAAAGGATATGAACAGGCAGTTTTCAGATGAATAAACTGCAAACTTATAGTCATATGAAAAAAGCTATAAATCACAATTGATAAGAGAAATACAAATTTAAGACAACTCTGAGGCACTATTACATATATCTTAGATTGACTAAGATGACAGAAAAATAATAATAATGAATATTTGAAGAGATGTGGGAAAGCTGGGACACAAATTGTTGTTGGACTTAAGAAGTAATTCAACCATTCTGGAGAGCAATCTGGAACCATGGCTAAAGAGCTATCAAACTATACAAACCCTTTGATCCATCACTGACTCTAAGAGGCCCTTACCACAGAGAAATCATAAAAAAGAAAAAAAAAAGCATATTTTAGAAAAATGTTTGTATTAGCTCTTTTTTGTAGTGGCAAGAACCTGGAAACTGAGTGTATGTCTATCAGTTGGCAAATGGCTGAATAAGTTATAGTATGTGAATGGTAAGGAATATTATTGTTCTATAAGATATTATGAGTAGGATGCTTTCAGAGATTCCTCTAGGAACTTACATGAACTAATGCTAAGTGATTAGGAAAATGTTGTACACAGTAACAGCAAAATTATACAATGATCAATTCTGACGTGGTTCTTTTCAACAGTGAAGTGTTTCTGGCCAGTTCCAATGATTTATGAAGAAGAGAACTATCTGCACCAATAGAACTGTGAAGAATGAGTATGGATAACACCATAGTATTTTCACTTTTTTTGTTGTTGTTTGCTTGTATTTTGTTGTTTTTCTCATTTTTTTATCTGATTTTTTCTTGTGTAGCATGATAATTGTGGAAATATGTATAGAAGAATTGCATATACTTAATGTTGGATTGTTCATCATTTGTGAGATGGGTAGGGGCAAGGGAAGGAAAACAATTTGGAAAACAAGGTTTTGCAGAGCTAAATGGTGAAAATTATCTATGCATATGTTTTGAAAATAAAAAGCTTTAATAAAAAAGAAAAAAGAAAAGGAGGCTTGATTTTTTTTTGTGGTTGTTATTATTTTTCATTGTTATTTAATGATCTGTTTTGCCAAAATTACTGTTTTCTTTTCATATGAAGATGTCAGCACCTAAAGAATTGGCCATTTAGATTTTCTTAATCCATAATCTGAGCTTTCTCACAAGTATGAAAAAGGGAAGAAATGCAAAGTAACTATGAATTATCATACATAGTTTAAACTTAGCTCAAGTTCCCCCTCATCTTACCTAAAGGCCTTTTCAGATCCCTTCTTTTACCAGTACATCTTCCTTCAAAAAGTTATTTTGTATATTTTAAGGTATACTTATAATTTGTTCATCTTGTTTTCTGAGATAAAATGTAAACTCTTTGAAGGAAGAGAAAATTTCATTTCATCATTGTGTCCCCAACACTCTGCATGATATATAATATATTATATACATTTAATAAATGCTAATTGATTAATAAATATGCCTATGTTAATATGTATATGTAAGTGTGTGTGCATGCTTATGTTGGAATCCTTACTAACTGCTAACTAATTAGAGTTGATCTAATCTTACAAGAAGATGTTTTGGGCAGAACCTGAAACAAGGTACTAAGTAGAACTAATTAATACAAGGCTTGTGTTCACACCTTTACTCATTGGAGTTCAATGAGTTCATACCTCCCTTGAAGCTCTTTGGACCAGAGAGCACTATGGGAGAAAACCCATAATCCCTCTCTCTGGAAGGAGCATAAATAGGCCAATGGGCCAGTCGAAGAAGTTCTTCAGAGAGGGAAGAAGCTACAAGTCGGGATTTCAGCAGAATTACGCCAGAAGCCCTCTCTTTAAGGCAAGACAGATTCAACTTGGTACTGGCTCTGGAGGCTGAAGAAAGCAGAGGCAGAAGCAAAGGACAAAGCGGCAAAAGCTCTTGGAACCAAGCAGAGAGATAGGCCTCTAAGCTAACCGGGCTATATTGGAGATAATAAAAGATCTGAACTTTTATCACCTGGTTGCGCTTTGAGAAGAAAATAGGCCTCTAAGCTAACCGGGCTATATTGGAGATAATAAAAGATCTGAACTTTTATCACCTGGCTGCTTTTTGAGAAGAAAAAGCTCACCACATTTTGGCGCCCAACGTGGGGCTAACAGACCCCTTCAGTGGATTTCAGTGGAAAAGCTCCGATCCTGATTCAAGTGGAAAAGCTCCGATCCTGATTCAAGTGGAAAAGCCTCTGATCCTGATCCAGTGGAAAAGACTCTTCAACCCAGAAATTAGGGTGAGTCCAACAAAGAAATTTTGTTAGAAGAGTTAAAGTAGAATTTCAGCTAAGATAAAAGCTTGGAATTCTCTCCCTGGACAGAAAGATGGAAATAATGCTTTCACAAAAATAGAGCAAGGTCCCAATGAACCTTTTGCAGATTTTGTGGGACGTTTACAAACAGCTGTAATAAGAACCATTGGAGACAATGCAGCAACAGAAATAATGACTAAACATTTCGCTAAGGAAAATGCCAATGAGGTTTGCAAAAGAATTATATGGGGGCTAGACAAAGATGCTCCTTTGGAGGAGATCATTAGATGCTGTGCCACAGTGGGCACAAATGCTTATTATGCCCAGACTATGATGAACATGGAAAGACAAGGTCCTTCTTGGCAGAGGAATTCTAGAGAAACTCGTCGATGTTTTCATTGCAGAAAAGTTGGACATTTGAGAGCTCATTGTAGATATGGAGATAGAGTGAGAAGACAGGGTGAGAGAAAACCCAAAACCCCATGTCCAAAATGTAACAGAGGCTTTCACTGGGCCTCTAAATGTATATTGACCCAGAGGAATGAGAGGCAAGGCCCAGCTACAAAGTATCAATCAAAGGACAGGTGGGGCATGATAGCAGCTGAGGTTACACCCAGAGAGACTTTAGAAATTCAGTACTCTGATGTCATCAACCAACAGAAAAGCAATCAGGATTACAGTTGGGGAGAATACAGGCCTTTTAAGACAACAATTCAATATCCAATGCAAACAACTCCAATGTAATTACCAGATGATGAGAAGAAATCCCAAATTTGGTAAATAGAAGGGAATTAGATTAATTGCTTGGGGAAGAGGATCTGCTTATATTTCCACAGGTAGAAAAGGCTAACAATGAGACTGTCAAAAGAACTTTAAAATATTCAGCTTTCAGTTCCTGAAAAACCAGCAAGAATCACTGGATTCCCTGAGATGAAAAATTGTTGATGAGACCTTTTGCAGTACTTCAGAGCTTACAGGAATTATTAGATTCCTGGCACATGAACTAATGGACAATGGAATCCTATTGGACTGTTTCTAGGACTTATGGACATGTGTAAATTTTCAGGATGATTCATGTTATTTGTTACATTACTACTAGCCTGTGTTATATTGCTATGTGCTTATGTAAATTATGTATAATGCCTCCCATATTGATGGATTTATGTATACCATGTATATCTGTTACAAAGTTCTGGCCCATATTGATGGATTTATGTGTACCCCCTCAGAAACCCCCTATGTTTTAAAACAAAAGAAAGGGGGAGATGTTGGAATCCTTACTAACTGCTAACTAATTAGAGTTGATCTAATCTTACAAGAAGATGTTTTGGGCAGAACCTGAAACAAGGTACTAAGTAGAACTAATTAATACAAGGCTTGTGTTCACACCTTTACTCATTGGAGTTCAGTGAGTTCATACCTGCCTTGAAGCTCTTTGGACCAGAGAGCACTATGGGAGAAAACCCATAATCCCTCTCTCTGGAAGGAGCATAAATAGGCCAATGGGCCAGTCGAAGAAGTTCTTCAGAGAGGGAAGAAGCTACAAGTCGGGATTTCAGCAGAATTACGCCAGAAGCCCTCTCTTTAAGGCAAGACAGATTCAACTTGGTACTGGCTCTGGAGGCTGAAGAAAGCAGAGGCAGAAGCAAAGGACAAAGCGGCAAAAGCTCTTGGAACCAAGCAGAGAGATAGGCCTCTAAGCTAACCGGGCTATATTGGAGATAATAAAAGATCTGAACTTTTATCACCTGGCTGCTTTTTGAGAAGAAAAAGCTCACCACATGCTTACACAAAGAGAAGATTATTTGTGAATGTAATCTCATTTCCACCCAGGATTAGGATTGCTTTTGCTTATGATGCTTAAATTCTCTGTGAAAAAAGACTTTTCTGATGGACTAAGAGACCTCATTGAGTTAGGAAAATTTCAGAAAGGGAGTTTGAAAAAGGTGATCCAGAGATATCCCTCTTCCCTATATAGCAAATGGAGAAAAAACAATTTGAGACATACTTTGAAATCTATGTTGAGGATTACATCAGACAGGGTTAACTAGTCACATTCAACTAGACTGGACCTTTATTGGTTAAAGTTTCCAATCTATACATGTTTGAAAGAAACCAGATTTTGAAGGAAAGTTATAGGCCTACAGAGGATTACAGAACCTAATTAATTGGATGTCTGGAAATTGTTGTACAATTAGATAACATTTTTTAACAAATTTATTATATTTTAATACACATTGCTTTATGAATAATTTTAGGAGAGAAAAATAGGAGCAAAAGGTAAAAACCAGGAGAGAGATTTTTAAAAGAAACAGAAAAAAAGTGAACATAGCATCTAGTGATTTGTATTCAATCTCCTTAGTTTTTTATCTGGATGCAGATGGCATTTTCTGTCCAAAGTCAATTGGCATTGCTTTGGATCACTAAACTACTGAGAAGAATCCAACCTTTCATAGTTGATCATTACACATTCTTGCTATCATTGTGTACAATGTATTGCTGGTTCTGCTTTTTTCAATCAGCATCAGTTCATGTAAATCTTCCAGGCCTTTTTATAATCAATTTGTTCATCATTGCTACAGAACAATAATATTCCATTATCTTCATGTTCCAAACTTTTTCAATCATTCCCCAATTGATGAACATCTATTCATTTTTCCAATTCTTTGCTATCACAAAAAGAGCTGTCATAAAGTTTGCACATGTGGATCTTTCCCCCTCTTTTATGATATCCATAGGATACAGACCATGTAATGATACTGCTGGTTCAAAGGCTATGCACAATTGTATAGACCTTTAGTGATACTTCCAGAATACAGATTCCAGATTCTGCTCTCCAGAATGTTTGGATCATTTTGCAACTCCAACAACAATGCATTACTGTACCCGTTTCCCCTGCCAACATTTATCATTATCTTTTCCTGCCATCTTAGCCAATCTGAAAGGTGTGAGGTCTTTCTTAACATTGTTTTAATTTGCAATTCTATAATCAGTAGTGATTTAAAGCAATTTTTCCCCACATAACTATAAATGGCATTAATTTTGTTATCCAAAAATTGTCTTTGACCATTTATCAAAAAGGAAATGACTTATATTCTTATAAATTTGACAAGTTACATATATATAGATATATATGAAATGAGACAGTTATCAGAAATACAGGCTGCAAAGAATGTTTTCCATTTTGCACTTCTTTTTTTATTATAGCTTTTTATTTACAATATATATGCATAGGTATTTTTTCAGCATTGACAACTGCAAAACCCTTTATTCCAACTTTTTCCCTGCTTGCTCCCACTGGTCCCCCAGATAGCAGGTTGACCAATACACGTTAAATATGTTGAAGTATAAGTTAAATGCAATATATGTATACATGCCCAAACAATTATTTTGCTATACAAAAAGAATAGGACTTTGAAATACAATTAGCCTGTGAAGGAAACAAAATATGTAGATGGACAAAAATAGAGGCATTGGGAATTCTATGTAGTGGATCCTAGTCATCTCCAAGAGTTCTTTTGCTGGGTGTAGTTGGTTGAGTTCATTACTGTTCTATTGGAACTCATTGGGCTCATTTCATTGTTGAAGAGGGCTACAACCATCAGAATTGATCATCATATAGTATAGTTGTTGAAGTATATAATGATCTCCTGGTTCTGCTCAATTCACTTAGCATCAATTCATGAAAGTCTCTCCAGGCCTTTCTGAAATCATCCTTCTGGTCATTTCTTACAGAAAAATAATATTCCATAATATTCATAAACCACAATTGATTCAGCCATTCTCCAGATGGACATCCACTCAGTTTCCAATTTCTGGCCACTACAAAGAAGGCTGCCACAAACATTCTTGTACATACAGGTGCCTTTCTCATCTATAAAATCTCTGTGGGTTATAAGTCCAGTGGTAAAACTGCTGAATTAAAGGGTATACAAAATTTGATAACTTTTTGAGCATAGTTCCAAATTGCTCTCCAGAATGGCTAGATGTATTCAAAATTCCAAAAACAATGTATCAGTGTCACAGTTTTCCCAAATCCCCTCCAATATTCCACATTACCTTTCATTGTCATTCAAGTCAGTCTGACACGTGTGTAGTGGTAACTCAGAGTTATCTTAATTTGCATTTCTCTGATTAATAATGACTTGGAACAATTTTTTATATGGCTAGAAATAGTTTCAATTTCGTTGTCTGAGAATTGTCTGTTCATATCCTTTGACTATTTATCAATTGGAGAATAGTTTGATTACTTATAAATTAGAGTAAATTCTCTATATATTTTGGAAATGAGGCCTTTATCAGAACCTTTGACTGTAAAAATGTTTTCCTAGTTTATTGCTTCCCTTCTAATCTTGTGTGCATTAGTATTGTTTGTACAAAAACTTTTCAATTTGATATAATCAAAATTTTCTATTTTGTGATCAATAATGATCGCTAGTTCTTCTTTGGTCATAAATTCCTTCCTCTTCCACAGGTCTGAGAGGTAAACTATACTATGTTCTTCTAATTTCTTTATGTCTAGGTCATGAACCCATTTTGACCTTATCTTGGTGTACAGTGTTAAGTGTGGGACAATGCCTAGTTTCTGCCATACTCATTTCCAATTTTTTCAACAATTTTTGTCAGTGAGTTCTTATCCCCAACGCTGGGGTCTTTGGGTTTGTCAAACACTAGACTATTAAAATTATTGATTGTTTTGTCCTTTGAACCTAACCTATGCCATTCATCAACTAGTCTATTTCTTAGCCAATATCAAATGGTTTTGGTAACCATTGCTTTAAAATATAATTTTAGATCTGGTACAGCTAGGCAACCTTCATTTAATTTTTTTTCATTAATTTCCTTGAAATTATTGACCTTTTGTTTTTCCATATGAACTTTGTTGTTATTTTTTCTAGGTCATTAAAATAGTTTTTTTGCAGAGTCTGATGGGTATAGCACTAAATAAATAGGTTAGTTTAGGTAGTATTGTCATTGTTATTATATTTGCTCATCCTAAGAGCATTTAATATATTTCCAATTTGTTAGATCAGACTTAATTTTTGTGGAAAGTGTTTTGTAGTTTTGCTCATAAAGTTTCTGATTTTCCCTTGGCAGATAGATTCCTAAATATTTTATACAATTGGTAGTTACTTTAAAAATTTCTCTTTGTAACTCCAACTGTTGGATTTTGTAAGTGATATGTAAGAATACTGATGAGTTATGTGGGTTTAATTTGTATCCTTCAACTTTGCTAAAGGTGTGGATTATTTCTAATGGCTTTTTAATAGAATCACTGAGGTTCTCTAAGTATACCATCATATCATCAGCAAAGAGCAATAATTTGGTTTCCTTATTATCTACTCTAATTTATTTAATCTCTTTCTCCACTCTTATTGCCATAGCTAGCATTTCTACTACAATATTGAATAGTAATGGTGAAAGTCGGCAACCTTGTTTCACTCCTGATCTTATTGGGAATGGTTGCAGTTTATCCCCATTGTATATGATGCTTACTGATGGTTTTAAATAGATAGTACTGATTATTTTATGGAAATTTTTATTTATTCCGATACTCTCAAATTTTTTAATAGAAATGGATGTTGGATTTTATCAAATGCTTTGTTTGTATTTATTGAGAAGATCATTTTTTTTTTAGTTTTGTTATTAATATGGCCAATTATAACGATAGTTTTCCTAATATTGAACCAGCCCTTCACTGTTGGTATAAAACCTACTTGATCATGGTGTATTATCCTTGGGATGATTTTCTGTAGTCTTTTTGCTAATATCTTATTTAAGATTTTAGCATCAATATTCATTAGGGAGATTGGTCTATAATTTTCTTGCTCTGTTTTCAATCTACCTGGTTTAGTTATCAGTACCATGTCTGTGTCATAAAAGGAATTTGGTAGGACTCCTTCATTCCCTATTTTATCAAATAATTTATATAGAATTGGGGCTAATAGTTCTTCAAATGTTTGATAGAATTCACATGTAAATCCATCTGGTCTTGGGGATTTTTTCTTAGGGAGTTGATGAATAGCTTATTCTATTTCTTTTTCTGAAATGGGCCTATTTAAGCAATTTACTTCCTCCTCTGTTAATCTGGGAAGCCTATATTTCTGGGGGTAATCATCCATTTCACTTAGGTTATCAAAAATATTGGCATAAAATTGGACAAAGTAACTCCTTATTATTGCTCTAATTCCCTTTGTTGGTGCAAAGTTTTCCTTTTTCCTTTTTAAGACTAATAATTTGATTTTCCTCTTTCTTTTTTCTAATCATATTTACCAAAGGTTTATCTATTTTATTGTTTTTTTTTCCATAAAAGCAAACCTTAGTTTTATTTACTAATTCAATAGTTTTTTTTTTTAACTTTTGATATTCTTAATTTCTCTATTTAATTTTAGAATTTCAAATGTAATAATTGGTTGGGGATTTTTAATTTGGTCTTTTTCTAGGTTTTAAGCTGTAAGCCTAATTCATTGATCTTCTCTTTCTCTACTTTATTCAAGTAAACCTCTAAGGATATAAAATTTCCCCTTATTACCACTTTGACTGCATCCCACAAATTTTGGTATGATGTCTCATCGTTGTCATTATCTTGAGTGAAATTATTAATTATGTCTATAATTTGCTGTTTCACCCAATCATTCTTTAAGATGAGATTATTTAGTTTCCAAATACTTTTTGATCTATTTACCCCTAACTTTTTGTCGAATGTAGTTTTTATTACATCATGATCTGAAAAGAAAGCATTTACTATTTCTGCCTTACTGCATTTAATTTTGAGGTCTTTATGTCCTAATATATGGTCAATTTTGTATAGGTTCCATGAACTGCTGAGAGCAAAATATGTTCCTTTCCATCTCAATTCAGTTTTCTCCAAATATCTATCATACATAATTTTTCTAAAATTCTATTTACTGCTTTCATTTCTTTCTTATTTGTTTTGTGGTTCAGTTTATCTAATTCTGAAAGTGCAGGGTTGAGATCTCTGACTATTACAGTTTTGCTATCTATTTCTTCTTGCAACTCTCTTAACTTCTCCTTTAGGAAGTTAGATGCTATACCACTTGGTGCATATATGTTTAGTATTGATATTGCCTCATTGTCTATGCTATCCTTTAGCAAAATATAGTTTCCTTCCTTCTCTCTTTTAATTACATAAATTTTTGCCATTGCTTGATCTGAGATAAGGATGGCTACCCCTGCTTTTTTGATTTCACTTGAAGCATAATAGATTCTGCACCAGCCTTTTACCTTTACTCTGTATGTATCTCCCTGCTTTAAATGTGTTTCCTGTAAACAACATATTATAGGGTTATGACTTTTGATCCAGTCTGCTATCTGCCTTCTTTTTATCAGAGAGTTCATCCCACACTGATACATTGTTGGTGGAATTGTGAACACATCCAGTCATTCTGGAGAGCAATTTGGAACTATGCTCAAAAAGTTATCAAACTGTGCATACCCTTTGATCCAGCAGTGTTTCTACTGGGCTTATACCCCAAAGAGGTACTAAAGAAGGGAAAGGGACCTGTATATGCCAAAATGTTTGTGGCAGCCTTGTTTGTAGTGGCTAGAAGCTGGAAAATGAATGGATGCCCATCAATTGAAGAATAGTTGAGTAAGTTGTGGCATATGAATGTTATGGAATATTATTGTTCTGTAAGAAATGACCAGCAGGATGAATACAGAGAGGACTGGTGAAACTTACATGAACTGATGCTAAGTGAGATGAGCAGAACCAGGAGATCATTATATACCTCAACAATGATACTGTTTGAGGAAGTATTCTGATGGAAGTGGATCTCTTCGATAAAAAGAGCTAATTCAGTTTCAATTGATCAAAGATGGGCAGAAGCAACTACACCCAAAGAAAGAACACTGGGAGATGAATATAAACTGCTTCCCGGAGTATTTATACCTTCTGAATTCAATTCTCCCTGCGCAACAAGAAAACTGTTCGGTTCTGCACACATATATTGTATTAAGGATATACTGTAACCTATTCAACATGTAAAGGATTGCTTGTCATCTGGGGGAGGGGTTGGAGGGAGGGAGGGGAAAAATCGGAACAGAAGTGAATGCAAGGGATAATGTTGTAAAAAAAATTACCCTGGCATGGGTTCTATCAATGAAATGTTATTAAAAGAGAGAGAGAGAGAGAGAGAGAAAGAGAGAGAGAGAGAGAGAGAGTTAGTTCATCCCATTCACATTTAAGGTTTAAATTACTAATTCTGTATTTCTTGCCATCTTATTATCCCCAGATTATGCTTTTCTTTTTCTTGCCCCACTTATCCCTTTTCCCAGTATTAAATTTATAGGTCCCAGTTGCATCATGCAGCTCTCCTTCTTTAGGATCCCTCTCTCTTCCCTTTGAATCCCTTCCCCTTTCTTGTACCATTCCCTTATTATTCTTTTCCTTTTCCCTTTTCCTCTCACACTTTTTAATGAGGTGAGAGAAGATTCTTTATAAAATAATTATGTCAATTATTTCCTCTTTGAGCCAACTCTGTTGAGAGTAAGATTCACACAATGTGCCTCCCCCTTTCTAAGTTCCCTCAGATATGATAGGTTTCCTTTGCCTCATCCTCGCATGTACTTTCCCTCTTTTTATTTCCCCTTTACCCTTTTTCTGATACTATTCCCTTTCCATTTCTACTTTTTTTTTTATGTTATATCAGTAAAATCAAATTATACATGTGATCTTTATGTATAGCCACAACAGAAATGCAGTTCTCAAGAGTTCCTTTTACCTTTTTCTACTTCTCTTGAGCCCTATATTTGGAGATCAAATTTTTGTTTAGATCTTTTTTTTTTTTTTTCCCCTAGAAACAAATGGAATTCCTCTGTTTCATTAAATGTCCATCTTCTTCCATGTAAGAAAATATTCAGCTTAGCTGGGTAGTTTATTCTTGACTGCATTCCAAGCTCTTTTGCCTTTTGGAATATCTGATTCCAGACCCTTCAATCCTTTAATGTTGAGGCAGCCAGATCTTGTGTGACCCTTATTGTGGCATCTCGGTATTTAAACTGTTTTTTTTCCTGGCTGCTTGTAAATTTTTTTCTTTAGTCTGAAAATTCTGAAGTTTGGCCACCATATTACTTGGAATCTTTATTTTAGCATCTTTTTCAGAAGGTGTTTGATGAATTCTTTCATTGCCTATTTTACCTTCTGATTCTATTACATATGGGAATTTCTCTTTGATAATTTCCTGTAAAATAGTATCTAGGCTCTTTTTTTATCATACTTTTCATCAAGTTTAATAATCCTCAGATTATCTCTCCTATAACTATTTTCCACATCTGTTGTTTATCCAAGTAGATATTTAACTTTCCCCTAATTTTTCTTTTCTTTTTTTTTCCCCCTTTGGTTTTGTTTGAGTGATTCTTGATGTCTCAATGAGTCATTCATTTTTATTTGTTCAGTTCTGATGTTTAATGAGTTATTTTCTTTATTAGCTTTTTTTTACTTCATTTTGTATATGTCCTATTGAGTTTTTAAATGAGTTGTTTTGCTCTATGGAATTTTTTTCCATTTCACTATTTTTTAAAGAGTTATTTTATTTTTCCCATTCCCAAATCCTACTTTCTTGGGAGTTCTTTTTTCTTTTCCAATTTACAAATTCTGTTTCCCTGTACTTCCTGGAAGTTCTTTACTTTTTTCCAGTTCTCATTTCAGTAAGTTTTTATTTGCTTGCATAGCTTCTCTTTATTTTCCTCATTTTTCTTCTAGTTCTCTTTTAAGATTTTTAATAGTCTCTTCTAGGAAAGATTTGTGTGATGAAAGCCAGGTTAGATCCCTTTTTGGGGTATTGTCTGGGGACTGCTTGCTATTAATCTCCTTGGGGTTGAAAATCTGCTCTCTTTTTGTATGGAAGCTATTGATTGTCCTTTTGATTTTTTTACTCATTTTTTTAAAAGCCTGTAGAGTCTGCCTTTAGGGCAAGGAGCTTACCAGCTTCCTCTGCAGAACAGAGATAAATGTGTGGACAGTAGCTGTCCTGCAAATGGGTTGCAAAGAATGAGGTATGGGAGTGCTCTGGGAAAAAGACCGCCCCTCCCCACTCCACTCCGCCACCAAGTGACTCAGACCTAGTTAGCATGGGACTGAGCTATGGGAGTGCCCATGAAGAACCCTGCTATGCTAAGTAGCAACTGCCCTGGGGCTAGAGGCTGAGCAGTGAGAGTGTCACTATCTTAAGCCAAAGCCCACTGTGGGGTTGTGGGTATTAGCAGTTGTCCAGTGTACAGCTGTGCTAGTGTCTCTGTATAGGGAAGTGCAGTCATGTTGTGGAAGTTCTATTTCACCATGCCAAGCCCTCTCTCCTCCCCATGTAGATGAGAGGCTGCCCCAGGCTGTGCCACTCTCCTGTACAGATTTGTGACTGCCCAAGGTGAAATCCCTGTGCTGCAAAATGCAACTGTACAGCTGTGCTATGGCCTGTGTTGGTTCACTCACTTCCAGTTTTGGTTGGGTATAGCCAGATCCTGTTAGGTTCTGGCATTTTTTAGTACTTTCTACCTTTGGCTTTAACTTATCTGTTGGTCTGCTGCTTTGCAAGCAGAGCAAAGCAATCAGCCTATGGCAGGGTCATATCTGTAAATGTTCTTACCTTGGAGGCCACCCCTGCCAGGTCTGCTCAATATGCTAGCCTCTAATTCTCTATCCCTGCTTGCACTGGTCTGTTCCCACCCCTGAGGACAAACCTTTTCTGGTGTTCTTCCAAATTATCTTTGGCAGATAAATTGTTGTACTTCTAATCTTCGTGAATTTTACCAGTCAAGTGCTTTTTTTGAGGCTGAATTTGATAATTAGTCATAAAGTTATGAAAGGAGCTTAGAAAGTCCCGTGTGCCTTCTCTGCCATCTTGGTTCTGCCCTCCCTTTTGTATTTCTCTTTTAATCTTGTTTCTATGTTTAATCTAGTAATCTGTTCATTCTTGTTTAATCAAAACTTTTTGATTTAATGTAATAAATTTGTCCATTTTTCCTTTCATAATGTCTTAATTCTCCTTTGTTCTTAAATTACTCCTTACTCCAAACATCTTATAGGTAAATATCCCTTGTTCTGCTCATTTGTTTATGGTATCACCTTTGTGCCCAACTCATATATGTATTTTGACCTTATTTTGGTATGGGGTGTGAGATGTAAGTCAATGCTGAGTTTCTGACATATTATTTTCCAATTTTCTCAGAAATTTTTGTCAAATGATGAATTCTTATTCCAGAAGTTGAAGTTTTGGAGTTTACCAAATACTATATTGGTATAGGCTTTGATTATTGTACTATGTGTACCTAATCTACTCTACTGACCTGCCCCTCCATTTTTTAGCCAATATCAAAAATTTTCATTATGCTGCTTTGGAATATAGTTTTAGTTTGGCACTGTTAACTAAGCCCCCAACCTTTGTATTTTTTTTTTGCCATTAATTTCCTAGATATTCTTGAATTTTTGTTCTTCTAGATGAATTTTGTTATTATTTTTTTCTAATTCTATTTGATAATGTTTTGGCTGTTTGATCGATATGTCACTGAGCAAGTAAATGAATTTAGGCAGAATTGTCATTTTATTATATTAATATAGCCTAACCTGGAACAATGGTAAAGGGCTGAAACTAATAAAAGATGCACTTGAATCAGACAACCAAGCACTTAAGGCTTATTACATATTTGACAATGACTCTATTAGCATATGTTTGAAAAAACAGCCCTTCTCACTGTTTGGTGCTGGCTCAATGTTTGGGGTTAAGATAATTGTAGGCAAGGATTAGAGGATGGGGTGATAGTGGTGAGAGACTCACTTGGTGGTAGGAGGAGGAGGAGGAGGAGAAAGGTGGAGATTCTGGACTCCAGAATCAAGATGAGATCTTTGGCAAAACTCTTGGCAGTTTGCCTGCTTCATTAACTTCTCCCCCTAAAGACCAAGGACTTTTACTTATTCTGACTCTGGCTGATCCTGAGACCTCCAGGGAGCAAGCTGGGAATTTTAAACAATTACTATTTTCAAGTTGTTTAGATCGGACTTTATTTGTGTGAGAGGTATTTTGTAATTTTGTTCATATATTTCTTTGGTTTTCTTGGGAGGTAGAACTCCACACATTTTATTATCTCTACAGTAATTTTAAATGGAATATTTCTTTCTATCTCTTGCTGATGGGCTTTGTCAAAAACATATATGAATCGTGATGATTTGTGTGGATTTATTTTATATCTGCAATGTTACTAAAACTGTAATTTTTTCCAGTAATTTTTGGCAGATTTTCTAGGATTCTCTAATTATATCATCATGTCACCTGCAAAGAGTCATAGTTTTATTTCCTCTTTGCCTATTCTATTTCTTTTAATTTCTTTTTATTTTATTATTGCTAAAGCCAATATTTCTAGTATAATGTGGAATAAAAGTGGTGATAATGGGCATCCTTATTTCATCCTTGATTTTATTGGAAATGTGTCCAGCTTCTCTCCATTACAAATAATGCTAGCTATTTATTTTAGACAGATAATGCTTATTATTTTTAGGAAAATTCCTTCTATCACTATGCTCTCTAGTGTTTTTAAAAGAAATAGATTCTGTATTTTGTCAAAACATTTTTCTGCATCTTTTGAGATCATCACATGATTTATTTGGTTTTGTTTTAATTGTCGATAAGTTGCTGTAATCTCTTTGCTAATATTTCACTTAAAATTTGTGCATCAAAATTCATTAGGGAGATTGGTATGAAATTTTCTTTCTCTGTTTTGGCCCTTCCTGATTTATGTGTAATTGCCATATTTGCACCATATAAGGAATTTGCAATACTCTTTCCCCCACTATTTTTCAAACTATTTTACATAGTATTGGAATTATTATTTGAATGATATAATTTACTTGTTTATCCATCTGGCCCTGGAGATACTTTCTTTGAGAGTTCATTAATGACTTATTCAATTTATTTTTTTTCTAAAATGGCACTATTTAAGTATTTTATTTTCTCTTCTGTTAACTTGGGCAGTTTATATTTCTGTAAATATTCTTCTATTTCAGTTATTGTCAGACTTGCTGCCATTGAGTTGGGCAAAATGGCTCCCAATTATTTCTTTAATTATTTTTCATTGGTGGTTAGTTCACCCTTTTTCTTTTCAATGCTGGTGATTTGATTTTTTCCCTTTCCTTTTTCTGATCAAGTTAACCAAAGTTTTACCTATTATGTTAGTTTTTCATAAAACCAAATCTAACTTTTGTTTATTAGTTCAATAGTTTTCTTAGCTTTTCTTTTATTGATTGCTCCTCTTAGTTTCACAATTTCTAATTTGATATTTAATTGGCAATTTTTAATTTGTGCTTTTCTAGGTTTTTTTTAGTTTACGCCTCATTCATTGATCTCCTTGTTCCCATATTTTATTTATGTAACTATCTAGAGATACAAAATTTCCCCTAAGAACCACTTTGTCTGTATCCTATAGGTTTTGGTATATTGTCTCATTATTTATTGGAAACCGCAATCTCTAAGCTGATTGGCAAAGTCCAGCATTGAGATCAAATGTGCATAGCATTCATGCAGGAACAACATTTCCTTCTATGATTCTCATTAGTGGACTACTATTTTCTATATTATTTATAATTGGCTTGATTGGCACTAAAACATTATCTAAAAAAAATCTGGTGACAAGGGGAATTTGGGCAAGTTAACTAGAAACGATTCCACATGCATATTTCTGTCCTAATAAAACTAATCTCTCACTGAGACAAATGATAAAGGAGAGAACACTATGGAAAGCACTGTCACTATGGGAGAGAATCCAAAGGTCCAGGAAATAATGGTATTTACCTATTTAGACTCAGAATAGGTCAGTATATCTAGGAACTAAAAGATAGTTAAATTATAACTAGGAATTGCCCTAAATGCCTATGTATATGGTTTCAAGTCAGGAATCAAACAATCCATAAAATTGACAAAGAAGACAGAAGTAAACTAACAAAAGCCACTGACATTTAACCTTGTATAACATTTATCTTTCATTATTAGCTTCGCATAATGTAATCAATAATTAACACAACGATAAAAAAACAACAACAACAACAACAACAAAAACTTACTCAACTATTAAATGTCAAATATAGTAACATATAAAGGTCAATAAGTCAGACACATGTCTGGAGACTATGTTGACCTAAAGAAAAGTATATGATCATGATATAGTATAAAATAAAGCCTGAAGGAGCCTAAGAGAAGTGGGAGCATCACTTCTATCAGTTCCTCACTCAAACTACCCCATGACTCCTGTCTTCCTTTGACGCCAACCCCATTCCTCTTGCTCAACCCCCTGGATCCCCTGCAGAGGCTAGCAATTATTGTAATTTTCTTGGATGAAATTATTGACTGTTTCTCTGATTTTTTGGAGTTAGATTATTTAATTTCCAGACACGTTTTAGTTTATCTTTTCTTGACCCTTTATTGAATATTTTTATTGCATTGTAGTCTGAATATGAAGCATTTGCTATATTTCTGCTTTTTTGTATTTTATTGTGAAGTTTTATGCCTTATTATATGGTAATTTTTTTTTGCAGATGCCATGCACTATTGAAAAAAATGATGTACTTATTTTTTGTCTTTATTCAATTTTCTCCAGAGGTTTATTGTATCTCGGTTTGCCAGGATCCTATTAAATTCCCTTCTTTCTTTCTTGTTTATTTTAGGGTTAAATTTGTCTGTTTCTGAGAGGGAAAGTTTGAGTTTCCCCACTAGAATAGTTTACTGTCTATTTCTTCCAGTAGCTGTCTTAAAATCTTCTCTAAGTATTTGCCAGTTCTACCACTTTGTGTATATACATTTTGTATCATTTCTACTTCATTATTTATGGTACCATTTATCAAGGTATATTTTCCTTCCTTATTTCTTTTAATAAGATCTACTTTTACTTTTGCTTTATTTGAGATCAGAATTGCCACCTCTCTTTTTTTTTTTTACATCAGCTGAAAGCATAATTAATTCTGTTACATTCTTTTACCTTTTCTCTGTATGTATCTCTCTGTGTCAAATGTGTTTCTTTTATTTTCAAAACATATGCTTGAAAAATTTTTTCAACATGGACCTTTGAATAGCCTTGTGTTTCAGATTTCCCCTTCCTTCCTTCCATCCTGTCCCCTAGATGGCAAGCCATCCAATATTTGTCTTACATGTTAACATATGTGTGAAATCCAATATATGTAAACATATTTATACAATTCTCTTGTTGCACACACACACACACACACACACACACACACACACTATAGATCAAAAAGGAAAGAAAATGAATAAGAAAACAAAATGCCAGTGAAAAACATCAAAAAGACTGAGAATGTTATTGTGGTCCACATTCACTTCCCACAGTTCTCTCATTGAATGTAAATGGCTCTCTTCATCACAAGATCATTGGAAGTGGCATAAATCATTTCATTGTTGGAAAGAGCCACATTCATCAGTATTGATTGCAGTATAATATTGATATTGCTGTGAACAATGATCTCCTGGTTCTGCTCATTTCACTTCATATCAGTTCATGTAAGGCTCTCCAGGCCTCTCTGAAATAATTCTCCTGATTGATCAAATGTATTTCTTGCAAAGAACATAGTGTAGGATTGTATTTTTTTTAAATGCACTCTGCTTTTTGCTATGGTTTTATGGGAGAGTCCATCCTATTCACATTCACAGTTATGATCACTCCAAATTTCTCCCCTGTATATAATTTGTTCTCTCTTTCCACCCTATCCTCAGTTGTGTATTTTTTTTTTTTTTTTTACCTATCCCACCAGGGAATAACTTATCTACAATCACATCTTCCCTATTTCCTTACTGCTGTTTTCTTACTCATTCTACCCACTATCTCCTACACCTTTTCCTTAATACTGTTTTTTTTTTAACTCACTCCACCCCATTAACTTATCTTCCATCACCTATTTCCTCTTTCTTTTATCTTTCTCTCTAGTGTTTCTGTCATCCCTTCTACCCTTTCCATTCTTTTTCTTTTCTTTTTTCTCCTCCTGATTCTTTATAGGATTAGTTAATTCCTATATCCATCTCAATGATTAAATTATTCAGTCTTACAGCCAAAACTGATGAGATCAATCTTCAGAAAATGCTCATCCTTCTCCCTTCTTTGTCTGGATTTTAATAGGTCTTTTGCACATCTTCATGTGAACTAATTGTACCATTATACTTTCCCTTTCCTCTATTCCTAGTACACATATTTTCCTACCTCTTCATTTCTTTTTTTTGTTGTCATCACATTAAGTACATTCACAATCACAAGTTTTGCTCATGTTATATATCCATCTGTCTGCCCCAGTGACAAATACAGTTCTCAAGAGTGACAGATATTTGTTTTCCTACCTAGGGATGTTTAATCTTAACTGTTTAATCTTAAATATATGTATTTCCTCCTGTTTACCTTTTTTGTGGATTTCTTAAATTTTGTGGTTTTAGATTACATTTTGTTTTTTTTTCCTTGTTCCTTCAATAGAAATGATTGGAAATCTCTTACTTCATTGAAGCTCCATCTTCTCCTCTGAAGGTTATGCTAAGGCTTGTTTGTTAGTTAATTCTTCATTTTAAATTCCAGGTTGTTTCCCTAACAGTACATGGCATACTGGGCCCTTTATTATAGAAGCTGTTGGATATTAGGTAAACCTGACTATTGCTGCTTGATATTTAATTTTTTTTCTGGTAGTTTGCAGTATTATTCCTTGAGATTATACTTTGGGCATTTCATGTAATGTTTCTTGAAATTTTCCTTGTGGGATGTCCTTCTAATGATGATAGATGCATTAATGAGTATTTGCCTTTTGATTGCAGAATATTGGGGTAATTTTCCTTAATGAGCTTAAGTAGAATGCTATCCAGACACTTTTCTGGCCATGGCCTTTAGATAGTCCAATAATTTTTAAATTGTCTCTTCTGGATCTACTTTCCAGGTCTGCTGTTTTGCCAATGAAGTAGTTCACATTTTCTTTCATTTTTTTTCATTCTTTTTAGTTTATTTAATTGATTCTTGCTGACTCACAAAGTAATTAGCTTCTGTAGAGGACTGAAACTATTGAATCAATGCACTGAGGTCAGGACTACCGAGCACTTGAGACTAACTACTGATTGGACAGTACTCTATGGGCATATGCTTAGAAAATGGTCCTTTCCACTATCCACACTGGCTCAATGATTGGCATATAGAGGTTTGTAGGAGGGACTAAGGGGTGGAGTAAGGCTAGCCAGACACACTCTTGGTGGTGATGAAAGAGAAGGCGGTTGCAAAGATTCTGCTTCTATCCTGTTCAATCCTGCATCTAAGACCAAGAATAAAGATGGACTTTTGCTTATCCTGACTCCAGCTGATTCTGGGGTGTCCTGGATGTTAGCATGGTCATTACAAGTTTACACTTATCCTGTTCTAGTTTTTAATGTGTGATTTCTTTCAGTTATCTTTTGTATCTCTTTTTTCATTTGGTTTATTCTATTGTTCAGATATTTTATTCAGGCAATTTTTTTCTGTCCTTTTCCAAACTGTTGACTCACGTATACCTTTTATTTCATTTCTCTTTTTTTTCTTCTATCTCTTTTTATTTTTACTCTACACATGTAATCTCCTTTAAATGTGTTTCTTGTAAAGAGTGTTCCAAATCATTATTGATCAGAGAAATGCAAATTAAGACAACTCTGAGATACCACTACACACCTGTCAGATTGGCTAAGATGACAGGAAAAAATAATGATGAATGTTGGAGGGGATGCGGGAAAACTGGGACACTAATGCATTGTTGGTGGAGTTGTGAACGAATCCAACCATTCTGGAGAGCAATCTGGAATTATGCCCAAAAAACTATCAAATTGTGCATACCCTTTGATCCAGCAGTGTTTCTATTGGGCTTATATCCCAAAGAAATACTAAAGAAGGGAAAGGGACCTGTATGTGCCAAAATGTTTGTAGCAGTCCTATTTGTAGTGGCTAGAAACTGGAAAATGAATGGATGCCCATCAATTGGAGAATGGCTGGGTAAATTGTGGTATATGAATGTTATGGAATATTATTGTTCTGTAAGAAATGACCAGCAGGATGAATACAGAGAGGACTGGCGAGACTTACATGAACTGATGCTAAGTGAAATGAGCAGAACCAGGAGATCATTATACACTTCGACAACGATATTGTATGAGGACATATTTTGATGGAAGTGGATTTCTTTGACAAAGAGACCTAACTGAGTTTCAATTGATAAATGACGGACAAAAGCAGCTACACCCAAAGAAAGAACACTGGGAAATGAATGTGAACTATCTGCATTTTTGTTTTTCTTCCTGGGTTATTTATACCTTCTGAATCCAATTCTCCCTATGCAACAAGAGAACTGTTCAGTTCTGCAAACATATATTGTATCTAGGATATACTGCAACATATCCAACATATAAAGGACTGCTCGCCATCTAGGGGAGGGGGTGGAGGGAGGGAGGGGAAAAAAATCGGAACAGAAACGAGTGCAAGGGATAATGTTGTAAAAAAAATTACCCTGGCATGGATTCTGTCAATATAAAGTAATTATTAAATAAAAATTTTTAAAAAAATGTGTTTCTTGTAAACAATATGTTGTAGGATTTTGCTTTTAAATCCTATTTGCTATTTTCTTCCATTTTATAGGAGAGTTCATCCTATTCACATTCACAGCAATGATTATCAGCTCTTTACTTCCCTCTTGCATTATTGTTACTTTGCATGTTAATGTTATTAACGTTTAATCTTTAAGTTGCTTATAATTCTTGATGTGTGTAGTATATTAAAAACTAACTTGACAGGGAATGGATCCAAGATGGCGGAGAAGGCATATGCAACATTCTAAACTCCTCTCATACCCTCACTAACAATATTATATTAAGCCTCAAAAATAATGCTTGACTCCTAAAAGTCATAAAAATTAGAAGTACAACAACTCACCATCCGAGGATAATCTGGAATCTCACCAGAAAAGGTTCATCCTGAGGGGCCAGGGAGAAGATTAGAGCAGACAGGGAGAGAACTTTCTGCAGACCATGTGGAAGTGTGTCCACACTGCAAACCCGAAGTGAGAGCACAGATCATAGCACAAACTTGTAGTCCCAAGCTGCAGTATGGGGCTTTTCCTTGAGGCAGTTGTGAACCTGCACAGCATGGGGGCACAGTGTGGGGCAGCCTCTAATCTGCACAGTGTGGGGCTTGGCCTGGTGCAATAGAACTTTTGCAGGGCAATTTGCTTCTGGGCAGAGACTTCCTGTCTGAGACTTCCAATCTGAGCCAGGCTATTTGCTGATAAGCTGCTAATACCCACAGCCCCACAGAGGGCACTGGCCTGAGGCAGTGACACTTTCACCGCTTAGTCTCTAGCCTCAGGGCAGTCATTAAATCATACAGTAGAGTTCTCTACTGGGCACTTCTGTAGCTCAACCTTCCTGAATTACTTCCGGTTGGGGGAGGAGGAACTTCTGCCCAGAGCACTCCCATACTTCACTGCCTAAAACCTGCTTATATCTTTCCCTGCTTTTCAGAGGAAGCTGATAACCCCCTTGCCCTGAAGACAGACCCTAAAGGCTTTAAAAATGAGCAAAAAAATTAAAAGGATGATCAATAGCTTCTATACAGAAAAAGAGCAGGTCTGCAATTCTGAAGAGATTTAATAGCAAACAATCAACAGACAATACCTCGAAGGGGAATGTTACCTGTTTCTATTTACATAACACTATCATAGAAGAGACCATTAAAAGTCTCAAAAGAAAGTGAGAAGAAAAAAGGGGAAAGGCAAGAGAAGCTTTGAAATATGAATTGGAAAAGATAAAAAATTCCCAGGAAGTGCAGGAGAACAGAATTTATGAATTGGAAAAAGTAAAACAATCTCTGCAAAGTAAGATTTGTGAACAAGAAAGTAAGATTTGTGAATTGGAAAAGACAAAGAACTCACAAGAAAGTAGGATTTGTGAATTGGAAAAAGAAAATAATACACTAAAAAAAAAAAAATTAGTGAAATGGAAAAAAATTCCATAGAGCAAAACAATTCATTTAAAAATTCAATTGAACATATACAAAAAGAAGTAAAAAAAAGCTAATGAAGAAAATAATTCATTAAAAATCAGAAATGAACAAATAGAAACTAATGATGCATTGAGAAAGCAAGAATCAGCCAAGCAAAACCAAAAATAATAATAATAATAATAATAATAATAATAATAATAATAATAAATTGAAAAAAAAAAAAGCATGAAATATCGACTTGGAAAAATTACAGACCTGGAAAATAGATCTAGGAGAGATAATCTGAGGATTATTGGACTTTCCAAAAGTTATGATAAAAAAAGAGCCTAGATACTATTTTACAGGAAATCATCAAATAAAATTTCCAAAGGTAATAGAGTCAGAAGGTAAAATAGGCATTGAAAGAATTCATCGAACACCTTCTGAAAAACACCCTAAAATAAAAACACCAAGGAATATTGTGGCCAAATTTCTAAACTATCAGATTAAGGAAAAAACATTACAAGCAGCCAGAAAAAATATTTCAAATACCCAGTTGCCACAATAAGGCCCATCCAAGATCTGGCTCCCTCCACATTAAAGGATCAAAGGGCCTGGAATCTAATATTCTGACATCTGATATTATTGACGTACTTATTTTACAAAGAATCTTCTCTCACCTCAATAAAAAGGGTGAGAAGAAAAGGGAAAAGAAAAAGAGTAATAAGGGAATGGTACAAGAAAGGGGAAGAGATTCAAAGGAGGAGAAAGGAGGGATCCAAAAGAGCATGAGTGGCATGACACAAGGGGGCACATAAGTATAAATCTGGGAAAGAGTGTAAAAGGGTACAAGTAAAAGAAAAACATAATCTGGGGATAACAAGATGGCAGGAAACACAGAATTAGTCATTTTAACCCTAAATGTGAATGGGATGAACTCTCTCATAAAGAGGAGGCAGATAGCAGACTGGATCAAAAGTCAGACCCTACAATATGTTGTTTATAGGAAACACATTTGAAACAGGGAGATACATACAGAGTAAAGGTAAAAGGCTAGAGCAGAATCTATTATGCTTCAGGTGAAGCCAAAAAAGCAGGGGTAGCCATCCTTATCTCAGATCAAACAAAAGCAAAAATTGATGTAATCAAAAGAGATAAGGAAGGAAACTATATCTTGCTAAAGGGTAGCTGTTGGAATCTTTACAAACTGCTAACTAATTAGAGTTGATCTAATCTTACAAGATGTTTTGGGCAGAACCTGAAACAAGGTACTAAGTAGAACTAATTAATACAAGGCTTATGTTCACACTTTTACTCATTGGAGTTCACAAGTATGCCAGCTTCACAAAGTAAACTTTGTAACTTTATGAGTTCACACTTCCCTTGAAGCTCTTTGAGCCAGAGAGCACAATGGGAGAAAACCCACAATCCCTCTCTTGAAGGAGCATAAATAGAGCTTCAATGGGCCAGTCAAAGGAGAGTTTTTCAGAGTGAAGCAGCTACAAGTCGAGATTTCAGCGGAATTACGCCAGAAGCCCTCTCTCCGAGGCAAGGCAGAATATTTTCCACTTGGCTACTGGTGGCAGAAGAAAGAGTTTTCAGAGGAGGACGCTATGAGTCGAGAGTTCAGCGGACAACCAGATTCATCTTCAACTCACAGCACTGTGGTAGGTGGCTTGGGATCCTGCACTTCCCCCACTGAGACCAAACTGGTCTGAAAGACTCACCAGAAAGCTAGCCGAGCCCCAAGTGAAGGAAACAAGAGATTCATTCCATCTCTGTGCTGGTTGGAGGCAGAAGAAAGCAGAGACAGAGGCTGAAGGACCAAACCTTTGGCTTTGGCGACATTCGGAGGGAGCTCTTGGAACCAAGCAGAGAGATAGACCTCTAAACTAACCGGGCTATATTGGAAATAATAAAAGATCTGAACTTTTATCACCTGGCTGCATTTTGGGAAGAAAAAGCTCACCACATTTTGGCGCCCGAACAGGGACAGACAAAATCCTGATTCCAGGGAAGGCACCCAGAGAGAACTTTTATAATATTTTATAGAAGAACAAGAACCCAACATTTGAACTCCAACAGGTAGCATACACAATGAAGCAATATCAATATTAAACATATATGCACCAAGTGGTATAGCATCTAACTTCCTAAAGGAGAGGTTTTGAGACTTGCAAGAAGAAATAGACAGCAAAACTGTAATAGTGAGAGATCTCAATCTTGCACTCTAAGAATTAGACAAATCACACCACAAAACAGATAAGAAAGAAATTAAAGAGGTAAATAGGATACTAGAAATAATTAGGTATAATAATCTTTAGAGAAAACTGAATGGTGACAAAAAGGATTATACTTTCTTCTTAGCAATTCATGGAACCTACACAAAAATTGACCATATATTGGGACATAAAAACCTCAAAATTAAATGTAGGAAGGCAGAAATAGTAAATGCTTTCTTTTCAGATCACAATGCAATAAAAACTACATTCAACAAAAAAGTTAGGTGTAAATAGATCAAAAAGTAATTGAAAATGAAATAATCTCATCTTAAAGAATGATTGGATGAAATAGCAAATTATAGACACAATTAATAATTTCACTCAAGATAATGACAACGGTGGGACATCATACCAAAATTTATGGGATGCAGCCAAAGTGGTAATAAAGGGAAATTTTATATCCTTAGAGGCTTACTTGAAGAAAATAGAGAAAGAGAAGATCAATGTATTGGGCTTGCAACATAAAAGTTAGAAAAAGACCAAATTTAAAACCCCCAATCAATTACTAAACTTGAAATTCTAAAATTAAAAGTAGAAATTAATAATATGGAAAGTAAAAAAAAAAAAAAAACTATTGAACAAATAAAAAAACTAAGAGTTGGTTTTATGAAAAACACAATAAAATTGATAAACCTTTGGTAAATATTATTAGAAAAAGGAGAGAGGAAAACCAAATTAGTAGTCTTAAAAAGGTAAAGGGAGACCTTTCCACCAATGAAGAGGAAATTAAAGAAATAATAAGGGGTTACTTTGCCCAACTTTATGACAATGAATGTGATAACCTAAATGAAATGCATGACTACCTCCAAAAATATAGGCTTCCCAGATTAACAGAAGAGGAAGTAAATTGCTTGAATAGTCCCATTTCAGAAAAAGAAGTAGAACAAACTATTAATCAACTCCCTAAGAAAAAATCCCCAGGACCAGATGGATTTACATGTGAATTCTACCAAACATTTAAAGAACAATTAGACCCAAAGCTATATAAACTATTTGAAAAAATAGGGAATGAAGGAATCCTACCAAATTCCTTTTATGACACAGACATGGTACTGATACCTAAACCAGGTACATTGAAAACAGAAAAAGAAAATGATAGACCCGATCTCCCTAATGAATATTGATGCTAAAATCTTAAATAAGATATTAGCAAAAAGACTACAGAAAATCATCCCCAGGATAACAGAGCACATCAAGTAGGATTTATACCAGTAATGCAGGGCTGATTCAATATTAGGAAAACTATCGGTATAATTGGCCATATTAATAATCAAATTAACAAAAACCATATGATCATCTCAATAGATGCAGAAAAAGCATTTGATAAAATACAATATTCATTCCTATTAAAAACATTTGAGAGTATAGGAATAAATGGACTTTTCCTTAAAATACTCAGTAGCATCTATTTAAAACCATCAGTAAGCATCATATGTAATGGGGACAAACTACAACCATTCCCAATAAGATCAGGAGTCAAAGAAGGTTGCCCACTATCACCACTACTATTCAATATTGAATTAGAAATACTACCTTTTACAATAAGAATTGAGAAAGAGATTAATGGAATTAGAATAGGCAATGAGGAAACCAAATTATTACTTTTTGCTGATGATATGATGGTATACTTAGAGAACCCCAGAGCTTCTACTAAAAAGTTATTAGAAATAATGCACAACTTTAGCAAAGTTGCAGCATACAAAATAAACCCACTCAAGTCATCAGCATTCTTATATATCACTAACAAAATCCAAAAGGCAGAGTTACAAATAGAAATTCCATTTAAAGTAACTACTGACAGTATAAAATACTTAGGAATCTATCTGCCAAAGGAAAATCAGAAACATTATGAGCAAAACTACAAAACACTTCCCACACAAATCAAGTCTGAGCTAACCAATTGGAAAAATATTAGATGCTCTTGGATAGAGCGAGCCAATATAATAAAGATGACAACATTACCTAAACTAATCTATTTGTTTAGAGCTACACCAATCAGACTCCCCTCAAAAAAAATTTTAATGACTTAGAAAAAATTACAACAAAGTTCATATGGAAAAACAAAAGGTCAAGTATTTCAAGGGAAATAATGAAAAAAAAATCAAATGAAGGTGGTCTAGCTGTATTAGATGTAAATTATATTATAAAGCAGCTGTTACCAAAACCATTTATTATTGGCTAAGAAACAGATTTGTTGATCAGTGGAATAGGTTAGGTTCTAAGGATAAAACAATCAATATCCTAAATACTCTAGTGTTTGACAAACCCAAAGACCCCAGCTTTTGGAATGAGAACTCACTGTTTGACAAAAATTGCTGGAAAAAATGGACATGAGTATGGCAGAAACTAGGCACTGACACACACTTAACACCGTACACCAAGATAAGGTCAAAATTGGTTCAGAACCTAGGCATAAAGAATGAGTTTATAACTAAATTAGAAGAACACAGGATACTTTACCTCTCAGACCTGTGGAAGAGGAAGGAATTTATGACCAAAAAAGAACTAGAGATCATTACTGATCAGAAAATACAAAATTCTTATTATATCAAATTGAAAAGCTTTTGTACAAACAACACTAATACAGACAAGATTAGAAGGGAAGTAATAAGCTGGGAAAACATTTTTACAATCAAAGGTTCTGATAAAGACCCTATTTCCAAAATATATAGGGAATTGACTGTAATTTATAAGAAATCAAGCCATTCTCCAATTGATAAATGGTCAAAGGATATGAACAGACAACTCACAAAGCAATGGAAACTATTTCTAGCCATATGAAAAGATGCTCCAAGTCAGTATTAATCAAAGAAATACAAATTAAGGCAACCCTGAGACACCACTACAAACCTGTTAGACTGGCTAGAATGACAAGGAAAGATAATGCAGAATGTTGGAGAGGATGTGCGAAAACAGGGACATTAATACATTTTTAGTGGAATTGTGAATACATCCAGCCATTCTGGAGAGCAATTTGGAACTATGCTCAAAAAGTTATTAAACTATGCATACCCTTTGACCCAGCAGTGTTACTATTGGGCTTATATCCCAAAGAGATCACATAGAAGGGAATCATATATAGAAGAGATCATAAAGGGATCTGTATGTGCATGAATGTTTGTGGCAGCCTCTTTGTAATGGCCAGATACTGGAAACTGATTAGATGCCCATCAATTGGAGAATGGATGAATAAATTGTGGTATATTAATATTATGGAATATTATTGTTCAGTAAGAAATAACCAACAGGATGAGTTCAGAAAGGCCTGGAGAGACTTACACAAACTGATGCTGAATGAAACAAGCAGGATCAGGAGATCATTATATACTTCAACAACAAAACTATATGATGATCAATTCTGATGGACCTGGCCATCTTCAGCAATGAGATGAACCAAATCAGTTCCAATGGAGCAGTCATGAATTGAACCAGTTATACCCAGCAAAAGAACTCTGGGAGATGACTAAGAACCATTACATTGAATTCCCAGTCTCTATATTTTTGCCTGTCTGCATTTGGATTTCCTTCACAGGCTAATTGTACGATATTTCAGAGTCCAATTCTTTTGATACAGCAAAATAACAGTTTGGACATGTATACATATTTTGTATTTAACTTATACTTTAATATATTTAACATGTATTGGTCATCCTGCCATCTAGGGAAAGGAGTGGGAGGAAGAAGGGGAAAAATTGGAACAAAAAGTTTGGCAATTGTCAATGCTGTAAAATTACCCATGCATATAATTTGTAAATAAAAAGCTATTAAAAAAAAAAAGCTAACTTGACCTTGGCACAAAATTATAAATGGCCATAATTTATTTATGCATAATTATGTATTTAACTTAGTGTTGGAATCCTTACTAACTGCTAAGTAGTTAGAGTTGATCTAATCTTACAAAAAGATGTTTTGGGCAGAACCTGAAACAAGGTACTAAGTAGAACTACCCATAATCCCTCTCTCTGGAAGGAGCATAAATAGGCCAATGGGCCAGTCGGAGAGCTGGAGAGAGGAAGACGCTACAAGTCGAGATTTCACCGGAATGACATGAAGACTGGAGCTGGCTGGAGGCTGAAGAAAACAGAGGCAGAGGCTGAAGGACCAGACCTTTGGATTTAAAGACATTTGGAGAGAGCTCTTGGAACCAAGCAGAGAGATAGGCCTCTAAGCTAACCGGGCTAGAAGAAAAAGCTCACAACATTTTGGCGCCCTGAACATGGGACAAACAGACCCCTCAGTGGATTTCAGTGGAAAAGCTCCGATCCTGATTCAAGTGGAAAAGCCTCTGATCCTGATCCAGTGGAAAAAACTTCAACCCAGAAATTAGGGTGAGTGCAACAAAGAAATTTTGTTAGAAGAGTTAAAGTAGAATTTCAGCTAAGATGGGACAGATATTTAGAAAACAGTCTGTTTCTGTTCAAGGAAAATGTTTAGAGAGCATTGTCAAAATTATGGAAAGCCAAGGTTTAATTATAAGTTTACAGCAAATCACTGAATTTTTACAAACTGTAAAGGACATATGTCCTTGTTTCTCTCTTGATAAGGAATTAGATCTAAATGAATGGAAATTGGTTGGAGAGGATCTTTGTCAATTCTATGATAAAAATGGGCCTAACTCAATAATTAATACATATAATGTAATACAATTGGCTATAAGAAGTTATTTAAGTGATAGAATGATGAAAAGGAAAGTACAGGAGGAAGTGCCAACTTTACTAGGTGAAAAGGAGGACAAATCAGATGAGAATGGAGTTAATTACAATTCTGAGTATGATACTTCACAGAAGGAGGAATTAGGTGATTCCACATCTCATGACCCTCCCCCTGCAATTAACCCTTCATGGGTAGAACAAGGGGAAGGGAGTGAGACAGAAACACAGTCAGCTTCTCCTGTAAAGCAGAATTTAACAAGATTAGAAAAAGCATTAATTAAAGCAAAAAATGAAGGAGATCCTGTGATTGAAGAGCTCAACTCCTCAGGTCAAAAAGAGAGAAAATACACTCCTTTTAATTTGGGAAAAATTAAAGATTTGAAAAAGGGTTGCACTCTTTATGGGGCTACATCATCTTATGTGAAGATGTTACTGGATAATTTGTCTTATGAAATCCTAACCCCGAATGACTGGAAATCCATAGTGGAAATTTGTCTAGAACGGGACAAAATTTATTGTGGCTTTCGGAGTTTCATGAATTATGTAGGATTCAAGCCCAACACAATAGGCAAACAGGAGCTATTGTACAAGTTGCTTTTGACCAACTAGCTGGTGAAGGTCAGTATGCAGAGAGCTCAGAACAGATTTATTATCCCATAACAGTGTATGAGCAAATTTCTAAGGCTGCAATAAAAGCTTGGAATTCTCTCCCTGGACAGAAAGATGGAAATAATGTTTTCACAAAAATAGAGCAAGGTCCCAATGAACCTTTTGCAGATTTTGTGGGACGTTTACAAACAGCTGTAATAAGAACCATTGGAGACAATGCAGCAACAGAAATAATGACCAGACATCTGGCTAAAGAAAATGCCAATGAGATTTGCAAAAGAATTATATGGGGGCTAGACAAAGATGCTCCTTTAGAGGAAATCATTAGATGCTGTGCCACAGTGGGCACAAATGCTTATTATGCCCAGACTATGATGAACATGGAAAGACAAGGTCCTTCTTGGCAGAGGAATTCTAGAGAAACTCGTCGATGTTTTCACTGCGGAAAAATTGGACATTTGAGAGCTCATTGTAGATATGGAGATAGAGTGAGAAGACAGGGTGAGAGAAAACCCAAAACCCCATATCCAAAATGTAACCAAGGCTTTCATTGGGCCTCTAAATGTATATTGACCCAGAAGAATGAGAGGCAGGGCCCAGCTCCAAAGTATCAATCAAAGGACAGGTGGGGCATGATAGCAGCTGAGGTTACACCCAGAGAGACTTTAGAAATTCAGGACTCTGATGTCATCAACCAACAGAAAAGCAATCAGGATTACAGTTGGGAAGAATACAGGCTTTTTAAGACAACAAGACAATATCCAATGCAAACAACTCCAATGTAATTACCAGATGATGAGGAGAAATCCCAAATTTGGTAAATAGAAGAGAATTAAATAGGTTAATTGCTTGGGGAAGAGGATCTGCTTATATTTCCACAGGTGGAAAAGGAATCAGATGGCTAACAATGAGACTGTCAAAAGAACTTTAAAATCTTCAGCTTTCAGTTCCTGAAAAACCAGCAAGAATCACTGGATTCCCTGAGATGAAAAATTGTTGATGAGACTTTTTGCAGTACTTCAGAGCTTACAGGAATTATTAGATTCCTGGCGCATGAACTAATGAACAATGGATTCCTTATGGACTATTTCTAGGACTTATGGACATTTGTAAATTTTCAGGTCGATTTATGTTGTTACATTACTACTAGCCTGTGTTATATTACTATGTGCTTATGTATTTTAAGCAATTGCAAGAATCATTGGATTTCTTGAGATGAAAGATTGTTGATGAGACTTTTGCAGTAGTTAAATTTTCATGTTGATTCATGTTATTTGTTACATTACCACTAGCCTGTGTTATATTGCTGTGTGCTTTTGTAAATTATGTATAATGCCTCCCATATTGATGGATTTATGTATACCATGTATATCTGTTACAAAGTTCTGGCCCATATTGATGGATTTATGTGTACCCCCTCAGGAACCCCCTATGTTTTAAAACAAAAGAAAGGGGGAGATGTTGGAATCCTTACTAACTGCTAAGTAGTTAGAGTTGATCTAATCTTACAAAAAGATGTTTTGGGCAGAACCTGAAACAAGGTACTAAGTAGAACTACCCATAATCCCTCTCTCTGGAAGGAGCATAAATAGGCCAATGGGCCAGTCGGAGAGCTGGAGAGAGGAAGACGCTACAAGTCGAGATTTCACCGGAATGACATGAAGACTGGAGCTGGCTGGAGGCTGAAGAAAACAGAGGCAGAGGCTGAAGGACCAGACCTTTGGATTTAAAGACATTTGGAGAGAGCTCTTGGAACCAAGCAGAGAGATAGGCCTCTAAGCTAACCGGGCTAGAAGAAAAAGCTCACAACAACTTAGCACATCAGAAAAAGAGTTTCAAAGAAAATGAACCAATAAATGTCTTACAGCACATAGAAAAAAAAAATTCTACTGACCGAATATTCTCTGACTGAATATTCAGAGGAATTTTTCCCCCTATTCCTCCAATCTCTTTCCCCAAAACCAAAAAAAAGAAGAAAAAAAAAAAAAACACAAGCAAAAACCACATTTGGGATCTTGAAAAGACTATTTTAATATGCATTTTTGCAGGTCAAAAGAAGACAGAGAAATTAAGTGACTGGCTCAAAGGCACACAAATATTAAGTGTAGGGCAGAATTCCAAATTAAAGCTTCTTGAGCCCAAGGGTAGTACTATAGCACTATGCCTCTTATTTGAATCTGGTCTTATACTTAAACCTATGCAAATTTTCTCATTTGTCCAATAGGGCAATGATGTATATATCACCTCCCTTTTAAGATCCTTATCAAGACTATTATTATTCTCTTTCCGGGACATTTCCTGCTCCTATCCCCCAACCACATCAGACTATTAGGTTTCTTTGTTTTCCCCTAGTTCTCATTAACAATGAGGGTTTAAAAATTTAATATATTATTCATGGCAGGGTGAATTTGCAGACTGAAAAAGGACCTGAGGAAAAAGGTACTGGTTAACATAAAAGCATTAATTGTTGATAAAGGATTTTTAGTAAATAGAAATGAAGATATTTTACAGGAAAATCACTTGTCATGCCAAACATGTTTCCAGATAATTGTTTACTCTACTAAGCTATAACCTGACAATAATAATCCCTGTATTTCTCTTCCTTTGATCTATTCCTATTACCATAATTATGAGACTTTGGGCAAGTCACTTAGCCTATCTTAGTTTCAGGAAGGTGTTGGACTCAAACTGCCCTCAGCTTTCTTTGTATTTTTGATGTATGTGTTTATAAATCCCACAACTTCCATGAAGCCAAAAAGTCTTGATGTGGACATCTTGCTAACTTAATACTGTAACTCTTTCTTTAAAACATCAGCACTTGTAATTATAAAAGTAAGCATGGGAAACTAATTCTATTTTTTTGGCTTTGCCCTACATCAAAACTCATAGCAGGTTAAACTCTGAAATTAAATACAAAAGCAAAATCATTTTTAAAAATGAAATCTAAGGACAAGGAAGTGATTAGACTAGGTTTAAGTATAAGACCAAAACTATTAGGCAGTAGATAGAACAGGATCCAGGATGTGGTGATAATGTGTCTCTGAGACAGTCCTATTGTAAAAACTGATAACTTCTTTGTCATTCCTTGATATGTGCTACTTGGAATGACTTCATTTCCTTAATTGTGCTTCAATTTAGTTCCCCACAGAGTTGCATATGACTGACATTTAAACCTTACACCCTCATGGGATCAGAGGCCATATTTAGATTTTGGAGAAAAACCCTTTAATGTAATTGTACCCCTGATTAAACTATCTTATCCAATGACCTTTCACTAATGCAGGCTCATAAAATTACATGGAATTTTTTTCTCATTTTTTTTATCTTAAGTAAAACAAAATCCAATTGTATCTTATGATTGAAAACAGCTCAATAACAAGAATAAATTTTATTCTTTTTTATAAAGCTTATTATTTTCAAAACACATTCATAGAGAGTCTTCAACATTCAGCCTTGCAAAACTATATATTCCATTTTTTTTCTATCTCCCTTTCACCCATACCCTCTTCTAGACAGAAAGCAATACAATATATGTTAAATATGTTTGTTTTTTAAATATTAAATTTTTTTAATTTTTATATCCAAAATATAAGCATGGATAATTTTGCTGGGGTAAATTGAATTGTTTTTTTCCTTCCCTTCCTTCTATCTCCTTTTATTCATGGCAAGTAATCCAAAATATGTTAACTATGTCCAAATCTTCAATACATATTTTCATAATTATCATGCTACAGAAGAAAAATTCAGATAAAAAGGAAAAAAAATGAGAAAGAAAAGAAAATACAACAACCAACATCAAAAAGGGTGAAAATACTATGTTGTGATGCACACTCAGTTTCCACAGTCTCTCTGGGTAGAGATAGCTCTCTTCATCACAAGACTATTGAAATTAGCTAGAATTATCTCATAGTTAAAAAGGGCCCCATCCAGCAGGACTTATCATCATATAATTTTTCTGTTGCTCTCCTGGTTCTGCTCATTTCAACTAGCATCATTTCATGTTAGTCTCTCCAGACCTCTTTGAAATCATCCTAATGACATGGATCCACACTTAACACCATAGACCAAGATAAGATCAAAATGGGTCCATGATTTAGGCATAAAGAATGAGATCATAAATAAATTAGAGAAATATAGGACAATTTACCTCTCAGATTTTTAGAGAAGGAAGGAATTTGTGAACAAAGAACTAGATATCATTATTGATCACAAAATAGAAAATTTTGATTACATTAAATTAAAAAGCCTTTATACAAACAAAAGTAACGCAAACAAGATTAGAATGGGAAAACATTTTTTTCAGTTAAAGATTCTAATAAATGCCTCATTTCAAAAATAATAGAAAATTGACTCTAATTTATAAGAAATAAAGCCATTCTCCAATTGATAAATGGTCAAAGGATATGAACAGACATTTTTCAAATGATGAAATTGAAACTATTTCCACTCATATGAAAGTGTTCCAAATCACTATTGATCAGAGAAATGCAAATTAAGACAACGCTGAGATACCACTACATAGCTGTCAGATTGGCTAAGATGACAGGAAAAAATAATGATGAATGTTGGAGTGGATGTGGGAAAACTGGGACATTGATGCATTGTTGGTGGAGTCTCCATTCTGGAAAGCAATCTGGAATTATGACCCAAAAGTTATCAAACTGTGAATACTCTTTGATCTAGCAAGGTTACTACTAGGTTTATACCCCAAAGAAATACTAAAGAAGGAAAAGAGTCCTGTATGTGCCAAAATGTTTGTGGTAGCCCTGTTTGTAGTGGCTAGAAATTGGAAAATGAATGGATGCCCATCAATTGGAAAATGGTTGGGTAAATTGTAGTATATGGATGATATGGATTATTATTGTTCTGTAAGAAATGACCAGGAGGATGAATACAGAGAGGCTTGGAGAGACTTACACGAACTGATGCTAAGTGAAATGAGCAGAACCAGGAGATCATTATATACTTCAACAATGATACTGTATGAGGGTGTATTGTGATGGAAGTGGATATCTTCAACAAAGAGAAGGTCTAATTCAGTTCCAGTTGATCAATGATGGACAGAAGCAGCTATACCCAAAGAAAGAACACTGAGAAATGAGTGTAAACTCTTTGTTATTTTTTTTCCTTCCCAGGTTATTTTTTACCTTCTGAATCCATTTCTTCCTGTGCAACAAGATAACTATTTGGTTCTGCACACATATAATGGATCTAGGATATACTATAACATATTTAACATGTATAAGACTGCTTGGGGTGGAGGAAGGGAATAGAAAATTTGGAACAGAAGTGAGTGCAAGAGATAATGTAAAATTTTACCCAGGCATATGTTCTGTCAATAAAAATTTACAATTAAAAAAAGAAAAAAAGAAATCATCCTAATGATCAATAATTATAGAACAATACTAATTCACGATATCCATATACCCTAATTTATTCAGCCATTCTCCAACTGTTGGGCATTCCAGCCAGTTTCCAGTTTCTTGCAACTACAAAAAGAATGGCCACAAACACTTTTGCACATGCATGTCCCTTTCCCTCATTTATGAACTTTTTGGGATACAAGATCACTAGAAATATATCTGGATCACATGGAATGCACAGTTTAATAGTCCTTTGAGCATAGTTCAGAATTGCTCTGCAGAATCATCGAATCAGTTCACAACTCCACCAACAATGTATTAGTATCCCAGTTTTCCCATATTCCCTCCAACATTCATCATTATCTTTTCCGCTCATCTTAGCCAATCTGAGAAGTGTTTAGTGATACCTCAGAGTTATCTTAATTTGCATCCATCTGATCAGTGATATGGAACCCTTTTTGATGACTAGAAATGGTTTCAATTTCTCTATCTAAAATATTATGTTTATATCCTTTGACCATTTATCAGTTGGAGAATGGCTTGAATTCTTATATTTGAGTAATTTCTCTATACATTTTAAAAATGAATTCTTAATCAGAATCCTTGAATGTAAGTGTTTTTCCTAGTTTATTGCTTCCCTTCTAATCTTGTCTGCATTGGTTTTATTTGTACAAAATCTTTTTAACTTAATATAATCAAAATTATTCATTTTGTATTAAATAATGTACTGCAGTTCTTTGGCCTCATGTTCTTTCCTTCTCCACAGATCTGAGAGCTAAATTATACTTTGCTATTCTAATTTGCTTATAATATCACTCTTTATGACCAAATTATTAGCCCATTTTGACCTTATCTTGGGATATAGTGTTAGGTGTGCTTCAAAGTCTAGTTTTTGCTATACTAATTTTGAATTTTCCCAGCAGTTTTTTTCAAATAATGAGCTCTTATTCTCAAAGCTGAGGTCTTTCTCAAATACTACATTACTCTAGTCATTGAACATTGTGTCTTGTTTATTTAACTGATTCCATTGATTAACAAATTGATTAACACATTTCTAATCCAGGACCAAATTCTTTTGATGACTGCTGCATGATAATATAATTTTAGATCAGGTAGAGTTAGGCCACTAGCATTTTTTTTCGATGTTTGTCACTAATTCCCTTCAAATTCTTTTTTTAAATAACTTGTTATTGACAGAACCCATGCCAGGGTAATTTTTTTACAACATTATCCCTTGCACTCGCTTCTGTTCCAATTTTTCCCCTCCCTCCTTCCACCCCTCCCACAGATGGCAAGCAGTCCTATCCATGTTAAATATGCCACAGTATATCCTAGATACAGAAGGTAGAAATAATCCTGGAAGAAAAACAAAAATGCAAATGGTTTACATTCATTTTCCAGTGTTTTTTCTTTGGATATAGCTGCTTCTGTCCATCCTTGATCAATTGAAACTGAATTAGATCTCTTTGTCAAAAAATGCACTTCCATCAGAATACATCCTCATACAGTATCATTGTTGCAGTATATAATGATCTCCTGGTTCTGCTCATTTCACTTAGCATCAGTTCATATATGTCTTTCCAAGTCTCTCTGTATTCATCCTGATGGTCATTTCTTACAGAACAATAATATTCCATAACATTAATATACCACAATTTACTCAAGCATTCTCCAATTGATGGGCATCCATTCATTTTCCAGTTCCTAGCCACTACAAACAGGGCTGCCACAAACATTTTGGCACATACAGGTCCCTTTCCCTTCTTTAGTATTTCTTTGGGATATAAACCCAGTTGTAGCATTGCTGGGTCAAAGGGTATATACAGTTTGATAACTTTTTGGGCATAATTCCAGATTGCTCTCCAGAATGGTTGGATTCGTTCACAACTCCACCAACAATGCATCAGTGTCCCAGTTTTCCTGCATCCCCTCCAATGTTCATCATTATTTTTTCCTGTCATCTTAGCCAATCTGACAGGTGTGTAGTGGTATCTCAGAGTTGTCTTAATTTGCATTTCTCGGATCAATAGTGATTTGGAACACTCTTTTATGAGTGGAAATAGTTTCAATTTCATCATCTGAAAATTGTCTGTTTATATCCTTTGATCATTTATCAATTGGAGAATGGCTTGATTTCTTATAAATTTTAATCAATTCTCTACATATTTTGGAAATGAGGCCTTTATCAGAACCTTTAACTGTGAAGATGTTTTCCCAGTTTGTTGCTTCCCTTCTAATCTTGTTTGCATTATTTTTGTTTGTACAAAGGCTTTTTAATTTGATATAATCAAAATTTTCTATTTTGTGATCAGTAATGGCCTCTAGTTCATCTTTGGTCACAATTTGCTTTCTCCTCAACAAGTCTGAGAGATAAACTATCCTATGTTCCTCTAATTTATTTATATTTATTTATATTTATATTTATATTTATATTATATATAAATAAATATATTTATTTATCTCATTCTTTATGCCTAAATCATGGAACCATTTTGATCTTATCTTGGTGTACAGTGTTAAGTGTGGGTCTATGCCTAATTTCTGCCATGCTAATTTCCAGTTATCCCAAAAGTTAGGATCTTTGGGTTTGTCAAACACTAGATATCTATAATTGACTATTTTGTCTTGTGAACCTAACCTATTCCACTGATCAACTAATCTCTTTCTTAGCCAATGCCAAATGGTTTTGGTGACTGCTGTTTTATAATATAGTTTTAGATCAGGTACAGCTAGGCCATCTTCATTTGTTTTTTTGTTTTTGTTTTTGTTTTTTTAATTCCCTTGAGATTCTGGATCTTTTGTTCTTCCATATTAACTTTGTTATGTTTTCTAGATCATTAAAATATTTTTTTGGGAAGTCTGATTGATAAAGCACTAAATAAATAGATTAGTTTAGGAAGTATTATCATCTTTATTATATTTGCTCAGCTTATCCAAGAGCACTTAATATTTTTCCAATTATTTAAGTCTGACTTTATTTGTGTGGAAAGTTTTTTATAATTTTGCTCATATAATTCCTGACTTTCCTTTGGTAGACAGATCCCCAATATTTTATGCTGTCGACAATTATTTTGAATGGAATTTCTTTTTGTATCTCTTGCTGTTGGATTTTGTTGGTGATGTATAAAAATGCTGAGGATTTATATGGATTTATTTTGTATCCTGCAACTTTGCTAAAGTTATCAACTATTTCTAATAACTTTTTAGTAGAATCTTTGGGGTTCTCTAAGTATACCATCATATCATCTGCAAAGATTGATAGTTTAGTTTCCTCATTGCCTATTCTAATACCTTTAATCTCTTTCTTGACTCATTGCTGATGGTAGCGTTTCTAATACAATATTGAATAATAATGGTGACAGTGGACAACCTTGCTTCACTCCAGATCTTATTGGGAAAGGTTCCAGTTTTTCCCCATTCCATATGATGCTTACTGACAGTTTTAAATAGATGCTCCTGACTATTTTCAAGAAAAGTCCATTTATTCCTATCCTCTCAAGTGTGTGTGTTTTTTGTGTTTTTTGGTTTTTTTGGAGGAATAGATGTTGGATTTTATCAAATGCTTTTTCTGCATCTACTGAGATGATCATATGGTTTTTGTTAGTTTGGTTATCGATATAGTCAATTATGCTAATAGTTATTTTAATATTGAGCCAGCCCTGCATTCCTGGTATAAATTCTACTTGGTCGTAGTGTATTATCCTGGGGATGATTTTCTGTAATTATTTGATATTTTATTTAAGATTTTAGCATCAATATTCATTAGGGAGATTGGTCTATAATTTTCTTTCTCTGTTTACAACCTACCTGGTTTAAGTATCAGTACCATGTCTGTGTCATAAAAGGAGTTTGGTAGGACTCCTTCAATCCCTATTTTTTCAAATACTTTCTTTAGCATTGGAGTTAATTGTTCTTTAAATGTTTGCTAGAATTCACATGTAAATCCATCTGGTCCTGGGGATTTTTTCTTAGGGAGTTGGTTAATAGGTTGTTCTATTTCTTTTTTCTAAAAATGCTACTGTGTAGGATATTTACTTCCTCTGTTAATCTGGGCAAGCTATATTTTTGAAGGTATTCTTCCATTTCATTTAAGTTGTCAAATTTATTGGCACAAAGTTGGGCAAAGTAAGTCCTAATTATCACTCTAATTTCTTTGGGGTTTTTAATTTGTTCCTTTTCTAGCATTTTTAGTTGCAAGCCCAATTCATTTACCTTTCTCTATTTTATGCAAATGGGCCTCTAGAGATATGAAATTTCCCCTTATTACCACTTTTGCTGCATCCCACACATTTTGGCATGATGTCTTATTATTGTCATTTTCTTGGATGAAGTTATTAATTATGGCTATGATTTGCTGTTTCACCCAATCATTCTTTAGTATGAGATTATCTAGTTTCCAATTATTTTTTGGTCTATTTTCTCCTGGCTTTTTGTTGAATGTAATTTTCTTTGCATCATGGTCTGAAAAGGATGCATTTACTATTTCTGCCTTACTGCATTTGAATTTGAGGTTTTTATGTCCTAATATATGGTCAATTTTTGTATAGGTTCCATGAACTGCTGAAAAGAAAGTGTACTCATTTCTGTCTCCTTTTGGTTTTCTCCAGAGAACTATCATATCTAACTTTTCTAGTTTTCTATTTACCTCTCTGACTTCTTTCTTATTTATTTTGTGGTTTGTTTTATCTAATTCTGAGAGTACAAGGTTGAGATCTCCCACTATTATAGTTTTGCTGTCTGTTTCTTCTTGCAACTCTCTTAACTTCTTCTTTAGGAAGTTAGATGCTACATTACTTGGTGCACATATGCTTAATATTGATATTGCTTCATTATATATGCTACTCTTTAGCAAGATATAGTGCCCTTCCTTATCTCTTTTAATTAGATCAATTTTTGCTTTTGCTGATCTGAGATCAGTATGGCTTCCCCTGCTTTTTTGACTTCACCTGAAGCATAGTAGATTCTGCTCCAACCTTTTACTTTTACTCTGTATGCATCTCCCTTCTTCAGTTCTGTTTCCTGTAAACAACATATTGTAGGATTCTGGCTTTTAATCCATTCTGCTAACCGAAAGGGAGAAGATTCTGCTAATCATTCTGCTCCCTCTGTTAACTTAGGGAATCTAATATTTTGTAAGTATCCCTTCATTTCTTTTAGATTATTAGATTTATTAGATTTATTATCATGTAGTTGAGCAAAATAACTCCTAATTATTGTTCTAATTTCTTTGAAATTGCTAGAAAGTTTCCATTTTAGTTTTTTGATATTAACAATTTGATTTTATCTTTCCTTTTTCTAATCTAATTAACTAAAAGTTAATCTATTCTGATGGATTTTCATAAAACCATCTCTCAGTTTCGTTTTTCATTTAATAGTGTTCTTACTTTTAATTTTATTAATTTCTCCTTTTACTCTCAGAATTTCAAATTTGATAATTAATCGTGGATTTTTAATTTTTCTAGCTTTTTTTAGAAGCATACACAATTCACTGATCTCTTTCTCTATTTTATGCAAGTAAGAATTTAAAGATATAAAACTTCCCCTAACTAGGTTGACTGCATTGCATAAATGTATGTTGTCTCATTATTCTCATTCTGTTGGAAAAAAAATTGTTGATTGTGTCTCTGATTTGTTGTTTCATTTGACATTAGGTTATTTAGTTTCCAATTAATTTTTGGTCTATTTTCTCCTGGCCTTTTATTACATATAATTTTAATTGTGACATGATTTGGGGAAAATGTATTTACTGTTTATGCCTTTTTGCATCTGATTTTGAGGTTTTTATGCCATAATGAATGTTAAATTTTTGTTTAGATTCCATGAATTGGCAAGAAAAATGCATATTCCTTTCTGTCTGCATTCAATTTTCTGCAAAGGTCTTTCATACTTAAGTTTTCTAGAACACTATTTACCTCCTTAATTTCTTTCTTATTTATTTTATGTTTTGATTTATCTATTTCTGATAGAGCAAGTTTTAAATTCCCCCATTAGTATAGTTTTGCTGGTCATTTCTTCTTGTAGTTCTCTGAACTTCTCCTCTAGGAATTTGGGTGTTATACCACTTGATGCAATTATGTTTGATATTTATCTCACTTTATTATTCATTGTATCTTTTAGCAACATGTAGTTTCCTTCCTTATCTCTTTTAGTTAGATCTATTTTTATCTTTGATTGATCTGAGATCAGGATTGCTAACCCTGCTTTTTTTTTTCTTTCTTTTTTTTTTTTAACTTCAGCTGAAGCATAATAGATTCTTCTCTATCCTTTAACTTTATTTTGAATGCATCATTCTGCTCTAAATGCATTTCTTGTAAACATATTGTAGGATTCTGGCTTTTAATGCAGTCTGCTATTTGCTTCCATTTTATGGTAGAATTCATCCCATTCACATTCACAGTTGAAAAAATGCTAACTGTATTTCATGTCATCTTGTTTTCCCCAAACTATATTTTTCTTTTTCCTTTCCTCCTTTCCCTCCTGCCCATTATTTTGCTTCTACCAATTCCCCAAACAACTCTCTTCTTTTATAGCCCTTTCCCTTTTTTTATTTCTTTCTTCTTCTACTTCTCTTTTGCATTCTATAAGACTCCCCCTTTCCTTTCCTCTTTCTACTCCTACTTCACTCTAATGTGAAAGAATTTTTTTTCTGTAAAGCTAAACATGTCTGTTAGTCTTTCTTTGAGCCAATTCTGATCAGAGTAAGATTCACACAATGCTCATCACCCTACTCACTTTCCCTTAGTTGTAATCAAAATGTTCCTCTTCATAAAATATAATTTACCACATTTTGCCTCCATTTTCCTCTTTTTCATTAGAATCCCCTTTCCTCCTCTAAGTTCTTTTTTATACCACGACAAAAGATCAATTTATTCCTGTACCTTCTAAGTATACACATAACAGAGGTAAAGATCTCTAGAGTTAAACATATCATCTTCCCATAAAGGGATATAAATCATTTTAACTTGTTTAAAAAAAGTCTATTTTCTGTCCTTTTTCATGCTTCCCTTCAATTTTGTATTTGAAGATCAGATTATATGTTTAGCTCTGATCTTCTCATATAAGATAAATGAAATCCAACTGTTTCATTGAATGTTCATTTTTTTCTCTGAAAGATAATGCTTAGTTTGGCTGGATGGTTGATTCTTGACTGCATTCTGAGTTCTTTTCTTTTTCAGCATATTAGATTCCAGGCCCTTTGATCCTTTACAATGGAAGCTGTCCAGTTCTGGATAATCCTGATTGTGGCTCATAAATATTTGAATTCTTTCTTTCTGTCTGCTTGCAATATTTTTCTTTAATGTGATCATTTTTAAACTTAGCTATGATGTTCCTTGAAGCTTTCATGTTGTGGGTTCGTTCAGAAGGTGATTGGAATTTTTTCAATGACTATTTTTTCATCTGATTCTAGGACATTAGGGCAGCTTTGCTTTGTGATTTCCTGGTAGATGAAGGCAAGGCTCTTTTATTAATCATGGTTTTTTGATACCCCAATATTTATTCCATTGTCTTTTCTGGATTTATTTTCCATATCATTTTTTGCAATGAGATTTTTAATATTTTCCTTGTTTTTTCTTTCATATTTTTGGTTTTGTTTGACTGATTCTTGAAATATGATTAAGCCATTCATTCTCATTTGTTCAATTCTATGTTTTAGTGAATTATTTTCTTCAGTTAGCTTTTTTATCTCTTTTTCCATTTGGCCAATTGAACTTTCAAACAAATTGCTTTGTTCATTGGATTTTTTTTTCTATTTCAAAAATTCTCTTTTTCAACACATTGAATTCTTTTTAAAATCTATTTTGTAAGGAGTTATGTGCTTTTTCTAATTCACTAAACCTATTTTAAGTAGTTTTCTTCAGATAATTTCTGCATTTCCATTGCATAATTCTCTTGCAAAGTTTTCATTTCCTTTCCCCATTTTTCTTCTCTCTTTTAAGATTTTTTTTTGTATTCTTCTAAGAGAGCCTTGTGTAATGGGGAACAACTCATATGATGCTTTGGGGCTTCATCTGGAGACAATTTGACTTTAATATTCTTAGAGTTTGAGGTCTGTTCTCTGTCTACATAAAAGCTATGTGTGGTCAGAGTTCTTTTTGTTCTTGTTGTTGTTCATTTTTTTTCAAAGGTTGAGGTCTGCTTTTATAGCAAAGGGGAAATTTTCCCAACCTTCCTCAACAGGGACTTTCTCCTGATCTGGGCAAGTTCTGCTGACTTCCTTATAGTGTTGTGTGAGCCTGTTCAAGTCCCATTATTCTGGGATTCAAAGGCTTACCATTTGTCTTTTGTAATTGTATTCTATGCCTCACATCTAGTCTGTTGATCCACTGGCTTTCAACCAGGACAGCATAGCCAATGCTGCTGTATTTTGGTTAAGAGCCTCTTGGTAGAATCCCCAGTGGTAATGCCACACTGTCCAGTGTCCCTGTGCTGTATCTGTGCTCGGCTACCTTACCTCTTGCCGAAATGAAATAGACTTTTCTGAATTTCCTCCAAAATATTTTCTACCGGAAATTTGTTACATTCCAAATATTTGCTAGATCTGTCACTCCAAAACCATGTTAGAGGCTTGACCTGGTGTTGATCTGAGGCACACCAGGAAGAGCCCAGGAAAATACCTATCTACTCTCCTCTATCTTGGCTTCACCCCAAAAAGTGATCTTGATCACATGTAACTTTGTTCTGAAAATCCAAGGAATAGTGCAGCTGAATCTGAATATAAGAATTGCTAAAATTTAGTCAGTGTTCAGTGAAATCAACATGAGCTCAGAGTTTAATTTTGATACCTATTATTGATAATTTCACATAAATTTTGGAGGGAAACAATGATGACAATTTTCCCTACATTCTTCTACATTTCTCCTAAGACTTTCCCACCATTTTCATTTTCTCAAATAACACAATATAGATTATTGTTATTCTCATTATTCTGGAAATTTATGCAGAGGCAATTAAAATTTAAATGTATTTTGTCTGAACTGACCAGGTAAATTTTTCATTTTGCCACTTTATAAATCAGAATAAATCACTTTTTCAATATTACCATAATACTCTGTAAAATGCATATAATGATCTTTAAAATGTTTCTTTTGTTCCTGTCATGACTCCATTTGTTTTCTGTTGAATCTACCCCATCCCAATTTCAAAGCTGTTTTCAAATGATAAATCATCTTATATGCTTAGTCATCTGACTTGGAATTATAACCATTTGTATATTTTTTTCCTCAACCTCCCTGTTAGACTGTAAGATCCTTGAGAAAAAGATCCATTCCTGAATAAAGGATAGACAGATATATTAGAAAGAGTCCTGGACTCAAATACGTTGGAGAAATGTATTTAATTCAGGCTTACCATTTATTAAATGAGTGTTAGTAGGCAAATTATTTGACATCTAAGCTTAAGTTGAGGGAATGTGTAAAATGGAGATGGTAATAATCCGTACATACATACATATATACATATATATGTATATATGTATGTATGTATGCATAATGTCCATCACAGTTTTACTGTGGGGAAAGCACATAGTACAAATTAAAGATGTCACAAAAAGGTTTGTGTAGTTTTATATTACCAATATTAAAAAGGTGGAAGGAAAAAGCAATTGTAATGTGTCTGGTATAAGCAAAAATTTTGACTAAGTCACATCTAACCAATTGGAAAAATATTAAATGCTCTTGGATAGGGTAAGCAAATGTAATAAAGATGACAATACTACCTAAACTAATCTATTTGTTTAGCACTATACCAACCAGACTCCCAAAAAACTATTTTAATAACCTACAAAAAATAACAACAAAGTTCATATGGAAAAACAAAAGGTCAAGAATTTCAAGAGAATTAATAAAAAAAAAAAAGTCAAACTAAGGTGGCCTAGCTGTACCAGATATAAAATTATATTATAAAGCAGCAGTTACCAAAACCATTTGGTATTGGCTAAGGAATATATTAATTGATCAGTGGAATAGGTTAGGTTCAAAAGACAAAATTGTCAATAACTATAGCAATCTAGTGTTTGACAAACTCAGAGATCCCAGCTTTTGGGATAAGAACGTACTGTTTGACAAAAATTGCTAGGAAAATGTGAAAGTGGTATGGCAGAAACTAAGCATTGACTCACACTTAACAATATACACCAAGATAAGGTCAAAATGGGTTCATGACCTAAACATAAAGAATGAGATTATAAATAAATTAGAGTAACACAGGATAGTTTACCTCTCAGACCTGTGGAAGAGGAAGGAATTTATGACCAAAGAAGAACTAGAGATCATTACTGATCACAAAATAGAAAATTTTGATTATATCAAACTGAAAAGTTTTTGTACAAACAAAACTAATGCAGACAAGATTAGAAGGGAAGCAATAAACTGGGAAAATATTTTTATAGTCAAATGTTCTGATAAAGGTCTCATTTCCAAAATATATAGAGAATTGAGTCTAATTTATAAGAAATCACGCCATTCTCCAATTGGTAAATGGTCAAAGGATACAAATAGACAATTCTCAGATAAAGAAATTGAAAGTATTTCTAACCATATGAAACGATGCTCCAAGTCTTTATTAATCAGAGAAATGCAAATTAAGACAACTCTGAGATACCACTACATACCTGTCAGACTGGCTAAAATGACAGGGAAAGATAATGCAGAATGTTGGAGGGGATATAGGAAAACAGGGACACTAATACATTGTTGGTGGAATTGTGAATATATCCAACCATTCTGGAGAAAAATTTGGAATTATGCTCAAAAAGCTACCAAACTGTGCATACCCTTTGATCCAGCAGTGTTACTACTGGGCTTATTCCCAAAGAAATCATAAAGAAGGGAAAGGTATCTGTATATGAACGAATGTTTGTGACAGCCCTCTTTCTAGCAGCCAGAAACTAGAAACTGAGTAGATACTCATAAATTGGAGAATGGCTGAATAAATTGTGGTATATAAATATTATGGAATATTATTGTTCAGTAAGAAATGACCAACAGGATGATTTCAGAAAGTCCTGGAGAGACTTACATGAACTGATGCTGAGTGAAATGAGCATAGCCAGGAAATCATTATATACTTCAACGACAATATTATATGATGATCAATTCTGATGGACCTGGCCATCTTCAACAATGAGATGAACCAAATCTGTTCTAAGAGAGCAATGATGAACTGAACCAGTTATGTCCAGTGAAAGAACTCTGGGAGATGACTAAGAACCATTATATTGAATTCCCAATCCCTATATTTTTGCCATCCTGCATTTTGGATTTCCTTCACAGGCTAATTTACAATATTTCAGAGTCTGATTCTTTCTGTACAGTAAAATAACGGTTTGGTCATGTATACTTATTGTGTACCTAATTTATACTTCAATATATTTAACATCTACTGGTCATCCTGACATCTGGCAGGGAGGGGGGAAGGAGGGGAAAAATTGGAACAAAAGGTTTGGCAATTGTCAATGCTGTAAAATTACCCATACATATAACTTGTAAATAAAAAGCTATTTTAAAAAAAGACATGAAAGGATAAGAATAAAAAAAAAGAAAAAGAAAGATTCATTTTACAATGGTTTTCTAGAAATCTTAGTACAGTATTAATCACTAAGGTAACTAGATGGCACAGTAGATAATATTGTAATGGAGCAGATGAAAGTTCAAATATTGCCCCATATATTTACTAGCTGTGAGACTTTGGCAAATTCCTTAAACTCTATCTGCCTCAGTTTAATCATTTACAATATGAAGATAATAATAATAGACCCTAAACAAAGGGTTGTGTGAAGATCCAATCAAAAATTACTTCAAAAACACTTAGTCAAATTTTTAAAATAGCTTCTTATTTACAAGTTATATGTATGGGTAATTTTACAGCATTGACAATTGCCAAATCTTTTGTTCCATTTTTCCCCTCCTTCTCCCTACCCCCTCCCCTAGATGGCAGGATGACCAGTAGATATTAAATATATTAAAGTATAAATTAGGTACACAATAAGTATACATGACCAAACCGTTATTTTACTGTACAGAAAGAATCAGACTCAGAAATATTGTACAATTAGCATGTGAAGGAAATCCAAAATGCAGGCAGGCAAAAATACAGGGATTGGGAATTCAATGTAATGGTTCTTAGTCATCTTCCAGAGTTCTTTCGCTGGGTATAGCTGGTTCTGTTCATTACTGCTCCATTGAAACTTATTTCGTTCATCTCATTGCTGAGGATGGCCAGGTCCATCAGATTGGTCATTATATAGTATTGTTGAAGTATATAATGATCTCCTGGCTTTGCTCATTTCACTCAGCATCAGTTCATGTAAGTCTCTCCAGGACTTTCTGAAATCATCCTGTTGGTTATTTCTTATCGAACAATAATATTCCATAATATTCATATACCACAATTTATTCAGCCATTCTCCAATTGATGGGCATCTATTCAGTTTCCAGTTTCTGGCCTCTACAAAGAGGGCTGCCATAAACATTCATGCACATACGATCCCTTTCCCTTCTATATGATCTCTTTGGGATATAAGCCCAGTGGTAACACTGCTGGATCAAAGGGTATGCACAGTTTAATAACTTTTTGAGCATAGTTCCAAATTGCTCTCCAGAATGGTTGGATGTATTCACAATTCCACCAACAATGTATTAGTGTCCCTGTTTCCCCATATCCCCTCCAACATTCTGCATTATCTTTCCCTTCATTCTAGCCAGTCTATACTATACAGGTGTATAGTAGTATCTCAGAGTTGTCTTAATTTGCATTTCTCTGATTAATAATGACTTGGAGCATCTTTTCATATGGCTAGAAATACTTTCAATTTCTTCATCTGAGAACTGTCTATTCATATCCTTCGCCCATTTATCAATTGGAGAATGGCTTGATTTCTTATAAATTAGACTCAATTATCTATATATTTTTATCCTTCCATGTCTAATAAAGTCTGTTTCACTTAATGAATTCTCAGTAATCCTTTGATGAATCAGTTTTTATATTCATGATAAAGAAAACAATGAAAAATTACCTGAAATTCATTATAACTATCTAGGAAAAATATGAATAAAATATAGAGTCTATTACTCTAAGATAGTTAGACAAAGATGGATTTAACTGGGTACTAGAATCACAGGACATTAGAGCAAGATAAAATATCAAACATCATTAGATTTAATCTACTCCTTTTAAGAAGCAGGCATGCTATATTAAAACAAAAAATATATACATATATATTGACTAAGTCACATGGCTCTTTAACAACAAAACCAGCAATAGAACTCAGATGTCTAACTTTTAAGTCAGAATCTTTTGCAATTATATCACACTAGGCAATGCTTTTTTTTTTTTTTTCCCGCTTCTGTCCCACAACCTTCATCATTCACTCATGATGATGATTTTTCATTCATATTTTTTTGGTCCTATCAAAATATATTACAAATGTGAAGTGTAGCAGACACCCTTGAGTTGTCTTTCAACTCAACATAATATGTTATGAATGTTTATTTGGACAAGGGCAGTTTTAGAGAGAAAAATATCAATTTATGTGCATAGCATTTGGAGATATTTCTAGTGAATCAATTTTTAAAAATCCTTACCTATACCACTTTTTCCAGCTCACCCAAGTGAAATTTTTCTCTACCTTAAGTCAGAAAATACTTTAAGATAAGCCTGTCTCTTTTGATTGAAGGGGTGATTTCTGTAGTCAAGGTGTAAGACACTGATTTTCTGGAGTTTAAACAACTTTTATCAGAAAGCAGAATTGTCTTGCAACTAATATGAATTCTGGAAGAAGGGACAGAGAGACAGCATATGCTAGGCGGTTGTATGGATGACAAGTTCCTTCACCCACTGTGATGTAAACTGTCACTTAACATAATGAAAACCCATATTAATGTGGTTAAAATGCTTGCCACAACTTATAACAGGCATGGCAAGCTTTGAAAAAGCTTTTTTATGTCATTGTTCTTGTCACAAGTGAAATAAATCCATAGCTCAAAATGTCCATCTGCAGTGGTGATTCAGGCCTGGTTATTATGATTGGCAGGCAACAGGGAATAAGACTTCAGTGTAAAAAGCACCCTGTTGTTGCCCTTGTAGGAGATGCAGAAGAGCAAAAGTGAAACAAAAGGTAGAGAAATAAAATACTGATATTTGGTGATTGCTTTCTGAGTCCTTCAATAATTATCAACCAAAGAAAAAACTTAAAGAGCAGGAAAAATCATTAAAGAATCTAATGAACACATATTTGATATCACAATACTTGCTTTTTGACCATAGCCAGAGTAGTTACCCTTACTAGGCTGCAGTTGTTTCCCTTACTCTAATTTATTTTTAAAATTTATTTTGTTAAATATTTTCAATTATATTTGAAAAAAATTAGCTTTCCCTTTTGCAAAATTAAATTCCAAATTTTCTCTCTCATTTCTTTCCTTTTCCTATTGATTAAGAAGGCAAGCAATATATCTATTGGGCATATGAAGTCATACAAAATAGTTCAGATTAGTCATATTGCAAAAAAGACATATAAAATAAAAAAATAGAAATTAAAAAATATAAGAAAAATAAAGAAAGTGAAAGAGTCCATCAGTTTTCCTTCTAGAGGTAAACAGCAATTTTCATCATCAGTTTCTTGTAACTGTCTTGGCTCATTGCCTTGATTGGCTACTGAATGGCTCAGTAATTGTCAGATATGAAGTCAGGAAAATTCATCTTTCTGAGTTCAAATATGATCTGAAACACTTACCAGGTGTGTGACTTTGGGAAAGGCATTTAATCCTCTTTGCCAAGATTTCCTCATCTGTGAAATGAGCCAGAGCAGAAATGACAACCCAAATGGGATCACAGATTCATAGATACTTGAAAAAACAAAAACAAAAGCTGAACAAAAACAATTGTCTTAGAGTACCCAACTCACAGGTAATCATCATTGCAATATAACTATTAATGTATACAATATTCCCGATTCTACTCATTTTATTTTGTATCAATTTATACAAGATGTCTCAAGTTTATTTTTTTCTTCCTGAAATCATTCTGCTCATCATTTCTTACACTACAATAGTATCCCATAATATTCATATACCACAACTTTAACCATGCTCACAATGATATGCCTCCCCTTAATGTCTATTTTTGCCATCAAAAAGAGAGCTTCTCTACCTATTTTGGTACACATCAATTCTTTTCCTTTTTTCTTTTATTACTTTTGGAGATAGACCTAGTATTAACTTTGGGTCAAAATTATGGAACTTTTAATAGCTCTTTTGTGAATACTTCTAAATAATTTCTAGTGTAGTTGGACCAATTTATGACTCCATCAACAATGTATTAGTGCCCTCCTTTTCTTCAAACCCTCCAGCATTTATCATTTTCCTTTTCTGTCATATTAACCAGTCTGATAGTTATGAGATAATAGTTCAGAATTGTTTTATTTTGCATTTCTGTAGTTAATATTTATTTAGAGAATTTGTTCATATAACAATAGATAGCTTTGATTTCTTCTGAAAAGTGCTTGTTTGCATCGTTTGGCCACTTATCAACTTAGGAATGGCTCTTTTTTTTTTAAATATATATTTGGGTCTGTTCTCTATATATTTGAGAAATGAAGCTTTTATCAGGAAAATTTGGTATAAATCACCTTCTTCCCAGTTTTCTTTTTTTCTTCTAATTTTGGATACATTCATTTTGTTTCTTCAAAACTTTTTTTTAGATGGCGGAGAGGAGACACATAGCTGTGTAGCTCCACACTTTCTCTCACTATCCATTTCATTACAAGCCTCTGAATTGATGCTTGACTGAAAAAAAAAAATCACAAATAGTTACCAAGAGAAGCCACCCTTGAGATTCGCCAAGAAAGGTCTGTTTTTACTGCAGGGCTGGGACGGTTTTAGATTGAGCGCAGGTGGTGGGCAGCGGCTGTGAGAGCACGGGAGCAGACTGGAAAGGGGGTGGGGAGTGATCGCAGCAGTCTCTGCAGGGAGAGCTTCGCTACAGGACTGGATACTTTTGCCCTGGCAGCAAGTCAGCAGCCCAGCAGAGAAGCTAAAAACACCGGGGCTGAAGAATAGAACCCCAAACAGCTGGAGTCTCTCGGGACCAGGTCACCCCTCCCCCACAGTGACTCAGCACGCTCTGGGATCTCAGAGCGCAGGCGCAGCAGAGCGCAGAGAGCAGGCTAGTGCCTCACTGCTGCCTCCCCCCCCCCCCCCGCAGTCTGTAGAGGAAGCTCGGTAATACCACCCAGCCCCTCCCCCCAAAAAAGACTCCAGTTTTTTCTTCTTTTCTTTGCTAGTTTGTCTTTGATGATTAAACAGAATGAGCAAGAAACTGAAGAGGACTTTAACCCTTGACAGCTTCTATATAGATAGAGAGCAGACTCTAAATCCTGAGGAGACTAAAAACAGACAGTCTCCAGGTGAATCCCCAAAGGAGGAGATCATCTGTTGCTCAGCACAGATGAATCTCATGGAGGAAATTAAAAAGGCTCTCACAAGAGAGCTAGAAGAAAAATGGGAAAAGGAGAGGGAGGCTTGGCAAAAGGAGAGGGAGGCTTGGCAAAAGAGCCTGGAGAAGTCATCCCACTCAGTTAAAGAGAGAGTGGATAAAGAAATAAAATCCTTGAAAAATAGGATTGGTGAACTGGAAATAGAAAACAGCTCTCTAAAAAACAAAATTGGCGAAATGGAAAAAAAATTCCACAGAACAAAAGAACTCAATGGGACAATTAGAAAAGGATTTTAAAAGAGTGAGTGAAGAAAATACTTCACTGAAAATCAGAATCGAACAATTGGAATTGAATGACTCGAGGAGACAAGAAGAATCAGTCAAACAAATCGAAAAAAAAAAATCAAAAAATAGAAAAAAATGTGAAATACCTTCTGGGGAAGACAACAGACCTGGAAAACAAATCCAGGAGAGACAATCTGAGAATCATTGGACTCCCAGAAAAGCATGATGAAAAAAAGAGCCTGGACACTATTTTCCAGGAAATTATCAAAGAGAACTGCCCAGAAGTCATAGGAACAGAGGAAAAAATAGACATTGAAAGAATTCATCGATCACCTACTGAAAGAGATCCTAAAATCAAAACACCAAGGAATATAGTGGCCAAATGCCAGAACCCTCAGACGAAGGAAAAAATATTGCAGGCGGCTAGAAAAACCCAATTCAAGTATCAAGGAGCCACAATAAGGATCTGGCAGCATCCACATTAAAAGATTGAAGGACCTGGAATATGATATTCTGAAAGGCTAAGGAACTTGATATGCAACCAAAAATAACGTACCCAGCTAGAATGAGCATCGTTTTTTTTTTTTTCCAGGGAAGAAGATGGACATTCAACGAAGTAAGCGAATTTCACCTATTTTTGACGAAAAAGCCAGAACTTAACAAAAAATTTGATCTACAAATATAGAACTCAAGAGAAATCTAAAAAGGTAAAGATTAATCTTGGGAACTATATTTCTGATATAAAGATGTATAAAGAATACATGTATACCTTGTTCTAGAAACTGATGTGGAAAGGACATTGTACCAGAAAAAGGGTAAAGTGGGGGAAGTACATCTCATGAAGAGGCATAGGAAACCTATTATATCTGAGAGAAAGAATGGAGGGGGATGAATATAGTGGGTATCTTACTGACTTCAGAATTGGCTTTAAGAGAAAAATTTTAGACATATTCAATCTATGGTGAAACTTCTCCCACCTCATTGAAAAGTGAGAAGGGAAAAGTGAAAAGGGAAGGAATAAGCTAAGTGGAAGGGAATATGGAAACTGGGAGTGAAAGTGGTAAGATAGGGGGAGGAATTCTAAGGCAGGGGGAGGGATACTAAAAAGGGAGGGCTGTGAGAAGCAAGTGGTGCTCACAACCTTAATACTGGGAAGGTGGGAGGAAGGCAGAAAGAAGGGAGAAGAGCATAAACAGGGATTAACAAGATGGCAAGTAATACAGAATTGGTCATTCTAACCATAGATGTGAACGGGATAAACTCCCCCATAAAGAGGAAGCGGTTAGCAGAATGGATTAAAAGCCAGAATCCTACAATATGTTGTTTACAGGAAACACACCTGAAGTGGGGAGATACATGCAGGTTAAAGGTAAAAGGTTGGAGCAAAATCTACTATGCTTCAGGTGAAGTCAAAAAAGCAGGGGTATCCATCCTGATCTCAGATCAAGCTAAAGCAAAAATTGATCTAATTAAAAGACATAAGGAAGGGCACTATATCTTGCTAAAGGGTAGCATGGATAATGAAGAAATATCTATATTAAACATATATACACCAAGTGGTGTAGCATCTAAATTCTTAAAAGAGAAATTTAGAGAGCTGCAAGAAGAAATAGACAGTAAAACTATAATAGTGGGAGATCTTAACCTTGCACTCTCAGAATTAGATAAATCAAACCACAAAATAAATAAGAAAGAAGTCAAAGAGGTAAATAGAATACTAGAAAAGTTAGATATGATAGATCTCTGGAGAAAATGTAATGGAGACAGAAAGGAATACACTTTCTTTTCAGCAGTTCATGGAACCTATATAAAAATTGACCATATATTAGGACATAAAAACCTCAAACTCAAATGCAGTAAGGCAGAAATAGTAAATGCATCCTTTTCAGACCACGATGCAATGAAAATTACATTCAACAAAAAACCAGGGGGAAGTAGACCAAAAAATAATTGGAAACTAAATAATCTCATACTAAAGAATGATTGGGTGAAACAGCAAATCATAGACATAATTAATAACTTCACCCAAGAAAACCTGGGAAAGGAAGGGAGAAAAATTTGGAACACAAGGTTTTGAAAGGGTAAATTTTGAATATTATCTATGCATATATGTTGAAACTAAATAGCTTACATATATGTGTGTGCATATATATATACACATACATATATATGTATATACATACACACATACACAGATATAAGTAATCTCAGTGACTAGAATCTTGGCTCATATATAAAAACTATTTAATAAATCCTCTCTCTGTCTTTAGCTCTCTGTCTCTCAGCCTCTCTCTCTATTCCTCCTATCTCTTACCTTTAATTAGGAATTTGTCCTTATATCCTTAGAAAATTTCTGGGAACACTGAATAGTTATGTACCTTACATGTATATGAATGCATGTACACATTTGTGTATATATGTACGTGTGTGTGTGTGTTTGTGTGTGTGTGTATAATTTACTGTAATACCTGTCTTCTGTAATCAAATTAAACTCTGATTTGTATTTAATCTTCTAGAAAAGGTAGAAGAGCTAAACAAAAATCAGACATAATATATCACGAAAAGACCTCACTTGAGAGAATGACACTAGCCTTTACTATTCTTTTGTATAGTTGAACTCATAGAAATATAAACTGAGTGGATGCCCCTCAATTGGAGAATGGCTGAAGAAATTGTGGTATATCAATGTTTATGGAATATTAGTGTTTTGTAAGCAATGATCAGCAGGATGATTTCAGAAAGCCCTGAAGAATCTTACATGAACTGATGTTGAGTGAAATGAGCAGCACCAAGAGATCATTTTATAATTCAACAACATTATATGATTATCAATTCTAATGGATGTGGCCCTCTTCAACAATGAGATGAAACAAATCAGCTCCAATAGAACAGTAATGAATTGAACTAACTTCACCCTGTGAAAGAACTCAGGGGAATGAGTGTGAACCACTACATAGAATTCACAATACCTCTATTTTTGCCCATCTGCATTTTTTATTTCCTTCACAGGTTAACTGTACACTATTTCCAAGTCTGATTCTTTTTGTGCAACAAAATAACTGTTTGGACATATATACATATATTATATTTAACAACTAGTTTAACATATTTAACAAGTATTGTTCTACCTGCCATCTGGGGAAGGGGATGAAGGGAAGGAGGGGAAACATTGGAACAAATGGTTTTGCAACTATTAATGCTGAAAATTTATGCATGCATATATCTTGTAAATAAAAAGCTATAATAAAAATAAGTTAAAATCTGTACTTTAGGTAATTAACTATGACTACTATGTGAAGGACAGATTGGAATGGGAAGTGGCTTCATGCAAGAAGGCCAGTTAGAAAGTTACTATTATTATAGTCTAGAGAAGAGGTTATAAGAAACTGAATTTAAGTGCAAATAGAAGATTATGAATTCTTTTAAGATATGAATGAGATGTGACAACTGCTTGAATATGTGAAATAGGAAGCAATGATGATGCCAAAATTGTGCCTTGAAACTAATTGCAATATTTGGAAGTTTAGGATGGGAGATGAAAGATGAGTGCTATTTTTTCACATTAATTTTGAGTTACCTTACAAAATATATTTAAGCTTTTCAACACACACTTTAGTAACACAGAACTGAAACAAAAAAAAAAAAAGAATGTCTAGGACTAGATATAAAAGAACTAGTATTCATCTAATAATTTCTAAATGGATGGGAGCTGATTTAACCAATTGAGTGTGAAGATAGAAAAAAAATTAGGATGGCTCAAGAGAAATCTTTGGGATATATGTGCAGTTAGTATACATGACATACACAAAGAGCCAGTGAAAGAAATTGATAAGGTGAAGTCAGAAAAAAACAAGAGAGAGCATTGCAACAAAATTTCTAAAAAATAGAGTAATAGAAAATACAATAGTAAATAATGTTAAATGTTACAGAAAAGTCATGATAGAGAACTAAGAAAAGTACATAAAATGTGATGGGATCTGATTACTATAAAGAGAGCAATTTAAGTTGAGCAAAAATAGATACCATGATGAGGCCCAGAAATATACTATAGTTGAACAATGTCTTTGCTTCTTTTCAGCATATATAATCTTTAAATCATGTTTCCAGAAACATGGAAATGGAATAAATGATAAAGTCATATAATTTATTCTGAATTGTAAAAGCTTGTATAAATAAAAACATGAAAAATCTAATTAGAATAATCAGTAGACCAACAAAATCTTCCAAGATAAGAAAAGAAAGTAAAATCTACAGGAAGGAAAATATCTACTACAAAATGAAGATTTAAGACAAGTCATAAGGATCCCCTATTACACTATCCAAGAAATGCAGAATAAAACAGTGTACCTGGTATAGCTCAGTGTACTAAATACAGAGGGACCCTCACCAGTACTAACTGCTTTCTAGCATTGCATATATACTGAAAAAATAGTGCTAGTGTCTATACCAGGGGAATAAAGAGATGATGGACCATAGAAAGTGATATCATTATTATTGGAGATTGAAAGAAAATCACATGGAAAATTACACCCTCTTGTGCTTCGTGTGAATTCATGTAAATTCACACAACACTATGGATGTTGTGTGCAATCAGTTTTGAATGGTCAATGGCTTTAGATCTGCACATAAAGCATGAAGATGACAGAAAAAATGGGAACTTTATTTTGTTTGTTTTGTTTTGTTTTCATTGAATTCTATACATGACCTTCAGAAGGTAAGGGGTCAAAGTGACTTGAATGAATAAATTAATTCCTTTGAGACTGGGGAGAGAAATGCAGATGGACTAACTGGGCCCTGAATCTTTTTTTTTTCCTCTTTCTCCCCTTTGTCAGTATTGTGTGTAAAAAAATTCCTTAATGTCAGTGTCATTCTGGAGTGATAGTTTATGTTCCTCTAGAGCCCATGCATAGTATATCTCAAAATTGAGGAATTGGGAAGGAGGAAAGTTGTAGTCAGGTCCAGCCTAGATATTTTTAACTGAATTATATTAGCAGCTTTTATTCCTGATTTTTCATCACTGATAAAGTGTAGGTAGTGATGGGCTGCATAGACAGCATTATACATGAACATTCTGTTTCATAAAAGCTGTAAAGGAGAAGCAATGTTCCAAAGCAGAAAGGCTAGTGGACTTTGTGTACAAACCACTTAACTTTTTTTCAGCCTTAGTTTTCTCTCCAAAATGGCAATTATAATATCCTGTAGTAATGAAATCCTGGTTACTGAGGTGGGGTTGGTAAAGAAAGGCTAAAGTATTGATAAAATTATAATATACCTTGAGGTAAGCCAGGAAGGACACTGATGGGGATCAACTCAATCTTATAGTCCCACCCCTTTGGGCATCTTGGGAAATCCCACTTTGCTGTATCCAATTAGAAGGCCAAATTAGAATGTCAAACCTTAAGGGCTAAATTTACCCTTAAATCTGCTCATGGTCTACACCATCTTGGCTGAATTCCTTTTGAGGTAAATAAACCAAGGCATTCTGTCTCATAGTGTCTTTTTTCTTACCCCCTACCCTCCTGCCTCAAGAAGTCCTTCTTGTTATAGCTAATTGACTCTTTTAAGGTTATATACTCTTCTGTGGATTTAGTCTTCCAGTTAATGGCAGATTCCAATCTCATGGCATATGAATTCCACTGGGGAACTGTCTTTTTCATTGTTATTTGGGAAAAAAAAACCTTTTCCTTGCTAACCATAATCTTTTTAATGTTCTCCTTATGGTATTTCATATTTACCATTCTTCATGGCTATTTTATCTTTTCATTTTGTCCATAACCTCTTCTTGTAAATAAAGGTACATTTTGGCAAAGAGTATGCCACTGTGCATTCTTCACATGTGTCTTACATCTTACACCTCATATTCAAATCAGGAATTGCTACTTCACCCTCAACATAGTACAGACTCAAAGGGTTGTGAGGTTCAAATTAAATAATGTGCTTTAAATTTTATATACCTTAAATTATTGTAAAAATATCAGCTATCACTCTTTCCACATATTTTTTGGTCATTCATGCTCAAAACTCTTTCCTACGCTGTTCCAGCTGGAGGTGTTGATGTAGAAAGAAATGTGGATGTGCAAAGAAGTGACTGCCCTTTTTCTCCCCCTCCAATGTTTTATAAGTATATTAGGACTCCTTAAGTTCTCATGTCTTCCATGAACATGACAACACCATTTTTCCTCTGATTTCTCTAATCTCTGAAGTCCTTCAGAACTTTTATTTTTCTGTCATGTCATTTGTTACGTTTTGCTATATAAGACCCATCTCCTTAACAGGATCACATGTTCCTTGAAATTAAAGGCAAAATATTATTTGTATCTTTAGCCAAGCAAAACTTATTCAGTAATGCCTGTTGCTCTAAATAAATGCTTGTTAAATAGTTCTAGTATTAAATCCAAGAGAGCTTTCTACTTGTTAGTGACTCATTATCTCAAATATACTTAATATCTAGGAATTGGAATCTAATCTATTTTGATCTTTTGTAATGACCTAGCAAAAATTTCTGGCCTCCTAAACTATTATAATCTATCATTAGACAACTTCCCTGTGCTTTGTATTATTTCATTAAATATCAAATCCTATTCCTACCAGATAACTCAATATTCAGCTCATATTATCACATGAAAGTTTGTTAGAAAGGGGATTTTAAAGTGCCAATACAGATTAATCTCAAATAGAGTTAAATATAGGCAAGAACTCAAATAACCCATAATTAAATTTGATATTAAATTTATTTTTAATTTCCTTTAAAGTTCAACTTGAGGCCTATGTCTATATTTCCAATATAAGCCCTTTCCTAATCCCCTTGTACACTACTATTTTCTTCATAAAAATTATTTTATTCCAATTACTTATATATTTATTATCTACCTACCTACCTAGCTACATATTTTATAGCTACAGATATTAATGTACATGAATATGTATGTAGATATAACATACATGCATTTATTATATATATATGTGTGTGTGTGTGTGTATAAAAACTATATATATATATATATATATATATATATACACACACATGTCTATAGGTACATATTTCTTTGTAAATGACATTTCCTTTGAGAAAATTCAAGAACCCAGAGGGAAGAAACTTTTTTATGCTCAGTCCTTAACATTGTGCTTAAAACAAAGTCATTTTAAAATAAATGTTTATTAATTAATTGACTAAATGGCTGTGGAAGACTTACTACTCTGACAATTGAATCCAGTTATGTTCTCTCCATTATCATAATATGTGTATCTCACTAAAAAGTATAATTATTCTAAGTAGTTCAGCTTTTTAAATTAAATATTGATTAAGCACTTTAAAGTCTCTTTTATGGTTACATCTTACTTCAGAAACTGATTAATCTCGTTACCATTCTTTGTTTCCTAGTCTACCTTCTGCATATATTTTGGATTTATCACAGTCTTTTCAAAAAGAGCCAAAGAAGAAAGGAAGGAAACATTTCCTATTACCTTTAGTAAAGAAAAAAAAATAACTAAAGAAGTTAAATGTAATACATAAATACAGTACTAGATTTGGGGTGAAGAATATTTAAGTTTGAATCCTGTCTTAGATAATCACTTCTTGTATAATTTTGGTCAAGTTATTTAACTTCTAGAACTCAGTTTTATTGTTTGTAAAATCAACTTCACAAGATTTTTGTATTTAATGTTAAACTATGTAAAAAGTTGCTTACAAACTTTAAAGTGCTTTGGTGTTGACATTATTATTATTATTAGTGTTTTCCATTTGGAATTTATATTTAAACTGTTATGCACTTGAATTCTTCAATTGAAATAAAATGATTTTATTCATTCTGTGACCTTATGTTGACAGACCTCCACACTCTTAGGAAGGATCAGCCTTGCTCCCTCCCAGATATTGATATTAATTTTTACTTTTTTTTTTTTGACTGAGTGCTGGCATGGCTAAAATTTAGCCTAAATAAAATGGTATATGAAATAGTGTTTTCACTAAATTTAATTCATAGTACTGGGAGATAGGAAGAAAAATGTTATCTCTAGTTTCAACTTCACCATTTGTTGGAGCTCAAACTGTTTTGAGAGATGAGTAATGTGATAAACACAAGGCAGAGGCCAGAAATGTGTTAATGATTGAAAATGGTTGCCATGAGGAAAGGTTATAGGAATTGAATCATTTCCCTAGAGAAATGGAGAAAAAGAGAACTGTTTAAGAATTGGCTTGAAGTACATGAAGGATAATTACATAGAGGTTGGTTCTTATCTTTCATCTCTACTTAGGACATTGAAAAAAGATAGTGAAGTGAGATTAAACTGCAGTAAGAGAAATTTCATTCAGATATAATGTAATTCAAGTAACAATTAACTCAATTGTCCAGGGTCTAGGTATAAGCCAAGGAGTACAAAAAGTTTGCCAGAAAATGCTTATGAACTTTGTATAGAATTTATTTCTTACATTTTCAAAACCTTTATGATGAAGATGATGATTATTATGCATTCTACTCAGGTAAATTATTTCATAGAATGAAACAGCATTGGCAGTTGATGGATAAGTACTTTTAAAAAATGATTTTTTTCAAATATTCATATAGGCATTTAAAAAAGAAAAGTGAAAATAATATAAGTAGAAAAAGGTATTCACTTCCTGATGCAATTAAACTTCCTTTCTATTACTATTTATTGAAATATAAGTATTTGGGAGGGAGGGGAGAGTTAGAACCAAGATGGCAGAGAAAACACACATTTCTCTCTGACCTTCTTTACAACCCTCACAATAATTACAAAATACAGCCTCTGAATTAGCTCTGGATGGGCAGAACCCACAAAAATTAGGAGTGCAACAAATTATCAGCAGAAAATAATTTCAAAGATTGTTTAAAAGGGTCTTTTTCAATTGGAATCGTGAGAGAGGAAGTACAAATATCTGACCACAAACACCAGGTCAGATAGAGCAGAGTCCCAGGGCAGAGCAGTCTCAGGGTGACCATGCGACTTCTGAAGGGCAGAGAATTTGCAGGAGGATACTGACCAGAGAAGGTCTGTTTTAGTCTGAAACAGGAGAGAGACAGCAAGGCCCAAGCAGCTGACCACAAATGCCAGCACAGATAATTCATAGTTCCAGAATAATGCAGTCTCAGGGTGGCAGTACAGACTCTGACCACAATCACCAGCTCAGACAGCACAGAACCCCGGGGTATTGCTGATTCCACATGGCAGACCCAGCACCAGGAATGAATCAGCACTGATCCAGCACAGCTGTAGTGGCTTGGAAAACCTCTCCCATCCTAAAGGTAGACCTTAACTTAACTTTTTAAAAAATGAGTAAAAAAGTAAAGAGAACTCTAACAATTGATAGCTTTTATGGTGAAAAAGAACAGATTTCAAATCCTGGGGAGAATGAAGGCAGATTGTCTCCAGATAAAGCACCAAAAGGTGATATAATCTGGGCCCCATCATACAAGGTTCTCCTAGAAGAACTTAAAAAGACTCTTAAAGGAGAGCTAGAAGAAAAATGGAGAAAAGAAATGAAAGCTTTGCAAGAGAGTATGGAAAAGACAACAAAATAGACATAGTGAAATGGAAAAAGCATATAACTCTTTAAAGATAGATTTGATAAACTGGAAAAAGAAAGCAACTCCACCTCCCAACCCCCCTCCCAAAAAAAAAAAAACAGAATTTGTGAAACAGAAAAAGAAATTTACTTCGTAAAGAACAGAATTTGTGAAATAGAAAAAGAAAATAACTCCATAAAAAACAGAATTTACAAACTGAAAAAAAATTCAAAGAACAAAACAACTCATTCAAAAGTTCAATTGGACAAATACAAAAAGAAATAAAAACAGGAAATAAAGAAAATAACACACTGAAATTCAGAATTGAACAAATGGAAATGAATGACTCAAGTAAGACAATAAGAATAAGTGAAAATGAAAATGAAAATATGGAAAAAATGTCAAATACCTAATGAAGAAAACAACCGACTTGGAAAATAGTTGTAGAAGAGACAATCTAAGGATTATTGGACTCCCTGAAATATATGATGAAAAAAAAAAAGATCCTAGACAGTATCTTTCAGCAAAATATCAAACATAATTGCCCAGATATCTTAGAAACAGAAGGTAAAATGACCACTGAAAGAATCCATCAAACGCCTCCTGAAAAGAGACCCCAAAATTAAAACCCAAAGGAATATCATGGCCAAATTTGAGAATGATCACACCAAGGAATAAATATTAAAAGAATACAGAAAGAAGCAATTCAAATACTTAGGGGCTACAATAAGGATTACTCAGGATCTAGCAGCTTCCTCTCTAAAGGATCAAAGGGCTGGGAATCTGATATTCCAAAAGGTGAAAGAATGTGAAATGCAGCCAAGAAAAATTTGCCTCACTAAACTGAGTATTTTCATTCAGGGAAGAAGATGGATATTCAATAAAACTGGCAAATTCCATGTATTTTTGATGAAAAGACCAGAACTAAAAAAAAAAATAAATAAATAAGGTAAAAAATAAAATAAACTCTTGAGAACTGTATTTCTGTTATGGATATAGATTGGGAATACATGTGTAATCTGATTTTACTGTTATAATATAAAAAAAAGCTAGAGATGGAATGGGGATTGTAAGAGAAAAAGGGGGGAAAGTGGAGGTAAAATGAGGAAAATTACATCTCAAGAAGAGGCAAAGAAAACATACTATGATTGAGGGAAAGAAGGGAGGGTGATGAATATTGTGTGAATCTTAATCTCATCAGATTTGGCTCAAAGAAAGAATATTAGATATATTTGGTTTCACAAAGAAACATATCTCATCTTATAAGAAGTGGGAGAAGAAAAAGGAAAAGGGAAGTGATGAATTAAATAGAAGGGAAAAAAATAGTTGGGGAAGGTATAAAAAAGGGGGAGGGTCTCTAAAGGGGGAGGACTGATTGAGGCAAGGAGTGCTCATAAGTGAAATGCTGGGGAGGAGGAGAAGGGGGGAAGGAAATAGAAAAGTATAATTTGGGGTTAATAAGATGGCAAGAAATACAGAACTAATGTAATGGGCTGAGGCTTCAGTTGATGCACTGAGGTCCCAAGCACATGAGGCTAAATAGTAATTGGACCATACTCTATTAATATATAAGCTTGAGAAAAGAATGGCCCCCACCCACTCTTTGTGCAAGTCCTGATGTGTTGTATAGGAAATGATGATTTTGGTGGATGGAGGCAGGGGAATGTAAAAGGAAGCGGAAGGAGAGACTGCTTGCATTTGCCAGTGCAATGGCCCCTTTTAGCTCAGATCCCCCACTGTTAGCTGGCTTCCTGTCGTAGCTGCCCATATTGCTACCGCAATCTTTCTTGCCCATATTGCTATCTCAATCCTTATTCACCTCTTCACTTCAATAAAGATTGAAGATTTTTCCCTTAACCTGAATTTCTGACTCTGGCTGATTTTAAATACGTGGTCATTACAAACTAGTAGTTTTAATTGTAAACATGAATGAAGTGAACCCCACCATAAAATAAAAGCTGATAGAAGACTGGATTAAAAGTAGTTTACAAGAAACACATTTAAAGCAGAGCAACACATACAGAGGAAAGGTAAAAGGCTAGAGTATAATCTATTATGCTTCAGATGAAATAAAAAAAAAGGAGGGGTAGCAATCATCATCTTAAATCAAGCAAAAGCAAAATTTATTCTTATTAAAAGAGATAAGGAAGGAAATTATATCTTGCTAAATGGTACCATAGATAATGAAGTAATATCAATATTAAACAAAAATGCACCAAGTGATGTAGTATCTAAATTCCTAAAGGACAAGTTATGAGAATAGCAAAAAGAAATAGACAGCAAAATTATAATAGTGGGAGATCTCAACCTTGTTCTCTCAGAACTAGATAAATCAAACCATAAAATAAATAAGAAAGAAGTTAAAGAGGTAAATGTAATAATAAAAAAAAACTAGATATTATAGATCTTTGGAGAAAATTGAATGGAGACAAAAAGGAGTACACTTTCTTCTCAACAGTTCATGGAACCTATTAAAAAAAAAGTCACCATATATTAAAACATAAAGATCTCAAAATCAAATGCAGAAAGGCAGAAATAGTAAATGCATTTTTAAAAGATCATGATGCAATAAAAATTACATTCAATAAAGGGCCAAGGAAAACAAAACAAAAAGAAATTGGAAACTAAATAATCTCATTCTAAAGAATGAATGGGTGAAACAGAAAACCATAGACACAATTTATAATTTTATCCAAGAAAATGACAATAATGAGACAACATACCAAAATTTGTGGGATGTAGCCAAAGTGGTAATATGGGATAATTTTATATCTCTAGAGGCTCACTTGCATAAAATAGAAAAGGATAAGATCAATAAATTGGGCTTGCAAAAAGAAAAACTAGAAAAAAACAAATTAACCCCCCAATCAAATACCAAAATTAAAATTCTAAAAATAAAAGGAGAGATCAATAAAATTAAAACTAAAAAAATATATTGATGTAATAAATAAAACTAGCATTTGCTTTCATGAAAAAATATAAAAACCTATAATTAATTTATTTTAAAAAAAGTTAAGAGGAAATTCACACTGTTAGTGTAAAAAATGAAAAGGGAAAACTATCCAGCAATGAAGAGGAAACTGGAACAATTATAAGGAATTACTTTGTCCAACTGTATGCCAATAAATTTGACATGCAAAGTGAAATAGAGAAATACATACAAAAATATAGATTGCCAGATTAATAGAAGAGGAACTAAATTACTTAAACAGTCCCATTTTGGGAAAAAATAAAACAAGTTATTAATCAACTCCTTCAGAACAAATCCCCAAGACATGTGAATTCTACTAAACATTTAAAGTACAATTAACTCCAATTCTATATAAACTACTTGAAAAAATAGGGAATGAAGGAGTCCTACCAGACTCCTTTTTATGATACAGACATGGTATAGATAGCTAAACCAGGTAGGAAGAAAACAGAGAATGCAAAAACCTTAAACAAAATATTAGCAAAGAGATTACAGATAATTACCCCCTGGATAACATACCATAACCAAGTAGGATTTATGCCAGGAATGCTGAGCTGGTTCAATATTAGGGAAAATATTAGCATGATTGGTTATATCAATAACCAAATTAATAAAAACCATATGATTATCTCAATAGATGCAAAAGAAAAGCATTTGATAAAATCTGACACCCATTTCTATTAAAAACATTAGAGAGTATAGGAATAAATGGACTTTTTTTCTTGAAATTGTCAGTAGCATCTATTTAAAACCATAAATAAGCATCATATGTAATGGGGACAAACTGCAATCATTCCCAATAAGATCAGGAGTGAAACAAGGTTGCCCACTATCACAATTGCTATTCACTATTGTATTAGAAATGCTACCCTTGACAATAAGAAAAGAAAAAGAGATTGAAGGAAGTAATGTAGGAATTTTGATTACATTAAGTTTAAAAGTTTTTGTACAAGCAAAACTATGCAGACAAGATTAAAAAGGAAGCAATAAACTTGGAAAACATTTTTACATCCAAAGGATCCAATAAAATTATCACTCTTTGCACATGATATGGTATACTCATAGAATTCCAGAAAATCAACTAAAAAGCTATTAGAAATAATCCACAACTTCAGCAAAATTACAGGACATGAAATAAACCCACATAAATCATTAGCATTCTTATACATCACTAGCAAAATCCAACAGCAAGATATACAAAAAGAAATTCCATTTAAAATAACTGTTCATAATATACAATATTTGGGAATTTATCTGCCAAGGAAAAGTCAGGAACTATATAAACAAAACTATAAAACACTTTCTACACAAATAAAGTCAGATCTAAGCAACTGGAAAAATATCAAGTGCTCTTGGATAGGTCGAGAAAATATAATAAATATGACAATACTCCCTAAATTAATCTATTTATTTTGTGCTATACCAATCAAACTCCCAAGAAACTATTTTACTGACCTAGAAAAAAATAACTAAATTCATCTGGAAGAACAAAAGGTCAAGAATGTCAAAAGAATGGAAGAAGAGAAAAGCAAATTAAGGTGGCTTAGCTGTACCAGATCTAAAACTATATTATAAAGTAGCTGTCATCAAAACCATTTCATATTTGCTAAGAAACAGACTAGTTGATCAGTGGAATAGGTTAGACTTGCAAAACAAAATAGCCAATGACTGTAACAATCCAATATTTGACAAACCAAAAAGTTCCATCTTTTGGGATAAGAATTCACTATTTGACAAAAACTACTGGGAAAATTGGAAAGTAGTATGACTGAAAGTAGGCATACACCCACACTTAACACCATATACCAAAATAAGGTCAAAATGGGTTCATGATCTAAACATAACGAATGATATTATACACAAATTAGAAGAATATAGGATAGTTTACCTCTCAGATTTATAGAGGAGGAAGGAATTTGTGGCCAAAGAAGAAGTAGAGATCATTATTGATCATGAAATAGATGATTTTGATTATATTAAGTTAAAAAGGGTTTGTACAAACAAAACTAATGCAGACAAGATTAGAAGGAAAGCAATAAACTTGGAAAACATTTTTACATCCAAAGGATCTGATAAATCCTCATTTCTGAAATATATAGAGAATTGACTCTAATTTATAATAGTTCAAGCCATTCTAAAATTGATAGTCAAAGGATATGAACAGACAATTTCCAGATGAAGAAATCGAAAGTATTTGTAGGCACATAAAAAAGGTTCTCAAAACCACTATTGATCAGAGAAATGCAAATCAAAACAACTCTGGGATATCACTACACACTTGTCAGATTACCTAAGATGACAGGAAAAGATAATCATGAATGTGAGAAAACTGGGACACTGATGCATTGTTGGTGGAACTGTGAATGGATCCAACCATTCTGGAGAGCAGTTTGGAACTATGCTCAAAAAGTTATCAAACTAAGCATATGTTTCTATTGGAATTATATCCCAAGGAGATCTTAAAAGAGGGAAAGGGATCCATATGCACAAAAATGTTTGTGGCAGCCCTTTTCATAGTGGCATAAAACTGGAAACTGAGTGGATGCTCATCAACTGGAGAATGGCTGAATAAATTATGGTTTATGAATGCTATGCAATACTATTGTTCTGTAAGAAATGACCAGCAGGATGGTTTCAGAAAGGATTGGAGAGACCTACATGAACTAATGCAAAGTGAAATGAACAGAACCAAGAGATCATTATACACAGCAACATCAAGATTATGTGATGATCAGTTCTGGTTAACTGGCTCTTTTCAGCATTGAGATGATTCAGACCAGTTCCATTTGTGCAGTGATGAAGAAAGTCATCTATAACCAGAGAGAAAATCATGGGAAGAGATGGTGAAACACAACATAGCATTCTCACTCTCTCTGTTATTATTGGCTTGAATTTTGTTTCTTTTTTCTCAGTTTTTCTTTTTCTTCCTTCTTCATATGATTTTTCTTGCACAACCAATGGCTGTGTGAATATGTATACACATATTAAATCTGGCATGTATTTCACAATTTTTTTGGCATATATTGAACTGCTGGGTGGGCGTGGAGATGGGGTAAAAGGGAAAGTTTGTGGCAGGGGATTATGCAGGGGTCAATGTTGGAAAAATTATCTTTGCATATGCTTTGTGAATAAAAAGCTTATATGTGTGTGTATGTGTGTGTGTATGTGTGTGTGTGTATTGCCTCTGCAACACACAATAATAAAGTAGAGGCCCCTTATTATATATTGCATTTATATGACAAAATAAAAAATGATTAAAGTCAATTTACCATTTTCTATTTAGTATTATCAATATTAGTGAAAGAAGGCATTTTTGTCATTAGTTCAGAAGAGAAAATACTTCAAATAAGAGTTATTATTGTTTAAATACTGATGAGGAATTTTTTTCTTTAGGTTTATCTAGTGCCATACCTCTTAGGTAAAGGCTAGATAGTTTTTCCTGTATTTATGAACATTTCACTGTATAAAACGGACATATCCACAAAGTTTTGGAATTATTTTAAACCATATTTATTATTTTGTCTCATATTTTATGTTTTCAAACATAGTTGATATTATGAATAATGACTAATGAGTGTTAGCAAGATATTGTTTTTTTAAAAATCCTGACAGCTCTCTAAAGATTTGAGGAATAAGAATGAATAATATATATATATATATATGTATTCATATATATGTGTATACATACATATATATGTGTATACATATATATGTATATATATATGTATGTATACACATATATATGAATACATATATATGTGTATACATATATATGTATATGTATGTGTGTGTGTATATCTTCAAATAAATCATCTTCCATTAAAATTAGAAATAATAAGTACATAAAATCATAAAAATGCAATTTTAAGATGATAAATTAATAAAAACCTGAAGACTTTTTTTTCTTTTCATTTTCTAAATTGAGAGCACAGAAATTGTTAACTATATTGATTAACAATGTCATTGTATTTTGAGGTAGTTTGTTATATCACTATATTCTCTTTGTTGAAAATACAGCTTATGTAATTAGGAGGCTCTTTCTAGAAAATAGCTGTTTATCCATTTTTTACACAACTGGTTTTTAGAAAATTTTATGATAATTCACAGATTCAGAAAATTTCAGAATTGAAAGTGATCTCAGAAATCATCTTATCTGACCCACACATAAATTATATCCATTTATAACAATATCCCTGAGATGTTTATCCTCTGGTCAAAAGCAAATGGAACCTCTTCTGGCAATCTATACCATTTGGGGACAGTTTTTCTATATCATGATTATTTTTTTTCCCCCATAACTTCTAATCATTACTCCTTTAGTCTCTGGAACCAAACATAATGAATCCAAATACCTCTTCCATATGACAGCCCTTCAATTTCTTCAAGACAACAATATTTACTTTGCCAAGCATTCTCTTCTTTGTCTAAACATTACTACTTTCCTCAACCAATTTTTATTTTACTTTTTTAAAATTGAAATAAATACAAAATAAGAAAAAACAGAATAGAAAAAAAAGACAGAAAAAGAAAATTAAAACAAAATAATGCCATATGCCCAGCAGAGTATCAGAGAGGATTGAAAATATATAACAAAAAAATTTCCATTTCAAGAAAGCATATACAATAATAAAATAAATTATATTCATGAGTCTCTATTTTTTTTTCTTTTCTTTCATGTAGGTTATTCTTTTCTCCTCTGCTGAGAACTTTTTATTTTATTCTTTCTTCTTTCATCCTCTGTCCCCAAACTGGTCTACAGTTAAACACAAATTATATATGCATTTTTTGTGTGTTTATATACATACACACATGTATAAACACACATTCATTCATTTTCACCCTTCACAGCCCCATCTAAATGTATATACATATGTTTATATACAAATATATTTAGATCTTCATACATATATATCCACAAATACTCAGACTATACACACACACACACACACACACACACACACACACACACACACTAAGCCATATGCTTCTAAGACAATAATAATATGGCTGACATAAAATGTAGATTTTCTTCTTGATTTAATTTTTGAGTTTTGTTTTTGTCTAAAATCAATGATAACCAGTCCTATTTTTCCGAGTTAGTTCTACTCCTAATCCTTGTAAGTATTTCTCTATATTTCTTACTTCCTCTCCTTGATAACTCTTCTACTTTAATTTTGCTCTTTAACTTTTCTTATTTAATCTCCACCTACACATGGATTTCTCTCTTATTTTCCCCTCAAAACCATTCCTTCTCTAGATGGCAGAGAAAGCACACATGACTTTCTAGGCTCTCTGATAACCTCAAAACCAACATTTAATTCAGCTTCAAAAATAATGATTGACTGCTAAAACCCATGAAGACTTGAAGTACAACTCACCAGCTGAAGATAATCTGGAATTTCTTCAGAAAAGGTTTGTCCTGAGGGGCCAGGGAAAAGATCAGCACAAGCAGGGAGAGAACTAGAGGTGTGCATATTGTGCAGACTGGGGTGGAGTGATCTCTGTGGTTAGAAAAATTACAGATACGACACTGGAATAGACTGATTTCTCTGCCCTGTTTACAAAACAATAGATCAACAGAGAATTCAAAGCCACCCAAAAAAAAAAAAAGGCCAGATCCTAACAGGATCTGACTTTAGCCACCCAAAACCAACTGGAATTGACAGCAGAGATTGCAGCACAATCTTGCAGCCCCAACCCACAGTACAGGGCTTTTCCTTGGGACAGTTGTGAACCTGTACTGCAGGGGGGCACAACCCGGGGCAGCCTCTAATCTGAACTGTGGGGGACTCGGCCTGGGGCAATAGAACTTTCCCAGGGTGATTTGCTTCTGTCACAGAGACACTTCCGGTTTGAGTGGGGCTATTCGCTGGTTAGCTGCTAATACCCACAGCAGCAAGGTGGGCTTTGGCCTGGGTTAGTGATATTTTCACTGCTTAGGACAATCACTAAAGCACACAGTGGGGTTCTCCACTGGTCACTTCCATAGCTCAAAGGTGCTGAATCACTTCTGATTGGGGGAGGGGCAACTTTTGCCCAGAGCACTCCCATACCTAGCTGCCTGAAGCCTGCTTACATCTTTCCCTGCTTTACAGAGGAAGCTGGTAACCCCTTGCCCTGAAGGCAGACCATAAAGGCTTTAAAAAATGAGTAAAAAAAATAAAAGGACAATTGATAGCTTCTATACAGAAAAAGAGCAGGTTTGAAACCCCGAGGAAACTAATAATAGCAAACAGTCTCCAGACAATAACCCAAAGGGTAATGTTACCTGTCCCTTTTCACATAATGCTCTCCTAGAAGAGATCATTAAAAGTCTCTAAAGAGAAGAAAAATGGGGAAAAGAAAGAAAAGCTTTGCAAGAAAATAACAACTTGCTGAAATATGAATTGGGAAAGGTAAAAAATTCCCAGGAAGTGCAGGGAAACAGAATCTGTGAATTGGAAAAAGTAAAAAAAAAAAAAAAAAAAAGTTCAAGAAAGTAAGAACTGTGAATTGGAAAATATTGAAATTTTTTTGGCATTTTGGCAGCTGAACAGGGACCTTCAGAAGGAAACTACACCTTACTACTAGTGTTTTCTGTTCTATTAGGCTCCCCTTTCCCCTTGCACTTTCGTATAAAATGAGACAAGTTTTTCTGTGAAAACCAAATATGCCTAATATTCTCTCTTGAGACATATCTGATGAGAGTAAGATTCACTCAATGCTCACCCCTTCTTTTCTTAAATTACAAAAGCTGTTATTTGTCTTTTCATGAGATGTAATTTCCCTCATTTTACCTCCATTTTTCTCTTTAAATCCTTTTTCACCTCTAGTTTCTTTTTCATATTATCAGAATAAAATCAAATTATACATATACACTCTAAGTATACCCATAACAGAGCTATACTGCCCAGGAGTTCTTTGTTTTGTTTTGTTTTGTTTTTACCTTTTTGAGTTCTGTATTTGAAGATCATTTTTTTTGTTCAATTTTTGAATCAGAAATACATGAAATACATTTATAACATTCAATGACCATCTCTTTTTTTTCCTGAGAGATAATGCTCAGTTTAGCTGGATAGTTAATTCTTGTCTGCAATCCAAATTCCTTTGTCTTTCAGAATATCTGATTCCAGGCTCTTCATTTCTTTAAGGTGGAATCTAGGTCCTAGATAATCCTGATTCTGGCTTCTTGATATTTGAATTGTTTCTTTCTGGCTGCTTACAATATTTTTTCCTTGATCTGGTAATTCTGAAATTTCACTATGATATTGCTTGGACTTTTCATTTTAGGGTCTTTTTCAGGAGTTGATCAGTGAGTTCTGGTTCTATGGTACCAGGACCGTTTTGCTTGATTGAAAGATGATGTCTAGGCTCTTTTTTTGTCATGCTTTTCAGAAAGTCCAATATGTCTTAGATTTTCTCTCCTAGATCAGTTTTTCATTTCAGTTGCTTTCCCATTGAGGTACTTTACACTTTTTTCTATTTTTTTTATTTTTTTTTGTTTTGTTTGACTGATTCTTGATGTCTCATTGAGTCATTAATTTCAATTTGTTTAATTCTAATTTTTAGTGAATTATTTAGTTCAGTTACCTTTTCTAGCTCCTTTTGTACTTGGTCAGTTCAATTTTTAAATTAGTTGCTTTATTCAATTGATTTTTTCCCCATTTCACCAAGTATGATTTTCATTGAGTTGTTTTCTTTTTCTATTTTGTCAAATCAATTTTCTAAAATTATATGCTATTTCTATTTCAATTTTTTTTTAGTTTAATCCCTCATCATCATTTTTTAAGATAGCCTTTTATTTACAAGTTATATGCATGGTAATTTTACAGCACTGAAAATTGCCAAACCTTTTCCAATTTTTCCCCTCCTTCCCCCCCACCTTCTAGCCTAGTTGGAAGGATGACTAATACATGCTAAATATGTTAAAATATAAATAAATATAAAAAAAAGATACATGTCCAAACTGAATAACTATTTTTGTAAGGAGTTTTCTTCCAATAATTTCTATGTTTCATTTTCCAAACTCTTAAAAAGTTCTCATATTCTTTCCATATTGTTCTTTTAACTCTCTTTTTAGGAGCATTTTGAATTCTTCTAAGAGAGTCTTTTGAGACTGAGACCAATTCATATTACCTTTTGGGGCTTGATCTGGAGTTAATGTGCTTTTAGTATCCTCAGGTTTTGAAATCTGTTCCTCTCTTTCTCCATTAAAAAAAAAGAAAGAAAACAACTATCAGTGTTCAGAGGTTTATTTTTTTATTATTATTATTTTATTTTTTTGCTTTTTTGTTCATTTTGCTTAAAAGTTGTACCCTGATTTTAGAACAAAGGGGAATTGTCTAAGTTTACTCTAAAGGCAATAGTGGTTGTGCTAGTGTGGTGCTTTCTAACTCCTAGTTCTGTGTGGGCATGGCAAGGTCCCACAATGTTATGGTTTTTATTTCTTTATTTTTTCCAGTGGGTTTTTATTATAATAACTTTTTATTGACAAAACCTATGACAGGGTAATTTTTTTACAAAATTATCCCTTGCACTCACTTCTGGTTTGGTTTTCCCCCTCTCTCCCTCCACCTCATCCCCTAGATGGCAAGCAGTCCTATATATGTTAAATGTGTCGCAGTATATACTAGATACAATATATGTGTGCAGAACTGAACAGATCTCTTGTTGCACAGGGAGAATTGGATTCAGAAGGTAGAAATAACCCAGGAAGAAAAACAAAAATGCAAAGAGTTTGCATTCATTTCCCAGTGTTCTTTCTTTGGGTGTAGCTGCTTCAGTCCATGATTGATCAATTGAAACTGAGTTAGGTCTCTTTGTCAAAGAAATCCACTTCCCTCAGAATACATCTTCATACAGTATCATTTTTGAAGTATATAATAATCTCCTGGTTCTGCTCATTTCACTTAGCATCAGTTCATGTAAGTTTTTTCCAGCCTCTCTCTATTCATCCTGCTGGTCATTTCTTACAGGAAAATAATATTCCATAACATTGCTATACCACAATTTACCCCACCATTCTCCAATTGATGGATATCCATTCCTTTTCCAGTTTCAAGCCACTAAAAACAGGGCTGTCACAAACATTCTTGCATATACAGGTCCCTTTCCCTTCTTTAGTATGTCTTTGGGATATAAGCCAAGTAGTAGCACTGCTGGATCAAAGGGTATGCACAGTTTGATAACTTTTTGGGCATAAATCCAGATTGCTCTCCAGAATGGTTGGATTCATTTACAACTCCACCAACAATGAGTCAGTGTCCCAGTTTTCCTGCATCCTATCCAAAATTAGTCATTATCTTTTCCTGTCATCATAGACAACCTGACAGGTGTGTGGTGGTATCTCACAGTTGTCTTAATTTACATTTCTCTAATAAAGTTATTTGGAACACCCTTTCATATGAGTAGAAATAGTTTCAATTTTATCATCTGAAAATTGTCTGTTCATATCCTTTGACCATTTATCAATTGGAGAATGGCTTGATTTCTTATAAATTTGAGTCAGTTCTCTATATATTTTGGAAATGAGGCCTTTATCAGAACCTTTCACTGTGAAGATGTTTTCCCAGTTTGTTGCTTCCCTTCTAATCTTGTTTGCATTAGTTTTCTTTGTACAAAGGCTTTTTAATTTGATGTAATCAAAATTTTCTATTTTGTGATCAGTAATGGTCTCTAGTTGATCTTTGGTCACAAATTTCTTTCTCCTCCACAAGTCTGAGAGTTAAACTATCCTATGTTCCTCTAATTTATTTATAATCTTGTTCTTTATGCCTGAATCATGGACCCATTTTGATCTTATCTTGGTATACGGTGTTAAGTGTGGGTCCTGCCATGCCTAATTTCTTCCATACTAATTTCCAGCTATCCCACCAGTTTTTGTCAAATAGTGAATTCTTATCCCAAAAGTTAGGATCTTTGTGTTTGTCAAAACCTAAATTGGTATAGTTGACTATTCTGTCTTATGAACCTAACCTATTCCACTGATCAACTAATCTATTTCTTTTTTTTTTTAAACTTCTTATTGACAGAACCCATACCAGGGTAATTTTTTACAACATTATCCCTTGCACTCACTTCTGTTCCAATTTTTCCCCTCCCTCCCTCTACCCCCTCCCCCAGATGGTAAGCAATCCTTTATATGTTAAATAGGTTACAGTATATCCTAGATACAATATATGTGTGCAGAACTGAACATTTCTCTTGTTGCACAGGGAGAATTGGATTCAGAAGGTATAAATAACCCGAGAAGAAAAACAGAAATGCAAGCAGTTTATATTCATTTCCCAGTATTCTTTATTTGAGTGTAGCTGCTTCTGTCCATCCTTGATCAATTGAAATTAAATTGGATCTCTTTATCGAAGAGACCCACTTCCATCAGAATACATCCTCAAACAGTATGATTGTTGAGGTATATAATGATCTCCTGGTTCTGCTCATTTCACTTAGCATCAGTTAATGTAAGTCTCACCAGTCCTCTCTGTATTCATCCTGCTGGTCATTTCTTAAAGAACAATAATATTCCATAACATTCATATACCACAATTTACTCAACCATTCTCTAAATGATGGGCATCCATTCATTTTCCAGCTTCTAGCACCTACAAACATTTTGGCACATACAGGTCCCTTTCCCTTCTTTAGTATCTCTTTGGAGTATAAGCCCAGTAGAAACACTGCTGGATCAAAGGGTATGCACAGTTTGATAACTTTTTGAGCATACATAGTTCCAAATTGATTTCCAGAATGGCTGGATGTGTTCACAATTCCACCAACAATGTATCAGTGTCCCTGTTTTCCCACATCCCCTCCAACATTCCCCATTATCTTTCCCTGTCATTCTAGCCAATCTGACAGGTGTGTAGTGGTATCTCAGAGTCGTCTTAATTTGCATTTCTCAGATTAATAATGATTTGGAGCATATTTTCATATGGCTATAAATAGTTTTAATTTCTTCATCTGAGAATTGCCTGTTCATATCCTTTGACCATTTATCAATTGGAGAATGGCTTGATTTCTTATAAATTAGAGTCAGTTCTCTATATATTTTGGAAATGAGGCCTTTATCAGAACCTTTGACTGTGAAAAATGTTTTCCCAGTTTATTGTTTCCCTTCTAATCTTGTCTGCATTTGTTTTGTTTGTACAAAAACTTTTCAATTTGAAATAACCAAAATTTTTTATTTTGTGGTCAATAGTGATCTCTAGTTTTTCTTTGGTCATAAATTCCTGTCTCTTCCACAAGTCTGGGAGGTAAACTATACTATGCTTTTCCTATTTATTTATCATCTCATTCTTTATGCCTAGGTCATGAACCCATTTTGACCTTATCTTGGCGTACGATGTTAAGTGTGGGTCAATGCCTAGTTTCTACCATACTAATTTCCAATTTTCCCAGTAATTTTTGTCAAATATTGCATTCTTATCTGAAAAACTGGGGTCTTTGGGTTTGTCAAACACTAGATTATTAAAGTTATTGGCTGTTTTGTCCTTTGAACCTAACCTATTCCATTGATCAACTAGTCTATTACTTAGCCAATACCAGATAGTTTTAGTAACTGCTGCTTTATAATATAATTTTAGATCTGGTACAGGTAGGCCACATTCATTTAATTTTTTTTCATTAATTCCCTTGAAATCCTTGACCTTTTGTTTTTCCTTATAAACTTTGTTGTTATTTTTTCTAGATCATCAAAATAGCCTTTTGGGAATCTGATTGATTGGTGTAGCGCTAAATAAATGGATTAGTTTAGGTAGTATGGTCATCTTTATTATATTTGCTCACCCAATCCAAGAGCATTTAATATTTTTCCAGTTGGTTAGATCAGACTTAATTTGGAAAATGTTTTGTAATTTTGATCATAAAGTTTTGATTTTCCCTTGGCAGATAGATTCCTAAATATTTTATACAATCAGTAGTTACTTTAAATGGAATTTCTCTATGTAACTGTACCTGTTGGGTTTTCTTAGTGATGTATAAGAATGCTGATGACTTATGTGGGTTTATTTTGTATCCTGCAACTTTGCTAAAGGTGTGGATTGTTTCTAATAACTTTTTAGTAGAGTCTCTGGTGTTCTCTAAGTATACCATCATATCATCATCAAAGAGTGGTAATTTGGTTTCCTCAATGCCTATTCTTATTCCTTTAATCTCTTTCTCAACTCTTATTGCCAAAGCTAGCATTTCTAATACAATATTAAGTAGTAACGGTGATAGTGGGCAACCTTGTTTCACTCTTGATCTTATTGGGAATGGTTGAAGTTTGTCCCTGTTACATATGATGCTTACTGCTGGTTTTAAATAGATGCTAATGATTATTTTAAGGAAAAGTCCATTTATTCCTATACTCTCAAGAGTGTTTAATAAGAATGGATTTTGGATTTTATCAAATGCTTTTTCTTCATCTATTGAAATAATCACATGGTTTTTGTTAATTTGATTATTAATATGGCCAATTATATTGATAGTTTTCCTAATATTGAACCAACCCTACATTCCTGGTATAAATCCTACTTGATCATGGTGTATTAAACTGGGGATGATTTTCTGGAGTCTTTTTGCTAATATCTTATTTAATATTTTAGCATCAATTTTCATTAGGGAGATTGGTCTATAATTTTCTTTCTCTGTTTTCAACCTACCTGGTTTAGGTATCAGTACCATGTCTGTGTCATAAAAGGAATTTGGTAGGACTCCTTCATTCCCTATTTTTTCAAATAGTTTATATAGCATTGGGGCTCATTGTTCTTTGAATGTTTGGTAGAATTCACATGTAAATCCATCTGGTCCCTGGGATTTTTTTTTTCTTTTTCTATTTCTTTTTCTGAAATGGGACTACTTAAGCAATTTACTTCCTCCTCTGATAATCTGGGAAGCCTATATTTTTGGAGGTAGTCATCCATTTCACTTAGATTATCAAATTTATTGGCATAAAGTTAGGCAAAGTAACCCCTTATTATTTCTTTAATTTCCTCTTCATTGGTGGAAAGTTCTCCCTTTTCATTTTTAAGACTACTAATTTGATTTCCCTCTCTCCCTTTTCTAATCAGATTTACCAAAGGTTTATTAATTTTATTTTTTTTCATAAAACCAACTCTTAGTTTTATTTATTAGTTCAATAGTTTTTGTTTGTTTGTTTTTTTTTACTTTCTATATTATTAATTTCTCCTTTTAATTTTAGAATTTCAAGTTTAGTAATTGATTGGGGTTTTTTTAATTTGGTCTTTTCCTAACTTTTTAAGTTGCAGGTCCAATTCATTGATCTTATCTTTCTCTATTTTATTCAAGTAAGACTCTAAGGATATAAAATTTCCCCTTATTACTGCTTTGGCGGTATCCCATAAATTTTGGTATGATTTCTCACCGTTGTCATTATCTTGAGTGAAATTATTAATTGTGTCTATAATTTGCTGTTTCACCCAATCATTCTTTAAGATGAGATTATTTAGTGTCCAATTACTTTATAGTCTATTTACACTTAACTATTTCTGCCTTCCTGCATTTAATTTTGAGGTTTTTATGTCCTAATATATGGTCAATTTTTGTATAGGCTCCATGAACTGATGAGAAGAAAGTATATTACTTTCTCTCACCATTCAGTTTTCTCCAGAGATCTATTATACCTAATTTTTCTAATATTCTATTTACTTCTTTAATTTCTTTCTTATTTGTTTTGTGATTTGATTTATCTAGTTGTGAGAGTATAAGATTGAGATCTCCCACTATTATAGATTTGCTTTCTATTTCTTCTTGCAACTCTCTTAACTTCTCCTTTAGGAAGTTAGATGCTATACCACTTGGTGCATATATGTTTAATACCAATATTGTTCATTGTCTATAGTACCCTTTAGTAAGATAGTTTCCTTTCTTATCTCTTTAATTAGATCAATTTTTGCTTTTGCTTGATCTGAGATAAGGATGGCTACACCTGCTTTTTTGACTTCACCTGAAATATAATAGATTCTGCTCCAGACTTTTACCTTTACTCTGTATATATTTCCCTGTATTAAATATGTTTCCATAAACAACATATTGTAGGGTTCTGGCTTTTGATCCAGTCTGCTATCTGCCTCCTCTTTATAGGAGAGTTCATCCTATTCACATTTACAGTTAAAATAACCAATTCTGTATTTCCTGCCATCCTAATAACCCCAGATTATACTTTTCTTTTTCTTGCCTTCCTTCCCTTCTTCCCTAGTATTAAACTTATTGGTCCCACTTACATCACACAGCTCTCCCTCTTTAGTATCCCTCCCTCCTCCCTTTGAATCCCTTCCCCTTTCTTGTACCCTTCTCTTATTCCTTCTCCCTTTTCCTCTCCCAGTTTTTAATGAAGTGAGAGAAAAATCTCTGTAAAACAAATATGTCAATTATTTCCTCTTTGAGCCAACTCTGATGAGAGTAGGATTCACACAATGTTCCTCCCCCTCTCTAAGTTCCCTCAGATATGATAGGTTTCTTTGGCCTCATTTTCACATATAGTTTCCCTCTTTTTATCTCCCCTTTTCTCTTTTTCTGACACTAGACCCCTTTCCATTTCTACTTGCCTTTTTATATCATGTCAGTAAAATCAAATTATACATATGGTTTTTATGTATATCCACAACAGAAATACAGTTCTCAAGAGTTCCTTTTACCCTTTTCTACTTCTCTTGAATCCTGTTGTTGGAGATCACATTTTTTGTTTAAGTCTGTTTTTTTTTTTCCTTTGAAACAAATGCAATTCCTCTGTTTCATTAAATGTCCATCTTCTTCCAATGGAAAAAAATACTCTGCTTAGCTGGGTATTTTATTCTTGGCTGCATTCCAAGTTCTTTTGCCTTTTGGAATATCTGATTCCAGCGCCTTGATCCTTTAATGTTGAGGCAGCCAGATCTTGTGTGACCCTTATTGTGACATCTCGGTATTTGAACTGTTTTTTTCCTGACTGCTTGTAAAATTTTTTGTTTAGTCTGAAAATTCTGAAATTTGGCCACAATATTCCTCAGAGTCTTTATTTTAGGGTCTTTTTCAGAAGGCATTCAATGAATTCTTTCATTGCCTATTTTACCTTCTGGTTCTATTACTTCTGGGCAGTTCTCTTTGATTATTTCCTGTAAAATAGTATCTAGGCTCTATTTTTCATCACAATTTTCGGGTAGTCCAATGATCCTCAGGTTGTTTCTCCTAGATCTATTTTCCAGGTCTGTTGTTTTTCTAAGTAAATATTTGACATTTTTTCCAATCTTTCTTTTTTTTTTTTTTTTTTTTTTGGTTTTGCTTGACTGATTCTTGATGTCTCAATGAATCAGTCATTTCTATTTGTTCAGTTCTGATTTTTAGTGAGTTATTTTCTTCATTACTTTTTTTTTTTTACTTCTTTTTGTATATGTCCAATTGAGTTGTTTTGCTCTATGGAATTTTTTTTCCCATTTCACTATTTTTTTTTTTAGTGAGTTATTTATTGTGTCTGAAAAGGTAAAATTATAATCAACCAGAAATCTATGGAAAAAAAGAAACTGGTAAATGTAGTATGAGGATAAAGAGAGCAACAGTGTTATTGAACAATTAAGAAAATTAAATAAAAATCCCTGTAAGTGACCTTGCTGTTTCTTATTGATTTTATTTGTCCCAACTGGATTAATCTTAAAAGTTATGGAGTACTCAGAAAATATTATATCCCTTCTGATAGTAGAACCTCTGTATAAGATAGTATATTTTAATTTGATCCAGAGTGTTTCATGATATCCCTATTAGTATGAAAAAAAAAAGCCTAGGAAACAGAGGATCTACTAATTAGGTTGATAAATATCTGCTGAATAAGAACTCACATATAGTAGATAATGATAACTTTTCAAAATTAGGAAGAGAAAAAAGAATGAAGGAAAGAGACTGTTAAAGTCTGCCTCTGTCTCTTTGTTTGATGAGGATGAAAGTGTGTGAGAATCTGGTACTTGGTATCATTTAAGTCAATGTAAATGACAAAACAGAAGATTTGATAATCTCTCCATAATCTCCAATGGTCAAATTGTATCTGGACTATTGCATTTAATTTGGAATATTTTTTTGGGAACACTGTCATGAATATTTAAAACTTAAATTTGATGAACTGCAGTACTAAAGAGCTGTTAGTTTCCTGAGACAATGTTACGCAAGTACTGTTTGAGAGAACTTCCTATAGAACCATCTTAAAAGCAACATAGAATACAATTACCAAAAATGTCAGAATTTGCAGTGAGTCAAAAGTTTATAAACTAGTAACTTCTGGAATCAGATATTCCGAAAGGCAAAAGAGTTTGGAATGCAGCCAAAAATAAACTACCCAGCTAAGCTGAGTATTTTTTTTTCCATGGAAGAAGATGGATATTTAATGATCTATCTATCTATCTATCTATCTATCTATCTCATTGCCTAAAGGAATCCATGACACAAATAAGATTAAGAAATCCTGCAAGTAAAGCATCATAATATCTTCAAATATGGGAAAAGTTGATATGTAGACACAGAATTAGAATTGTTCTCCAAACCCCCAAAGGTCTATAAGGGTATTCAGGGAGGACTATCACATTTTATAGGAGGATTGTCAAGACTATTTCAGGAAAGGTCCTCTATCTTTGTTGTCTCCTTAGCAATTAAATCTACCCTGTGGTTCCAAAAAAGCTATTTCGTATGAAGTGGCCACATACTGCTAAACAATCTTGGAAGATAGGCTAAACAAGAATGTGAGTAATTAAGGGACAGAAATACATCAATGAATTGAGGCAATGGAGGTGTCCACCCCAATTCTGTGAAGGGAGAATAGATAGATTGTAACAATTTGTCTCAAGAACATTGAAAGTAGCTAATGGGGGGTGGGGCCAAGACAGGAAAGAGAAGTCACATCTTTATTTGACCTCTCCCCATGTCCTTCATATTAACAGCAAATCAAGGCTCTGAACTAGTTTTGGAGAGACAGAACCCTCAAATATTTGGAGTGTAACAAATTTTCAGTACAAGAAAGGGGAAGGGATTCAAAGGGAGAAGGGAGGGATACTAAAGAGGGGGAGCTTCATGATGCAAGTGGGAGCAATAAGTTTAATACTAGGGAGGAAGGGAAGGAGGGCAAGAAAAATAAAAGTATAATCTGGGGATATTAGGATGGCAGGAAATACAGAATTAGTCATTTTAACCGTAAATGTGAATGGGATGAACTCTCCTATAAAGAGGAGGCAGATAGCAGACTGGATCAAAAGTCAGAACCCTACAATATGTTGTTTATGGAAACACATTTAATACAGGGAGATACATACAGAGTAAACGTAAAAGTCTGGAGCCGAATCTATTATGTTTCAGGTGAAGTCAAAAAAGCAGGGGTAGCCATCCTTGTCTCAGATCAAGCAAAAGCAAAGATTGATCAATTTAAAAGAGATAAGGAAGGAAAATATATCTTGCTAAAGGGTACTATAGACAATGAAGCAATATCAGTATTTAACATATATGCACCAAGTGGTATAGCATCTAACTTCCTAAAGGAGAAATTGAGAGAGTTACGAGAAGAAATAGACAGCAAAACTGTAATGGTGGGAGATGTCAATCTTGCACTCTCAGATTTAGATAAATCAAATCACAAAACAAATAAGAAAGAAATTAAAGAGGTAAATAGAATATTAGAAATATTAGGTATGATAGATCTCTGAAGAAAACTGAATGGTGACAGAAATGTGTATACTTCCTTCTCAGCAGTTCATGGAACCTACACAAAAAATGACCGTATATTAGGACATAAAAACCTCAAAATTAAATGCAGGAAGGCAGAAACAGGAAATGCTTTCTTTTCAGATGACAATGCAATAAAAACTACATTCAAAAAAAAATTAGGTATAAATAGACCAAAAAGTAATTGGAAACTAAATAATCACATTTTAAAGAATGATTGGGTGAAACAGCAAATTATAGACATAATTAATAATGTCACTCAAGATAATGACAATGGTGAGACGTCATACCAAATTTATGGGATGCAGCCAAAGCAGTAATAAGAGGAAATTTTATATCCTTAGAGGCTTACTTGAATAAAATAGAGAAAGATAAGATCAATGAATTGAGCCTGCAACTTAAAAAGCTAGAACAAGACCAAATTAAAAACCCCCAATCAATTACTAAACTTGAAATTCTAAAATTAAAAGGAGAAATTAATAATATAGAAAGTAAAAAAAACAAACAAACTATTGAACGAATAAATAAAACTAAGAGTTGGTTTTATGAAAAAAAAAGATAAACCTTTGGTAAATCTGATTAGAAAAAAGAGAGAGGGAAATCAAATTAGTAGTCTTAAAAATGAAAAGGGAGAACTTTCCACCAATGAAGAGGAAATTAAAGAAATAATAAGGGGTTATTTTGCACAACTTTATGCCAATAAATTTGATAACCTAAGTGAAATGGATGACTACCTCCAAAAATATAGGCTTCCCAGATTATCAGAGGAGGAAGTAAATTGGGTAAATAGTCCCATTTCAGAAAAAGAAATAGAAGAAGGTATTCATCAACTCCCTAAAAAAAAAAAAAATCCCAGGGACCAGATGGATTTACATGTGAATTCTACCAAACATTCAAAGAACAATGAGCCCCAATGCTATATAAACTATTTGAAAAAATAGGGAATGAAGGAGTCCTACCAAATTCTTTTTATGACACAGATATGGTACTGATACCTAAACCAGATAGGTTGAAAACAGAGAAAGAAAGAGTATAGGAATAAATTGACTTTTCCTTAAAATAATCAGTAGCATCTATTTAAAACCAGCAATATGCATCATATGTAACAGGGACAAACTGCAACCATTCCCGATAAGATCAGGAGTGAAACAAGGTTGCCCACTATCACCATTACTGTTTAATATTGTATTAGAAATGCTAGCTTTGGCAATAAGAGTTGAGAAAGTGATTAAAGGAATAAGAATAGGCAATGAGGAAACCAAATTACCACTCTTTGCTGATGATATGATGGTATACTTGGAGAACCCCAGAGACTCTACTAAAAAGTTATTAGAAACAATCCACACATTTAGCAAAGTTGCAGGATACAAAATAAACCCACATAAGTCATCAACATTCTTATACATCACTAAGAAAACCCAACAGTTAGAATTACAAAGAGAAATTTCATTTAATGTAACTATTAATTGTATAAAATATTTAGTAATCTATCTGCCAAGTGAAAATCAGAAACTTTATGAGCAAAACTACAAAACACTTTCCACACAAATTAAATTTGATCTAACCAACTGGAAAAATATTGAATTTTCTTGGATTGGGAAAGCAAATATAATAACTATGACAATACTACTTAAACTAATCTATTTATTTAGCGCAATCAGACTCCCAAAAAACTACTTTGATGACTTAGAAAAAATAACAACAAAGTTCATATGGAAAAACAAAAGGTCAAAAATTTCAAAGGACTTAATAAAAAAAAATCAAATGAAGGTGGCCTAGCTGTACCAGATCTAAAATTATATTATAAAGCAGCAGTTACTAAAACCATCTGGTATTGGCTAAAAAATAGACTAGTTGATCAATGGAATAGGTTAGGTTCAAAGGACAAAACAGCCAATAACTTTAATAATCTAGTGTTTGACAAACCCAAAGACCCCAGTTTTTGGGACAAGAACGCATTATTTGACAAAAATTGCTGGGAAAATTGGAAATTAGTATGGCAGAAACTAGACATTGACCCACACTTAACACCATACACCAAGATAAGGTCAAAATGGGTTCATGACCTAGGCATAAAGAATGAGATTATAAATAAATTGGAAGAGCATAGGATAATTTACCTCTCAGACCTGTGGAAGAGGGATGAATTTATGACCAAAGAAAAACTAGAGATCACTATTGACCACAAAATAGAAAATTTTGATTATTTCAAATTGAAAAGTTTTTGTACAAACAAAACAAATGCAGACAAGATTAGAAGGGAAACAATAAACTGGGGAAACATTTTTACAATCAAAGGTTCTGTTATGGAATGATCAGCAAGATGAATACAGAGAGGCTTGGAGAGACTTACATGAACTGATGCTAAGTGAAATGAGCAGAACCAGGAGATCATTATATACCTCAACATTGTGAGGATGTATTCTTATGGAAGTTGATCTCTTCGATGAAGAGAGCTAATTCAGTTTCAATTGATCAAAGATGGGCAGAAGCAGCTACACCCAAAGAAAGAACACTGGGAGATGAATATAAACTGCTTGCATTTTTATTTTTCTTCCCGGATTATTTATACCTTCTGAATTCAATTCTCCCTGTGCAACATGAAAACTGTTTGGTTCTGCACACATATATTTTATCCAGGATATACTGTACCCTATTCAACATGTAAAGGACAGCTTGCCATCTGGGGGAGGGGGTGGAAGGAGGGAGGGGAAAAATTGGAACAGAAGTGAATGCAAGGGATAATGCTGTAAAAAATTACCCTGGCATGAGTTCTATCAATAAAAAGTTATTTATTTATTTGTTTTTTTAATAACTTTAATATTGACAGAATCAATGACAGGGTAATTTTTTTTTTACAACATTATCCCTTGCACTTGCTTCTGTTCCGATTTTCCCCCTCCCTCCCTCCATCTCCTCCCCTAGATGGCAAGCAGTCCTATATATGTTAAATATGTTGCAGTATATCCTAGATACAATATATGTGTGCAGAACCAAGCAGTTCTCTTGTTGCACAAGGAGAATTGGATTCAGAAGGTAAAAAACAACTCGGAAAGAAAAACAAAAATGCAAATAGTTCACATTCGTTTCCCAGTGTTCTTTCTTTGGGTGTAGCTGCTTCTGTCCATCATTTATCAATTGAAATTGAGTCTTTGTCAAAGAAATCCACTTCCATCAGAATACATCCTCATACAATATCATTGTAGAAGTGTAAAGTGATCTTCTGGTTCTGCTCATTTCACTTAGCATCAGTTCATGTAAATCTCTCCAAGCCTCTCTGTATTCATCCTGCTGGTCATTTCTTACAGAACAATAATATTCCATAACATTCATATACCACAATTTACCCAGCCATTCTCCAATTGATGGGCATCCATTCAATTTCCAGTTTCTAGCCACTACAAACAGGGCTGCCACAAACATTTTAGCACATACAGGTCCCTTTCCCTTCTTTAGTATTTCTTTGGGATATAAGCCCAATAGAAACATTGCTGGATCAAAGGGTATGCACAATTTGGTAACTTTTGGGGCATAATTCCAGATTGCTCTCCAGAATGGTTGGATTCATTCACAGTTCCACCAACAATGCATCAGTGTCCGAGTTTTCCCGCATCCCCCCCAACATTCATCATTATTTTTCCTGTCATCTTAGCCAATCTGACAGGTGTGTAGTGGTATCTCAGAGTTGTCTTAATTTACATTTCTCTGATCAATAATGATTTGGAACACTTTCATATGAGTGGTAATAGTTTCAATTTCATCATCTGAAAATTGTCTGTTCATATCCTTTGACCATTTATCAATTGGAGAATGGCTTGATTTCTTATAAATTTGAGTCAGTTCTCTATATATATTGGAAATGAGGCCTTTATTAGAACCTTTAACTGTGAAGATGTTTTCCCAGTTTGTTGCTTCCCTTCTAATCTTGTTTGTATTCGTTTTGTTTGTACAAAGGCTTTTTAATTTGATATAATCAAAATTTTCTATTTTGTGATCGGTAATAGTCTCTAGTTCATCTTTGGTCACAAATTTCTTTCTCCTCCACAAGTCTGAGAGATAAACTATCCTATGTTCCTCCAATTTATTTATAATCTCGTTCTTTATGCCTAAGTCATGGACCCATTTCGATCTTATCTTGTTATATGGTATTAAGTGTGGGTCCATGCCTAATTTCTGCCATACTAATTTCCAGTTATCCCAGCAGTTTTTATCAAATAATGAATTCTTATCCCAAAAGTTAGGATCTTTGGGTTTGTCAAACACTAGATAGCTATTGTTGACTATTCTGTCTTGTGAACCTAACCTTTTCCACTGATCAACTAATCTATTTCTTAGCCAATACCAAATGGTTTTGGTGACTGCTGCTTTATAATATAATTTTAGATCAGGTACAGCTAGGCCACCTTCATGTGATTTTTTTTCATTAATTCCCTTGAGAGTCTCGACTTTTTATTGTTCCATATGAATTTTGTTATTTTTCTAGATCATTAAAATATTTTCTTCGAATTCTGATTGGTATAGCACTAAATAAATAGGTTAGTTTAAGGAGTATTGTCATCTTTATTATATTTGCTTGGCCTATCCAAGAGCACTTAATATTTTTCCAATGATTTAAGTCTGACTTTATTTGTGTGGAAACTTTTTTGTAATTTTGTTCATATAATTCCTGACTTTCCTTTAGTAGATAGATTCCCAAATATTTTATGCTATCAACAGTTATTCTGAATGGAATTTCTCTTTGTATCTCTTGCTGTTGGATTTTGTTGGTGATGTATAAAAATGTTGAGGATTTATGGGGATTTATTTTGTATCCAGCTACTTTGCTAAAATTGTGAATTATTTCTAATAGCTTTTTAGTAGAATCTCTGGGGTTCTCTAGGTATACCATCATGCAAGGGATAATGCTGTAAAAAATTACCCTGGCATGAGTTCTATCAATAAAAAGTTATTTAGAAAAAACAAAAAAAACAATCAAAGGTTCTGATAAAGGCCTCATTTCCAAAATTGATAATTTTTTACTCTAATTTATAAGAAATCAAGCCATTCTCCAATTGATAAATGGTCAAAGGATATGAACAGACAATTCTCAGACAAAGAAATTAAAACTATTTATAGCCATATGAAAATATGCTCCAAATCATTATTAATCACAGAAATGCAAATTAAGACAACTCTGAGATACCACTACACACCTGTCAGATTGGCTAGAATGACAGGGAAAGACAATGTGGAATGTTGAAGGGGATATGGGAAAACAGGGACACTGATACATTGTTGGTGGAACTGTGAACACATCCAGCCATTCTGGAGAGCAATTTGGAACTATATATGCTCAAAAAGCTTTCAAACTGTGCATACCCTTTAATTCAGCAGTGTTTCTACTGGGCTTATACCCCAAAGAGGTACTAAAGAAGGGGAAGGGACCTGTATGTGCCAAAATGTTTGTGGAAGCCCTGTTTGTAGTGGCTAGAAGATGGAAAATGAATGGATACCCATCAATTGGAGAATGGTTGAGTAAATTGTGGTATATGAACGTTATGGAATATTATTGTTTTTTTTAAGGAATGACCAGCAGGATGAATACAGAGAGGATTGCCAAGACTTACATAAGCTGATGTTAAGTGAAATGAGCAGAACCAGGAGATCATTATATACCTCAACAACAATACTATTTGAGGATGTATTCTGATGGAAATGGATCTCTTTGATAAAGAAAGTTAATTCAGTTTCAATTGATCAAGGATGGACAGAAGCAGCTACACCCAAAGAATGAACACTGGGAAATGAATTGCTTGCATTTCTGTTTTTCTTCTCGGGTTATTTATGCCTTCTGAATCCAATTCTCCCATGCAACAAGAAAACTGTTTGGTTCTGCACACATATATTGTAGCTAGGATGTACTGTAACCTATTAACATGAAAAGGACTGCTTCTCATCTGGGGGAAGGGGTGGAGGGATGGAGAGGAAAAATTGGAACAGAAGTGAGTGCAAGGGATAATGCTGTAAAAAATTACCCTGGCATGGGTTCTGTCAATAAAAAGTTAAAAAAAAAGAATTCTTCCTCTATTATCTCTGCCTAATTTTTCCCCTTGTCCTTTTCTTTCAGTCTAAATTTAGAAAAAAAAAAAAAAAGCCTTCCCAATATACACGTTGTTCTGTCTCTATCTCATTCCCATTAATCTACATACCTTATCCCATTCTTGTTAATCTAAATATTTTTCCATACCATCCCTTTTCTTATTTCCTCAATCTTTTATTTCTTTATAAATTTAGAAGACCTTTATTCCTTTTTAAATAAACATGTTGTTACCTTTCTAAGCCTGATATGATGTCAGCAAGTTTCCCTCTATAAATTCCTCTCTTATAATCCTTACTATCTATCCCATTATCTTATTTCTTTCCAAAATTCAAAGACTTTTATAGCCTTATTTAATTCATCTGTGAAAGTACTTCTGTTCACACCTCATTTATATAAGAAAATGACTCTTTTTACATTTTCATAAAGTTTTGCTTTTATAGAATCACATCATACTCAATTCTATTCCAGTCTTTTGTTTCAAACTACTTAATTATTATTGATAACATTAAACATAACACTTATATTTCCTCATGTAAAAACAGTCCATCCTTATTGAATCCCCTTAAATTAATCTTTGATGAATCTTGTATTTCTTTTAGATCTTGTGTGTCAAAAAATTTTAAAGCAACATAGCATTATATTGCAATTAGATATAATTACAAATCTTTAAAAAATGAATGGATAATTACATGACTTAATTTTTGTTCATGATTATTAATTTCATACCAAAAGGAATTTAGTTGTGCAATTTTAGGTTTGTATTATTAAATCTTTTTTTTTTTCAAAACATATGCATGGATAACTTTTCAACATTGATCCTTGCATAGTCTTGTGTTCCAAAATTTCCTCTTCTTCTCCCTTCCCCTCCTTAGATGGCAAATAATTCAATATATGTTATACATGTTGACATATATGTTAAATCCAATATATTTAAGCATATCTGTACAATTATTTTGCTGAACATGAAAGAGAAGATCAAAAAGAACAAAAAATAAATAAGAAAACAAAATGCAAATGAAAAACAAAAAAGAGTGAGAATGTTATGTTATGATCCCCACCCAATTCTCACAGTCCTCTCTTGGGTGTAGATGGCTCTCTTCATCATGAGATCATTGAAACTGTCCTCAATCATCTCATTTTGGAAAGTTACATCAATCATAATTGATAACTGTATAATGTTGTTGTTGCTGTATACAATGTTCTCTGGGTTCTGCTCATTTCACTTAGCATCAATTCATGTAAGTCTCTCCAGCCCTCTCAGAAATCATGCTACTGATTATTTCTTATAGAACAAACAATATTCCATAATAATCATATATCATAACTTCTTCAGCCATTCTCCAACTGATGGGCATGCCCTCAGTTTCCAGTTTCTTGCCATTACAAAAAGGGCTGCAACAAATATTTTTGCACATTTGGGTTCCTATCCCTCCTTTAAGATTTCTTTGGAACATAGACCCAGTAGAAGCACTGCTGGATCAAAAGGTATGCACAGTTTGTCAAAATTTTCTATTACATTCAGGTCTTTCAGCAGCAAAATCATAACAGTGTGGAAGTTTATTAACTGTCTGTTATAGCTGTTGTTACTGCTGGTGTAATTGTTGGGTATTGAGATTAACTTTACTTGGTATAATATTTTCAGCCTCTATTTTTAATTCTTCTAAGGAAATTTTTTGGGTAGGTGACCATTTGACATATTTTTTGGAAGTAATGGAAAATTTTGCTTCAGTACCCTCCTCTGAAGACAAATCTTGATCTTCTCTATTCCCATAGTAACTCTATGTGGAGAAAAGGGTCTTTCACTTTTGCATGTTCATTTTAAAAATATTTATAACAGCCTGTTATTGTAACCACTTCTAGACCTACGGTTTGGGAGATGGTGCCTCTGATTCAGGTCCTTTTTCTGTTTTTTTTTTTTTTTTCCTCTGGCCTGGAACTGAAATCAAGAATTCCTGTCCCCCTATAAATACCCCCAATCAGCAGTCCCTGACCCATTGTTGCTATTCTCATCTCGTTGTTATCTAGACAATACAACTATATGTGTGTTATGGATTCCTTTTCAGCAGAGATTCCTTCTATCTTCCTTTGCTTGGGTGTCAGTTCAGGAGATAAGGGTTTCTGTGACTGGGGCTGAGGATAACATTCAGTCCAGTAGCCCCATATTTTTTGATTGCCTCAGGAGGACTACTATTCTGCTCCAACTCTTGTCTTTTTTTACTGCTCTAAGTTCACCCTAAGGCATTATTTTGTCTTGGTTGGGGATAGAACTGGAAAAGTTGGAATTTTCTGACCTATTCAGCTATCCTCCCAGAATCCTTTCCCTATACATTCTTCCTTTCTAAATTGTTCTAATCTTCCCATTTTGAAGGTCACTTTCTTATTGAAAATGAAGTATATAATTAGTAGTTGCATTATTTTGCTTTTTGTATCATCTGCTAACAACAACAAAACAATTCTGATTCTATGTATCTCAACTTTTATTTATTTACTTATTTTTGGCCTATACACTTTGATTTAGGCTTAGATTATCTGTATTGTTTTTTAAAGGTAAATGTGCCGCAATATTGATTCACTGTCCTTCTACAAAAGACAAAGAAATACAAAAAGTCACAGATACTTGAAGAAATATGGCTCACTAACCTTACTTATATAAATTAATGAGAAATCCAGTCTTGGATTGTATCCATAACTGTTTGGAACAAGCAGTTCAATTATTAATGTGTAGTAAATTTAAAGTTATAATATGTTTTTACCTTTACTAAAGTAATTTTACTTCAAGGACTCTTCATCTTGTAGATGATCAAATGTTACAGCCAGAGAACTGCAAGCTCTTCTGCTATCTAGCTGACAAGATTTTATATAGGATCAATCTGTGCTTATCTTCCTAACACCACCCTAGGTCTTTTGAGAAAATCATAGCACCCAAAAAACTGGTTCAGGATGAACTTTTCAGTTGCACCATCTCATAATAATTATCCATTGTAGGAATTTTCTTTCCAATGAAATCATAAATATTTTAGATAGAATATTATATAATGATTTTTACCTAATTATGTAATGAAATTAAAATTTTTGATAACTAGAATGAAGCAATAGGTAAAGAGATGATCTAAAAGGGAAGATGCGTCAATTCATTATTTTACCCACAGATATTTATTAAGAATCTACTCTGTTGTGCCTGCTTTTTTATAAAGGTAGGCAGTGGGAAAGCATATTTTTTTAAAAGGGAAAAAAATCTATTTTCAAAGAGTTTATATTCAAATGAAGGCGCTTATATTCATGTTTATAAATATAAAAATAATCATATTATGGAAATTGCTTCTTGTGTCTAATTTGAATGCCTTTTTTATTATTATTAAAGTTTTTTTTTAATTTACAAAGTATATGCATGAGTAATTTTTCCAACATTGACCCTTGCATAATCATTTGTTCCAAATTTTCCTCTCCTTTCCCCCACTCCCTCCCCTAGCTGGCAGGTAGTATAACACATGTTAAATATGTTGAAATGCATATTAGATCCAATATATGTGTGTGTGTGTGTATACATATGTGTATATACAGTTTCTTGTTGCACAAGAAAAATCAGATCAAAAAGGAAGAAAAAGAAAAACTGAGAAAGAAAACAAAATGCAAGCAAATAACAATAGATAGAGTGAGAATGCTGTGTTGTGTTCCACACTCTGTTCCCATGATTCTCTCTCTGGGTGTAGATGGCTCTTTTCATCACTGATCACTTGGAACTGGTTTGAATCATCTCAATGTTAAAGAGAGCCATGTCCATCAGAATTGATCATTGTATAGTCTTGTTTTTGCCATGTATAATGATCTCCTGGTTCTGCTCATTTCACTTAAAATTAGTTCATGTAAATCTCTGCAAGCCTCTCTGAATTTATCCTGCCTTTTGTTTCTTATAGAACAACAATATTCCATAACATTCATATACCATAATTTATTCAGCCATTCTCCAACTGATAGGCATTCACTCAAGTTTCCAGTTTCTTGCCACTACAAAGAGAATGCCATTCAATTTTGGTGATAGTTCATTTCTTCTATAGAATCCCCATTCAGATGCAGCAACCAGTTCATAGAGTAGTCTCCATGCGTTTGTATGATCTCTGTCAAGGGAACATCAAGGTACAGTTAGCATCAAAGAGACATCCATGTTGACCCCAGACATTTGGTTTTACACATGCATTAATAATGAGGAAATTAAAAGCAAAAATAGGGGGTAATGGGAAGATAAACATAATCATCAGGACAAATAGAAACTAAAGAAAGGAATAGGTCCCAGAAATAAGGAAAAACCTAGGATGAAGATAAAGTCTAAGGCATAACAAGGAAAGATTAAAGCTGGTACTCTGATCTCTTTATGCTGGAAGTTGTTGAACAGCCTGTGTGCATGTTCTCATGAACTGTGAGGGGAGAGAAATAATACTTTGGCAAGCCTTGATAACTTGAGAATCTGTTGTTCTTACTAAAGAATCCATAAGAAGAGAAAGAAGTATTGATGCATTTCTCAACATTCTAATGTGAATCCAATTTCCTGGAAAAAAGGAAAGTGACAATTTATTGGTTGCAGCATGATTTTTCCGGTCATTTGTAGATGCATAACTCATATCCATTATGTCTTCAACATACTTATTGTCCCATATGCAGATTCTAGCAAAGTGTTATAGATCAGAAATCTGTATTTGAAACAAGAATTCTTACAAAGTACTAATTAGGTGGAATTGATGAGACAACGGTTATCTAGTTTATCATGGTGATTAATAGTTCTCTAAATTCACTATGATTGATTTAATCTTACAACAAATAATGGTTTCCTAGTGATATAATGATTGGTTTATACTCAGTGTAGAGCCTATAAGTTGAGACAAACTCAGCCCTGGGAGGCAGAGACAGATTCATGTTATCTTCTACTTTTGTGGTGGCTGGAGGCTGGGGCACAAGCTCTCAGACTGAGACAGACTTCAAGACAGAGACCGTTGTGGTGTTCCTCCTGCCTCCTCCATAGAAACCAAGACACATTCCAGAAGGCTTCTAAGAAAGTTAACCTGGGCTCCAGGCAAGGAAACTAGATTGTGAAGGAGATAATAAAGGAAATAGACTTCAACACCTGGTTATTCTTGTGGTGATTAATCTGCTGAAAGGAAGGCTGATTCAAGACCTTAAGACAACCAACTAAGAACATTACATCAAAGCCCACAACATTTCAGGTTACAAAACTCACAGGAAAAAAAGGCAGAAGTAGAGAAAGAGTGAGATTAAAAGTTAGGGTATCCTGGGTTTAAGTCCCATTTCTTATAGACACTGGGTAAATCCCAGCAAATTATTTAACTTTGCAGTGAATTCTTCATTTCAATATAGTCATTAAGACCCCACACAAATTATTAACATTTCTATATGTTACTGACAAAGCCCAACAGCAAAAACTAAAAAAAGCAATTTCATTTAAGATAGCTGTAGACACAATAAAATATTTGCATGTCTACCTGCCAAGATAAACCCAGAAATTATATGACTAAGATTATAAAACAATGTTTAGAACTAATGGAAAATTGTCAATTACTCATGGGCAGGCCAAAATAATATAATAAAAGTGGCAACTCGACTTAATTTGCTGTACTTGTTCAATGCCATGCCAATCAAACTGTCAAAAATTTTGTAGAAGTAGAAAAAAAAATAATAACAAAATTCATCTGGAGGAACAAAATTGTCAAGTATATCAAGGGAATTAGTGGGAAAATATAAAACATGTTGATCTAGCACCACCAGCCAGAAAACTCGGTTATATACATTTTTAATTCATTTATTTAATATCTTCTCCAGTTTCATTCAAAACTTGTTTTTACATTAATTTTTAAACCTTTGAGTATTAGTTTCTCTCCTTTATCCTCTTTATCCACTCTCTCTTTAACTGACTTCTCCAGGCTCTTTTGCCAAGCCTCCCTCTCCTTTTCTCAAGTTTCCTTCTCCTTTTGCCAAGCCTCACTCTGCTTTCCCCATTTTTCTTCTAGCTCCCTTGTGAGAGCCTTTTTAATCACTTCTATGAGGTTCATCTGTGCTGAGGAACAGACGATCTCCTCCTTTGGGGAATCACCTGGGGACTGCCTGTTTTTAGTCTCCTCAGGATTTAGAGTCTGCTCTCTATCTGTGTAGAAGCTGTCTAGGGTTAAAGTCCTCTTCAGCTTCTTGCTCATTCTGTCTATTAATCAGAGACAAACTACCAAAGAAAAACAGAAAAAACTGGAGTCTTTCTTTGGGGGGGGGGGCTGGGTGTGTTATCGAGCTTCCTCTACAGACTGCAAGGGGCAGCAGTGAGGCACTAGCAGGACTGTGCTGTGCCTGCGCTCTGAGATCCCAAAGCGTGCTGAGTCACTGGGGGGGGAAGGGGGGGGGCGGCCAGGTCCTGAGAGACTCCAGCTGTTTGCGGTTGTGTTCTTCAGCCCCGGTGTTTTTAGCTTCTCTGCTGGGCTGTTGACTTGCTGCAGGTTCCAAACCTGTAGCGAAGCTCTCCCCGCAGAGACGGCTACGATCACTCCCCACCCCCTCTCAGCTCTGCTCCCGTGCTCTCACTGCCGCTGCCCTCAGCCTGCGCCCGATCTAAAACCGCCCCAGCCCTCCAGTAAAGACAGACCTTTCTTGGTGGATCTCAAGGATGGCTTCTCTTGGTAACTATTTGTGGGTTTTTTTTCAGTCAAGCATTGATTCAGAGGCTTGTAATGAAGTGGATAGTGAGAGAAAGCGCGGAGCTTATGCAACTGTGAGCCTCCTCTCCACCATCTTAACCGGAAGTCTCTCTCCTTTATCCTCACACACAATTAAAAACCCTATGAGAAATTATGCAAAACTGTTCCATAAAAGCCAAATTGTGAAAGAAAACATAGATCTCCTCACCTAATGAAATAAAAATGCTTAAGAAAAATTAATCAAAATTAAAGAAATAGAGAAAGAGAAATAAAGAATGCTTAAATTTGTATTCAGACACAATCAGATCCTTTTCTGGGAATGGATAGGATTTTTCATCATAAGTTCTTAAAGGTAGTTGTGGATGATTATAATGCCGAGAATAATAAAGTCATTTACAGGTAGTCATCCCAGAATATTGCTATTACTTTTTATAATGTATATTTCAATTTGTTCATGGAGGACTTTCCAGGTTATATTCTATTATACTCTATTATAAAATAGCATGGTACTAACTAAGAAATACAATAGTATATCAGTGAGTGGGTTAAAAACACATGACACAATAATCAATGACTATAGTAATCTAGTATTTGATAAAACTCCAAACCTCTAGCTTCTGAGAAATTGACATTGGATGAAAAGTACAAAACTGGAGAGGAGTGGGGAATTACCTACAGTATTCCTGATAAAGATATTCTTTCTAAAATATATAATTGTGTCAAATTTATAAGAATATAAGTTATTCCCCAGTTTATAAATGGTCAAAGCATATGAACAGACAGTTTTTTGATAAAGAAATTAAAGCCATCTATAGTCATATGAAAAAAGGATCTAAATCACTATTGATTAGAAAATTGTAAATTAGAACAATTCTGAGGTATCACTTGATATTTCTCAGATTGACTAAGATGACAGAAAAATATAATGATGCATGTTGGACGGGATATGGGGAATACTAATACATTGTCAACACTGCTGTGCAATGATTCAACCATTCTGAAGAGCAATTTGTTACTATGCCCAAAGAACTATCAAACTATGCATATACTTTGGTCCAGCAGTGCCATTATTGGGTCTGTATTCCAAGGAAATCATAAAAGAGGGAAAAAGGATCTACATTTATAGAAATTTTTGGAGCAGCTCTTTTTGAGGTGACAAAGATTTGGAAACTGAGTAGATACCCATCAACTGGGAGAATGGCTGAATAAGTTATGGGACAAGATAATAATGGAATCTTATTTTTCTATTAACAATGATGAGCAAGCTGATTTTAGAAAGACCCGGAAAGATTTACAGAACTGATACTGAGCAAAAATAAGCAGAACTAGGAATATATTGTACATAATAACAGCAAAATTGTAGAATGATCAACTATAAAAGATTTGGTTCTTCTCAATGTTTCAGTCATCCAAGGCAATTCCATTAAACTTTGGAAAATAGTATTTGTATCCAGAGAGAGTACTATGAAGACTGAATGTAAATAAACACAAGCTATGTTCACTTTTCCCCCCTTTTCCTTCTCTTTTCTTTTTTTTTCTCATTGTTTTAATCTTTTATTCTGATTTTTCTCTCCCAATGTGATTCATAAGAAAATATATTACAAATGAATTTAAAGGGAAGCTAGGTAGTGCAGTGAAGAGAGCACCAGCTCTGAAGTCAGGAGGACGTGAGTTCAAATTTGGTGTCAGACACTTAAAACTTCCTAGATGTGTGACTGTGGGCAAGTCACTTAAGCCCAATTGTCTCAGCCAAAAAAGAAAATGAATCTAAATGTCCAAACAAAATAAATAGATTTAAAAAAATAATCATTATGATTATACGTTCTAGAGTACTTGCATGTATGTGCCGCTAAAGGAAGTTTTCTTCCAACGGGACTCTCTACATGGATAAAAATCACAGATGTGGACAAGACAAAAAGACATGTCTAGATATGAATATATATCATTAAAATAAGTCAAGATAAAAAAAAAATTATTGTTTTCTATGTCGTCATATGAGCAGGCATGTGGCACAATGAATAGTATATTAGGCAGATTAAATATCAGGAAAACTTAACTTCCTAAATTCAAATATGAACTTAGTATCTATGTGACTTGGACAAATAATTTAAGCCTGTTTGCCTCAGTTTCATCATCTGTGAAATGAATTAGAAAAGGAAAGCACCAACTCTCCAGTATCTTGGCCAAATAAACTCCAAATGGTATCACAAAAAGTCATATGTCACTGATAAATGATTGAGTAACAACATATAATAGCTGATAGGAAGCAAAGGACAAGCTTCTTCCAAGATGCTCAGCTAAGGTACCTGGGAGAATGAGAGTGTCATCAACCCAATCTGAAAAGTACCCTCTGAGATTGAACTGGGCCATCTCAGAATTTTGGAAGCAAAGAATGAGTTCTATTTTGGAATTGATAATTTTGAAATGAGCAGAACTCCTTCACCATTTCTATAAAAAAGCTGAACACATGAATATTGATGAAAAATTTTATTTTTTTATTTTTTATTAAAACTTTTTATTTTCAATACATATGCATGAATAATTTTATTAAAACTTTTTTTATTTTCAAAACATATGTATGAATAATTTTCAACATTCATCATTGCAAACCCTTGTATTACAATTTTTCCCCTCCACTACTTCCCCTAGACTGCAAGTAACCCAAAATGTGCAAAACTTCTATACATATTTCCACAATTATCATGCTGCCAAAAAAAAAAAAAAAAAAAAAAACAGATCGAAAAGGAAAAAAAAATGAAAAAGAAAACAAAATACAAGCAAACAACAAGAAAAAGAGAAAATATTTTGTTGTGTTCCACATTTAGTTCCCACAGTTCCCTCTCTGAGTTCATATGGCTCTCTTCATCACAACCATTGGAACTAGCCTGAATCATCTCATTATTGAAAAAAGTCACATCCATCAGAATCGGTCATCATATAATCTTGATGCAAAAAACTTAAATAAAATATTAACAGAGAGCACATTGAATTATCAGCAAAATAATATACTATGACTAAGTAGAATTTATGGGATTTATACCAGGAATACAGGGCTGGTTCAATATCAGCAAATCTATTACCATCATCATCCACATAAATATCAAAACCAACAGAAATCATGATGATCTCAATAGATGCAAAAAAAGCTTTTGACAAAATATGGCACCCATTCCTACTAAAAACAACAGAGAGCATAGAAAAAAAAGGGATCTTTCCATAAAATAATAAGCAGTATCTATCTAAAACTAATAACAATGTAATGAAGAGAAAAGTTCAATGCATTCTCAGTAAAATCAGGAGTCAAATAAGGTTGTCCATCATCACCAATACTATTCAACATTGTCATATAAAAGTTGGCTTTAGCGATTAGAAAAGGAAAAAAATTAAAGAAATTAGAATAGGAAATAAAACTATCACCTTTTGTAGATGACATGACGACATATTTAGAGAATGCTAGAAAATCATCCAAAAACTTATTGAAAACAATTCATAGCATTAGCAAAGTTGCAGTACATACAATAAATTCACACAAATCATCAGCATTTCTATATATTATTTATAAATCTCATCATGAAGAGCTAGAAAGAGAAATTCCATTAAAAATCACTTTAGACAAAATAAAATATTTGGGCTTTCAACTGCCACAACAAATGCACAAACTATATTAACATAATTACAAAACACTATTCTCACAAATAAAGTCAGATCTAAACAATAGAGAAAGTATCCATTGCTCATGGGTAGGCTGAGCTTGTATAATTAACATGGTAATTTTGCCTAAATTGGCATAATTGTTCTCTGCCATACCAATCAAACTGCCAAAACATTATTTTATAGAACTAGGAAAAATAATAACAAAATGCATCTGAAAGAATAAAAGCACAAGAATATCAAAGAATTTAATGAAAAAATACAAAAGATGGTGGTTTAGTAGTAACAAAGCCAACAATATGCTTTATAGCAGTAGTCATCAAAACCATTTGGTTCAGGGTAAGAAATAGAAAGGTGGATCAGTGGAATAGATTAGATATGCACAACAAGATAATCAAAGCCTATAGTAATCTAGTGTTTGATAAACCCCCAAACTCCAGATTTTGGAATAAGAACTCATTATTTGACTAAAATGTCTTGGAATACTGGAAAATAATATATCAGAGACTTGGTATACATCTACATTTCATACCCCATACAAAAGAAAGGTCAAAATGGGTCCATGATTTGGGTATAATAGATGAAATTATAAACAAATTATGAGAGCTAGGCATAATTTACCTATCAGATCTTTGTAGAAGAGAGGAATTTATGACCAAATAAGATTAAGATTAAAAGAGAAATACAAAACTAGGGAAAAAAATCTTTACTGATAGTGTTTCTGATGATGAAATTAAAGCCATCTATAGTCACATGAAAAATTTTTCTAAATCACTATTGATTAGAAAAATACAAATTAAAACAGTTTGAGGTACCATCTGATAACTCTCCAATTGGCTAAGATGATAGTAAAAAAATAATGGTTAATATTGCAGGGAATGTGGGAAAACTGGGACATTAATGCATTATTAGTGGAGCTATGAAATGATCCAAACATTCTGGAGAACATCTGGAACTATATCCAAAGATCTATTAAGTTGTGCTTACACTTTGTTTGAGCAGTGCCACTACTCGGTCTGTATCTCAAGGAAATCATAAAGAAGGGAAAAGGACCTACATGTGCAAAAATGTTTGTAAAAGCTTGTTTTGTGGCAGCAAAGAATTGGAAAATGAATAGATGTCCATCAAGTGGAGAATGGCTGAACAACTTGTGGTATATGAAGATAATGGAATATTATTTCTCTATAAAAATAATGAACAAGATCATTTAGAAAGGCCTAGAAAGATTTACATGAACTGATGCTGAACCAAGGAAACAAAATTAGGAATATATTATACACAATAACAGGAAGAATGTGTGATGATCAACTATGAAAGACTTAGTTCTCCTCTATGGTTCAGTAATTCAAAGCTATTCTGATAAAATTTGGACAGAATATTCTGCATCCAGAAAAAGAACTATGGAGATTGAATCTAAATCAACACATTCTATATTCATTTCTTATTTCTGTTTTTTGTCTTTCCCATGGTTTTTCCTTTTTGATCTATTTTTTTCTCCCCACATGATTCATAAAGCAATGTGTCTTAAAAATGAAAACATTCAAAACACCTAAAAAAACTATTTTTAATGAAACTGGGAGAAAACATTAAATAAATAAAATAAAACACAAAACAAAAAAAAATACTGAACACTACAGAAAAGATGCCTTTGAAATGTGCTTTTAGAGAATACTTTAGAGAATCCCTTGGATAAAAAAGGAGATAAAATCATTCAATTCTTAAACAAATTGGGACATCTAGGTGACACAATAGAAAAAGCACTGACCCTGAAGTCAGAAGGACTTGAGTTCAAAAATGGTCTCAGAAAGTTGACGCTTAATAGTTGTGTCACCTTGGCCAAATCACTTAATTGCCTTACACAAAAAAAAAAAAAAAAAAAAAAAAAAAAAAAAAACTAAGATAAGTTAATTTAGCTTATTCATTAGAAGGTTAAATACTTAATCTGAAGTTTAATAATTTGGCAACTTAATGAGAAGACAGGACTCATTGTAAAAGTCTACTATGCTGGTAAAGATTGAAGGCAAAAGGAAAATGGAAAAGTAGAGGAAGAAATGGATATTATTCTGGAAACAACATACATAACCTAAGATGGACTTTTAGCAATGGTGGAAGATAGAATGGACTAGAATGGTATGGTTATTGTGATAATCAAGAGTCAGACACAACTGAATGGCTGAACAACAAACTTTTGTCATGTCTTTGGAAGTTTCTGCACAAGATAAAAATGGCTCTTGAAATTCAACTCAGTGAAGTATAAGAAGCATATATAGCCTCTGTTTTTAGAAACAGGTAAACATTATTATTTGAATCTATTTAGAAAAATAAGAAGTAAAAGAAAAGACAGGAATTATTTCTAAACCCTACCAGATTTTCATTCATGAGTTTCATTAGTTAAGCATGTGTTTGTATGTACTTGTGTGGATGTTCTTGCTTTTATTTGGGGGGGGGAGGAGGTGACTGGGTGGGTGCGTGTGTTTCTATGTGTGTGTTGTGTGTGTGTATGGTGTGTGTGTGTGTGTGTGTGAGAGAGAGAGAGAGAGAGAGAGAGAGAGAGAGAGAGAGAGAGAGAGATTGACAGAGACAGGGACAGAGTGACGAACTCATCCTAAATTAATAGGAATAAATTCCCCAACATTACAGAACTCCAAGAAAATTATATATTTATATATTTCCTTGTCTTTTAATTAATAAAACATTGTAATTAGAAAGAGGTTATTTCTTTTTGTTACAGAATTTGATATAAAAATTACAGGTAACTTGAAAACTTGTGGTTGCCAAAGATAATCATTTCTAAGCTATCCAGCTATGGTTAGTCATCAGTAATAGGGAAAAATATTGGTTTTAGTCTACTCTAATCATGTTTTATTCAATCATCAAAGAAATGGCATATTTAGAATCGATTTGAAAATATCTCATAAAATTATATATGTTAAAAATCTATCATAATTGATGGCCTACTCTTTTTGAATAATCCTATTATTAGTATAATACACTTCTCATTTAAAAAGAAAATTGCTTAATGTAAATTGTCTTCTCATTTGGGACTTCTGTAATTCGAGATTCAGAAATGAAACAAATAACACTTTTAAAAATCATCCAATAGTCAACTAAAAGAACCTTACTGAGATACAGCAGCAAGAGAATATACAATAAGAAAAGGCCTTGAGGACACCTTGAGGTAATTCAGATAAGCAAAGGTCTTTTGTTGAAATTACACATTTAGAAAAAATTCCCTAAGGCTACGCACAACTGTTTTGTATTCAGCTGGAAAAGAATCTATATAAAAAAATCTGAGCCTTTAGTCTTGGGCTAGCCAAGTCTCAAGGAATGGACTCACATTTGTGTTCAAATTGCATTATTAAATCTTATTGCCGTAGATTTTTAGCTCTGGGATAAATAAGGTTAATAATGTACATTTGACCTTGATCATATTAATCAAGAAAGGATTCTAGTTTATCCACATTAAATGTAGTAAATATAGTGCTTATTCTTATTTTTAATGAATATTACTTATATGAAGGAAAGGCCCATTTATTTTCATTCTTTTATGATTTCTTTTCATATAAAAAGGCTTTTGCATTTTATCAAATATATTTTATGCATCTTTTGATATAATCATGAATTGTGATTTTTTAAATTTTTAATATGGACTACTAAATTCCCAAATAGTGAAGAAATCTTTACTTCTTAGTGTAAATCACTTATTTTGTTAAAGCCTTATTGATGTCGACTTTGAGCTTATTCCATTTCTTGTCAGGAAGAAACCTGGGATATTTATTGGGTCAAAGAGAATGAATAATATCTTTTTAACATTTAGCTGATTTTTCTTTCTACATCTGTATGTCATACAAATCACCTTACATTGATGGGTAAAATGAAAAACTCCTGGTGGTAACTAAAATTAAGACATCAGTACTTTCATAAAGCCAGGCTACAACTCCAGCCAGACCACAACTTTATAATGAATGGATGCCCAATGTTTAATGTATTGTTTCCAGTATCCCATCTCATTTTTTTTCACTCTTTTATTTTCTTTTGTTTAATACACTTTCTTTAATCACATTGAGAGAGAAAAATTAGAACAAAGGGGAAAAACCGTGAGGGAGAGAAAAAAAACGTGAATATAACATGGTTTTATTACATTCAATCTCCACAATTCTTTTTCTAGATGCAGATATTGTTTTCAATCCAAAGTTTATTGGGATTTTTTGGGTCACTGGCCATTGAGAAGAACCAAGTCTTTCATAGTTTATCACTGCACATTCTTTCTGTTACTGTTTATTATGTATCTCTGCTTCTGCTTGTTTTGCTCAAGCAGTCCCATTCCTGGGTTTGTATTTCTAAAACAGTATTAATGAGGAAAAAGAACCCACATGTGTAAACTATTTGTTGCAGCTCTTTTTTGTAGTAGCAAAAGTTTGGAAAATGAGTTGATGTCTGTCAATTGGAGAATGGCTAAATAAATAAATTTTTTATGGGATATAAAAATAATGGAATATTATTTTTCTATAAAAAAAAAGATGAACAAGCTGATTTTAGAAAGCCTTGGGAAGATTTGCATGAACTGATGCTGAGAAAAGCTAGCTCAATTAAGAATGTATTGCACAAAGTAAAAGCAAGAATTTGAGATGATCATCTGTTGGAATCCTTACTAACTGCTAAGTAATTAGAGTTGATCTAATCTTACAAGAAGATGTTTTGGGCAGAACCTGAAACAAGGTACTAAGTAGAACTACCCATAATCCCTCTCTCTGGAAGGAGCATAAATAGGCCAATGGGCCAGTCGGAGAGTTCTGGAGAGGAAGACGCTACAAGTCGAGATTTCAGCGGAATGACATGAAGAGTTGGAGCTGGCTGGAGGCTGAAGAAAGCAGAGGCAGAGGCTGAAGGACCAGACCTTTGGATTTGGTGACATTCGGAGAGAGCTCTTGGAACCAAGCAGAGAGATAGGCCTCTAAGCTAACCGGGCTATATTGGGATAATAAAAGATCTGAACTTTTATCACCTGGCTGCGTTTTGAGAAGAAAAAGCTCACCACATAATGACTGGAAATCGATAGCAAAAATATGCCTAGAACCTGGACAGAACTACTTGTGGCTTTCTGAATATAGTGAGCTCTGTAGGATACAAGCCCAACAAAATATTCAAAGTGGAGTTCATATGGCAATCACCTGTGACCTATTAACAGGTACAGGTCCTTATGCAGATGTCGCAGCACAAATTGGTTATTCTGTAGCAGCATATCAGCAAATTGCTGATAATGCTATCAAAGCGTGGGCTTCTCTTCACAATAAAGACGACAAAGGGGGGGCCTTCACAAAAATAACACAAGAGCCAAATGAACCCTTCGCTGACTTTGTGGGACGCTTGCAGACAGCTATCATAAGAACAAATGGAGAAAATGCAATAACAGACATCTTGATAAGGCAACTTGCTAAGGAAAATGCTAATGAGGTTTGCAGAAGAATTATACTAGGACTGCGCAAGGATGCTCCTTTAGAGGAACTCATAAGACGCTGTGCCACAGTGGGCACAGGTGCCTTTTATAGCCAGGCTATGATGCAGACTTCCAAAATCCAAACATGAGAAGACAGAATCCCTCTTGGCAAGGGACTTCCAGAGAGACTCGTAGATGCTTTCAGTGTGGAAAAGTAGGACATCTGAAAGCTCAATGTTGGTATAGAGATAGAATGGGAAGACAAGGTGGGAGAACAAGACCCCAAACCCCATGTCCAAAATGCAACAGAGGCTTCCATTGGGCCTCAGAATGCAGACAGATTCAGGGAAACGGGATGAGGGGCCCAGCCCCAGGGCCCAAGGCAAAAAACACTTGGGACATGATGGCAGCCAATGGTGTACCCAGAGAGTGCCTAGAAGTCCAGTACCCAGACATGACCAATCAGCCAGAAAGCCATATGATGGGAGAAGGGGATTACATAGTCAACCAGCCAGGAAGCAACCTGATGGCAGAAGGGAATCACAATTGGGGAGAATAGAGCTGTATGCAGCTGGAACAACTGAGATACCCCCTGGATAGGTGAAATCTGTTCCTCTCCAGTCTATGGATCCCCTACCTCCAGGCACAGTAGGCTTGACCATTTCACCTTCTTGTATGTACAAAACAGTGTCCATCCACACACTGATGTGGGAAACTGGGGAATGTGTAGATAATATCCCAGTCACTAATACAGGTAGTCAATGTGTGACTTATCACCCAGGAGACGTAGTAGCATCAGGGTTACTCATACAGAATCCTAATAAGCAGCCTCGTGATAGTCACCCAGGTTCTGACTCCAGACCACAAAAACCAGGAATATACTGGACAGCAGCAGTAACGGCTGACCGACCTATGCTCACTATCTATATAAATGGCCTACCATTGGAAGGATTGGTAGACACAGGTGCGGATCGTACAGTTATTAGAGGTGCCAGTTGGCCCAGTCACTGGCCAAAGATTAAAACAGATACCTATATGTCTGGAGTAGGAGGATCAATAGCAGCTGAAGTTAGTGCTGCCCCTATGAGATGGACTTTTGAAGGCAAAACAGGAGTTTTTACTCCTTTTATAGTTGAAAAAATCCCCATCAATCTGTGGGGAAGAGACGTTTTACAACAATTGGGGTTAAAAATGAGTACTTTCGTTTTTTAAGCAGGGCTGCTGTTGAAGGCCTGCCAACACTAAACAGAGACATTAAGACACTCCTCCAACAAAAGAAAGGGGGAGCCACGGGTAACCCTAGAGAACTTCTAAATTTAGTTCTCTATACAATTTTTTAATCTTTGATAAAGATGCACTGGCTCCAGCAGACAGGTTTTATAACCCACCAGAAGAGCAGTGTCCAGTGCGAGCAGCTCCACTATCTTTAGATAATCGCCAGGTGATGTGGAGAGACCCAGAAAGTGGTGAATGGAAGGGACTAGATAGACTAACTGCTTGGGGGAGAGGATTTGCTTGCATCTCTACAGGTGGAGAAGGAATCAGATGGGTGCCTACGAGCCACATTCGCCTTGTCCATCGCAGAAAGATGGAGCAGACCCTTGAAACAAAGGAGAAGACCCAAGAAATATCGGGTGGTTCTGTTGCTGATTGTGCTCATAAGAATTATTAGATTCCTGGCACATGAACTAATGGACAATGGAATCCTATTGGACTGTTTCTAGGACTTATGGACATGTGTAAATTTTCAGATTGATTCTTGTTATTTGTTACATTACTACTAGCCTGTGTTATATTGCTATGTGCTCATGTAAATTATGTATAATGCCTCCCATATTGATGGATTTATGTATACCATGTATATCTGTTACAAAGTTCTGGCCCATATTGATGGATTTATGTGTACCCCCTCAGAAACCCCCTATGTTTTAAAACAAAAGAAAGGGGGAGATGTTGGAATCCTTACTAACTGCTAAGTAATTAGAGTTGATCTAATCTTACAAGAAGATGTTTTGGGCAGAACCTGAAACAAGGTACTAAGTAGAACTACCCATAATCCCTCTCTCTGGAAGGAGCATAAATAGGCCAATGGGCCAGTCAGAGAGTTCTGGAGAGGAAGAAGCTACAAGTCGAGATTTCAGCGGAATGACATGAAGAGTTGGAGCTGGCTGGAGGCTGAAGAAAGCAGAGGCAGAGGCCGAAGGACCAGACCTTTGGATTTGGTGACATTCGGAGAGAGCTCTTGGAACCAAGCAGAGAGATAGGCCTCTAAGCTAACCGGGCTATATTGGGATAATAAAAGATCTGAACTTTTATCACCTGGCTGCGTTTTGAGAAGAAAAAGCTCACCACAATCATCTGTGAAAAACTTGATTTTTTTTTTCATTTCTTCAGCGATTTCAGGCAATCCCAATAAACTTTGGATAAAAAATATCATCTGCATTCTGAGAAAGAACTATGGAGATTGAATGGAAATCAACACATGCTATGTTGATGTCTTTTTTCTGTGTTTTTTTTTTTCCCTCTCTCTTGGTTTTCCTTTTGTTCTCATACTTCTCTCCTGTAAAGTCCGGGCTAGCTCTCCAGAGGATCTCGGGAACAGCCTTGGTCTTAGTGGAGGAGTGAAGTGGGCAGGAGATCCACTAGGAAGATGATCAAACATGGAATCCAGAATCTGGAATCTGGAGTGTGGCATCTTCTCTTGTGTCTGTGGCTGAGATATTCATTCTGAGTCCTTCCAGCCCTTAAGTATTTCAGTACAATTACATCATTACAGAACACTGAGCTTGTGCCAACTGTAGCCATTACATCAATATGTTACACTAAATATGTGCTTTACAATAAGTACCCTGCTGACTTAGATTCAAGTACACCTTTTCAGAGTTCCTGCCCTTATGATTCTTTGGTTTTAGAACATAGGTGGTCATGCCTCTCTGACTTCTCAGGAAGGGAGATGAGCACCAAAGGGAAATAGGGAGTCAAGCCAGATATTTTCAGTTGGTTTCCTCTAGGCAGAAAGGTTTTATTTGAAACAGGTATACATAAATCCATCAGCATGGGAGGTATTACACAAGCACATAGTAATATAACACAGGCTAGTCGTGATGTAACAAACAACATGAATCAATATGAGGAATTATACATGTCCATAAGTCCTAGAAGGAGGTATATAAATAACAATCACACATACACCTCTTTCAGCAGCCAAAAGATAGTCCAAAACCAATCTATTGTCTATTACTTCATGTGTCAGGGAATCAAATGATTTCTGCAAATTTTGAAGTCCTGCATCATTCTCGTTAGCAATTTTTGATGTTCATGAGTCAATTGCCATAACTGCCATTCTCTTTCAGTGGTGGGCTGTTGTGAGCTTTTTCTTCTCAAAACGCAGCCAGGTGATAAAAGTTCAGATCTTTTATTATTTCCAATATAGCCCGGTTAGCTTAGAGGCCTATCTCTCTGCTTGGTTCCAAGAGCTCTCTCCAAATGTCTTTAAATCCAAAGGTCTGGTCCTTCAGCCTCTGCCTCTGCTTTCTTCAGCCTCCAGCCAGCTCCAGTCTTCATGTCATTCCAGTGAAATCTCGACTTGTAGCGTCTTCCTCTCCAGAGCTCCTCGACTGGCCCATTGAAGCTCTATTTATGCTCCCAAAGAGCTTCAAGGGAGGTGTGAATTCATTGAACTCCAATGAGTAAAGGTGTGAACACAAGCCTTGTATTGATTAGTTCTACTTAGTAAATCCATCAATATGGGAGGCATTATACATAATTTACAAAAGCACACAGCAATATAACACAGGCTAGTGGTAATGTAACAAATAACATGAATCAACATGAAAATTTAACTACTGCAAAAGTCTCATCAACAATCTTTCATCTCAAGAAATCCAATGATTCTTGCAATTGCTTAAAATACATAAGCACATAGTAATATAACACAGGCTAGTCGTAATGTAACAACATAAATCGACCTGAAAATTTACAAATGTCCATAAGTCCTAGAAATAGTCCATAAGGAATCCATTGTCCATTAGTTCATGCGCCAGGAATCTAATAATTCCTGTAAGCTCTGAAGTACTGCAAAAAGTCTCATCAACAATTTTTCATCTCAGGGAATCCAGTGATTCTTGCTGGTTTTTCAGGAACTGAAAGCTGAAGATTTTAAAGTTCTTTTGACAGTCTCATTGTTAGCCATCTGATTCCTTTTCCACCTGTGGAAATATAAGCAGATCCTCTTCCCCAAGCAGTTAACCTATCTAATTCTCTTCTATTTACCACTTTTGGGATTTCTCCTCATCATCTGGTAATTGGGCACTGTCAGCAATGGAAATACCCAATGTTTCTTGGATCTTCTTCTTTGTTTCAAGGGTCTGCTCCATCTCTCCCCAAAGGACAAGGCGAATATGGCTTGTTGGCACCCATCTGATTCTTTCTCCATCTGTAGAGATACAAGCAAACCCTCTGCTCCAAGCAGTTAATCTATCTGGTCCCTTCAATTCACCACTTTCTGGATCTCTCCACATCACCTGGAGATTATCTAAAGATAGTGGAGCTGCTTGCACTGGACACTGCACTTCCAGTGGGTTATAAAACCTGTCTGTCAGAGCCAGTGCCTCTTTATCAAAAATCAAAAGTTAATAGTATAAAGAGCTAAATTTAGAAATTCTCTAGGGCCACCTGTGGTTCTCCTTTTCTTTTGTTTTTGGAAGAGTGTCTTGATATCTCTGTTTCTCCTCTTTACCATTGCCTGTCCTTGAGGATTAAAAGATGTGCCAGTGGTGTGTAAAATCTGATACTGTGTACAAAAGTGAGCAATATATTTAGAAATATATGCAGGCCCATTATCTGTTTTTATTACTTGTGGCACACCCATAATTACAAACTTTTATAAGGAATTCAGTGACTACTTGGGCTGTCTCTTTTGCTGCTGTTATTGCAAAAGTAAATCCTGAAAAGGTGTCTATGACAACATGGATAAAAGACAGATGATCAAACTATTTATAATGGGTCACATCCATTGGCCAAATTTCACTGGGTCTCAAACCACAAAGGTTCTTCCCTGGAGGGAAGGAGGAGTGTGAAAAAAAAGGCAAAGTGTACAGGCTTTTATTATGTTCCTAGCTTTCTCTTTTGTTATCCCAAACTGAAAATGTAAAGCTTGAGCAGCCTGACGATATTTAGAATAAGATTCTTGGGTTGCTGGAAATAAAGGAGTATTGGCTAACATGGCTAGAAAATGATATGCCTTTGAATTTCCATAAAAAACAGGACACTATGAGAGTGGACATGCAAGATATAAATCTTACCTGGATGCTTTCTCACTTGCTCTTGAAGTTCCTTAAATAGCTGATATGTATATTGGAATATATATTGGAAACTACAAATTTTATTTGGGCTGTGGCAATTCTTTGTATCACACCTACTGAATAGACTGAATAGACAGATATTATATTTACATCTCCTGGATAATAAGTAAGAGCTAGCACGATTGCATTACAATTCATGCTACTGAATGGACTGAAAAGTTCTGACTACTCTCTTTACAATTAAGGCATGAGTATGTATAGCACAAATGTTATATTTGGATGGATCTGTAAAGATAGTTGGTCCTTTATGTGGAACCTTAGAAACTTTTTCTTCAAAAAAATCTATTGACAATTATGTAATAGCTAGGTTATCTTTAATGGAGATCCGTGTGTAAAATTTGGAGCTGTGACTAATAAAGTCAGCCACTCTGGGATAGTTTCACAGAATACATTAATTTGTGTATTGTCGTAAAAGGTATATATTTTGTCAGGCCTTAAATAAAATTCTAGCCACAAGCACTGGGTAAAAAGTAAGGCTTTGTTCTGGTTGTGCTGGGAGATTCATCCACTGTGTCCTTGATGAAGGACTGCTGTGGGTGCCTCTTTTGTGGCACAAACTGATATTTCCAAGGGTTTTTGAGTGACTCTTTCAACCACATTGGATAAAGTCAGTTCAATTTCTCTCAAAGCCTCTTGAGCTTCTTTTGTAAGCTGGCATGGTGAGTTTAAAGCACTGTCTCCCCTTAAAATGTCATATAATGGTTGTAACTGATAGGTAGTTAAGTTTAATCCTGGATACATACATTGAATATATCCTATCAATTTCTGAAAGTCATTTAAGGTATTCAACTTCTCTGTTCTTAAAGAAAGCTTTTATGTAATGGAGACAGAAAGGAATACACTTTCTTTTCAGCAGTTCATGGAACCTATACAAAAATTGACCATATATTAGGACATAAAAACCTCAAACTCAAATGCAGTAAGGCAGAAATAGTAAATGCATCCTTTTCAGACCACGATGCAATGAAAATTACATTCAACAAAAAATCAGGGGGAAGTAGACCAAAAAATAATTGGAAACTAAATAATCTCATGCTAAAGAATGATTGGGTGAAACAGCAAATCATAGACATAATTAATAACTTCACCCAAGAAAACGATAATAATGAGACATCATACCAAAATGTATGGGATGCAGCCAAAGCGGTAATAAGGGGAAATTTCATATCTCTAGAGGCCTATTTGTATAAAATAGAGAAAGAGAAGGTCAATGAATTGGGTTTACAACTACAAATGCTAGAAAAAGAACAAATTAAAAACCCCCAGTCAAACACTAAACTTGAAATTCTAAAAATAAAAGGAGAGATCAATAAAATTGAAAGTAAAAAAACTATTGAAATGATTAATAAAACTAAGAGTTGGTTCTATGAAAAAACCAACAAAATAGGGAAACCCTTAGTAAATCTGATTAAAAAAAGGAAAGAGGAAAATCAAATTGTTAGTCTTAAAAATGAAAAGGGAGAACTCACCAGTAACGAAGAGGAAATTAGAGCAATAATTAGGAGTTACTTTGCTCAACTTTATGCCAATAAATTCGACAACTTAAATGAAATAGAAAAATACCTCCAAAAATATAGCTTGCCCAAACTAACAGAGGAAGAAGTAAATATCCTAAACAATCCCATCTCAGAAAAAGAAATAGAACAAACTATCAATCAACTCCCTAAGAAAAAATCCCCAGGACCAGATGGATTTACATGTGAATTCTACCAAACATTTAAAGAACAATTAACTCCAATGTTATATAAACTATTTAAAAAAATAGGGATTGAAGGAGTCCTACCAAACTCCTTTTATGACACAGACATGGTACTGATACCTAAACCAGGTAGGCTGAAAACAGAGAAAGAAAATTATAGACCAATCTCCCTAATGAATATTGATGCTAAAATCCTAAATAAAATATTAGCAAAAAGATTACAGAAAATCGTCACCAGGATAATACACTATGACCAAGTAGGATTTATACCAGGAATGCAGGGCTGGTTCAATATTAGGAAAACTATTAGCATAATTGACTATATCAATAACCAAACAAACAAAAACCATATGATCATCTCAATAGATGCAGAAAAAGCATTTGATAAAATCCAACATCCATTCCTAATAAAAACACTTGAGAGCATAGGAATAAATGGACTTTTCCTTAAAATAGTCAGGAGCATATATTTAAAACCATCAGTAAGCATCATATGCAATGGAGAAAAACTGGAACCTTTCCCAGTAAGATCTGGAGTGAAGCAAGGTTGCCCTCTATCACCATTATTATTTAATATCGTGTTAGAAACACTAGCCTCAGCAATAAGAGTTGAGAAAGATATTAAAGGAATTAGAGTAGGCAATGAAGAAACCAAACTATCACTCTTTGCAGATGATATGATGGTATACCTAGAGAACCCCAGAGATTCTACTAAAAAGCTATTAGAAATAATTCATAATTTTAGCAAAGTAGCTGGCTACAAAATAAATCCCCATAAATCCTCAGCATTTTTATACATCTCCAACAAAACTCAACAGCAAGAGATACAAAGAGAAATTCCATTCAGAATAACTGTTGATACCATAGGAAAGTCAGGAATTATATGAGCAAAATTATAAAAAAGTCTCCACACAAATAAAGTCAGACTTAAATAATTGGAAAAATATTAAGTGCTCTTGGATCGGCCGAGCGAACATAATAAAGATGACAATACTCCCTAAACTAATCTATTTATTTAGTGCTATACCAATCAGACTTCCAAGAAAATATTTTAATGATCTAGAAAAAATAACAACAAAATTCATATGGAACAATAAAAAGTCGAGAATCTCAAGGGAATTAATGAAAAAAAAATCAAATGAAGGTGGCCTAGCTGTACCTGATCTAAAATTATATTATAAAGCAGCAGTCACCAAAATCATTTGGTATTGGCTAAGAAATAGATTAGTGGATCAGTGGAAAAGGTTAGGTTCACAAGACAGAATAGTCAACTATAGCAATCTAGTGTTTGACAAACCCAAAGCCCCTAACTTCTGGGAAAAGAATTCATTATTTGATAAAAACTGCTGGGATAATTGGAAATTAGTATGGCAGAAATTAGGCATGGACCCACACCTAACACCATATACCAAGATAAGATCAAAATGGGTCCATGAACTAGGCATAAAGAACGAGATTATAAATAAATTAGAGGAACATAGAATAGTTTATCTCTCAGACTTGTGGAGGAGAAAGAAATTTGTGACCAAAGATGAACTAGAGACCATTACTGATCACAAAATAGAAAATTTTGATTACATCAAATTAAAAAGCCTTTGTACAAACAAAACTAATGCAAACAAGATTAGAAGGGAAGCAACAAACTGGGAAAACATCTTCACAGTTAAAGGTTCTGATAAAGGACTCATTTCCAAAATATATAGAGAACTGACTCAAATTTATAAGAAATCAAGCCATTCTCCAATTGATAAATGGTCAAAGGATATGAACAGACAATTTTCAGAGGATGAAGTTGAAACTATTACCACTCATATGAAAGAGTGTTCCAAATCATTATTGATCAGAGAAATGCAAATTATGACAACTCTGAGATACCACTACACACCTGTCAGATTGGCTAAGATGACAGGAAAAAATAATGATGAATGTTGGAGGGGATGCGGGAAAACTGGGACACTAATGCATTGTTGGTGGAGTTGTGAACGAATCCAACCATTCTGGAGAGCAATCTGGAATTATGCCAAAAAAATTATCAAATTGTGCATACCCTTTGATCCAGCAGTGTTTCTATTGGGCTTATATCCCAAAGAAATACTAAAGAAGGGAAAGGGACCTGTATGTGCCAAAATGTTTGTAGCAGCCCTATTTGTAGTGGCTAGAAACTGGAAAATGAATGGATGCCCATCAATTGGAGAATGGCTGGGTAAATTGTGGTATATGAATGTTATGGAATATTATTGCTCTGTAAGGAATGACCAGCAGGATGAATACAGAGAGGACTGGTGAGACTTACATGAACTGATGCTAAGTGAAATGAGCAGAACCAGGAGATCATTATACACTTCGACAATATTGTATGAGGACATATTTTGATGGAAGTGGATTTCTTTGACAAAGAGACCTGAGTTTCAATTGATAAATGACGGACAAAAGCAGCTACACCCAAAGAAAGAACACTGGGAAACGAATGTGAACTATCTGCATTTTTGTTTTTCTTCCCGGGTTATTTATACCTTCTGAATCCAATTCTCTCTATGCAACAAGAGAACTGTTCGGTTCTGCAAACATATATTGTATCTAGGATATACTGCAACATATCCAACATATAAAGGACTGCTTGCCATCTAGGGGAGGGGGTGGAGGGAGGGAGGGGAAAAAATTGGAACAGAAACGAGTGCAAAGGATAATGTTGTAAAAAAAAAATTACCCTAGCATGGATTCTGTCAATATAAAGTAATTATTAAATAATTTTTTTTTAAAAAATCATATGTATATCTTACTAAATACAGTCAAACTATTTGCCAAATCCAATACCCATTCATATTAAAAACACTAAAGAGTATGGGAATAAATTAAAATCAATAGTATTTATTTAAAAACATTAGGAACTAATCCCAATAAGATAAGGAGTAAAACAAGGTTGCCAACTATTGCCATGGCTATTCAATATTGAATTAGAAATGTTAGCTTTGACAATAAGAGAAGAAAATAATAATCTTTTGATCCAGCAGTCTTTCTACTGGGCATGTAACCCAAAGAAATCATAAAGCAGGGAAAGGGACCCACATGTGTAAAAATATTTGTGGCAGCCCTTTTTTTGTAGTGGCAAGAAACTGGAAACTTTATGGATGCTCATCAGTTGGAAAATGGTTGAACAAATGATGGTATATGAATGTTATGGAATATTACTTTCTATAAGAAACAATCAGCAGGATGACTTTAGAGAGGCCTGGAGAGACTTACATGAACTGATACCAAGTGAATTAAACAGGACCAAGAGATCATTGTACACAGCAAGAAGATTATGCAATGATTAATTCTGGTGGACATGACTCTTCTCAAGAATGAGGTGATTCTGATCAGTTCCAATGATCTTATGATTCAGAGAGTCATCTGCACCCAGGAAGAGGACTGAAGAAAATGAGTGTGGACCACATGTTATTTTCACTTTTTGTTGTCATTTGCATGTATTTTGTTTCATTTCTTTTTTTTTTTACTTTAACATATATATATATATATATATAATATATATATATATATATATATATATATATATAGAGAGAGAGAGAGAGAGAGAGAGAGAGAGAGAGAGAGAGAGAGAGAGAGAGAGAATTGTATGTATTTAACACATATTGCATTACTTGCCATTTATAGAAGGGGAGAGGGAAGGAAGGGAAAATATTTGAAACATGAGGTTTTGGAGGGGTGAATGCTGAAAATTATCCATGCAATGTTTTTTTTAAATTATTACAGCTTTTTATTTTCTTTTTTCCTAATTTCATGTTAAATAACCTATTCACTTTAATTTTTGTTGCTATTTCTTTTTTTTATTGAAACTTCTTATTTTCAAAACATATGCAAGGGCCATTTTTCAACATTCATCCGTGCAAAATCTTGTATTCCAAAATTTTCCCTCTCTTCCCTCTATCCCATCCCCTTGATGTCAAGTAATACAATATATGTTAAACTGTTAAAATATCTTAAATGCAACACGTGTATGCATATTTACACAATTATCATCATGTATATGTTTTGAAAATAAAAATCTTTAATAAAAAAACAATGCAGACATGATTAGAATGTAAGCAATAAACTGGGGAAAATCTTTACATGCAGTGTTTTTGATAAATGCATCATTTCTAAAATATATAGAAAATTGACCCGAATTTATAAGAATTCAAGCCATTCACCAATTGACAAATGGTAAAAGTATATGAATAGACAATTTTCCCTTGAAATACCTCTCAGATTGTCTAAAATAATAAGAAAAATCATGATGAATGTTGGGGGAGATGTTGGAAATCCTGGACACATACATTGATAGTGGAGTTGTGAACTGATTTAACCATTCTGGAAGAGCAATTTGGGATTATACCCAAAGTTTATGCTATTAAACTGTGTATACCCTAGGCCTTTATCCCAAGGACCAAACAAAAAGCAAAAAGGACCTATATGTGCAAAAATATATTAGCAGCCCTTTTATACTGGCAAGAAGCTGGAAATGGACTGGATGTCCAACAGTTTGAGAATGACTGAATAAGTTATGGTATATTAATGCTATAGAATATTATTGTTCTATAAGAAACTTTCAGCAAAATGATTTCAGAGAAGCCTAAAGAGATTTACCAGAAGTGATGGAGTGAAATGAGCAGAACCAGGAGACCATTGTACCCAGCAACAAGAAGATTATACAATGATCAATTCTGATGGACGTGGCTCTTTTCAACTACTGATTCAGGCCAGTTTCAACAGTCTTGTAATGAAGAGAGCCATCTTTAACCAGAGAGAGAATTGTGGGGACTGAGTGTGAAACACAAGATAGTATTTTCATTTCTTTTGTTGTTGGTTGCTTTCTTTTCCTTTTCTTTCTCATTTTTTTTTTCTTTTGGATTTGATTATTCTTGTGTGGCATGACAATTGTGGAAATATATTTAAAAGAATTACACATGTTTAACTTATAACATGTGTACAAAGTTTTGCAAAGCATAATGTTGAAAGTTTTGAAAATATATTTTGAAAATAAGCTTTAATTTTTTAAAAAAATCAGATATGGAAAAAGAATAAGAGAAAAAAATGAAAAAACAAAGTTTTGCAAGGGTGAATGTTGAAAGCTATTTCTGCATATATTTTGAAAATATAAGCTATCATTTAAAACTAAGGTCAAGGAAAGAGTGAAGAAATCAAATAAATAACACTGATCATTTCACCAGAATTTCCTGCCTTTTAAACTCCAAGAATTAAGTAGTGCATTTAAGTAAATCTCACTGATTTTCTACCAGACAGCTCTCATCAAAATCAGCTCTTGACTCCAGCTTGCTTCTCAGTGCTCCAATGCTTTTTATTGACTTTTCTATTCAGTGCCTCATGATTCAGTACCAGAGTGATTGGATCAGTATATTTTTCCTTTGGGATTATCAGACATCTTAGAAACTTTGCAGATTTATTTATTAGGTTTTGAAACTTTTGCAGCTTATGTAGCAACTAGAAGATTTGCCATTTTTAAGTGAGGAAGAAAGGGGAAACAATTATTCAAAGTTGTTATTTTATTTTATTTTTTAACTTTGTCACCTAACTGCCAAGTTTGAAATTGGGTCCCTGTAAAATGGTAATCCAGAAGAGAAAATGCTATTACTGATTCTGGGATTGAGTTGCATACAGTTATAGCTTGGTGCCTTTTTGTTTTTTATATGCTATGCTATTCCAAGAATACAACTATCTATTTTAGTTTCCTTTTGTTTACAATGGAATTTTTTAAGAACATTGATTATCCAACATCCTGAAATTTTTTATACCTTGAAGAAGAAAAATATTTAATTTATTGTTTAGAAATAAAGTGAGTAGGAGATTGTCTTATTTATTTACTTTAACAAATATAAGTCCCTATTCATTTTTTAAGTATTAATTAATTTATAAAATTTGCATTTAAATGACACAAGATGATAACATGATATTTTTAAATGTTATTATCAGGATAAATCAACTCCACTTTTGGTATCACATATGTTTTCTTTTTATCTCCATTTGGATTGCTTTTCTTATCTCATTGCCAAAACTTGTAAATCCTTCCTGACCTAAAGAACATGTATGTGTGTGTGTGTGTGTGTGTGTGTGTGTGTGTGTGTGTATATATATATATATACATACACCTATGAAAACTAGTTCCTTTTATTAATGGAATCCATCATTTCATAATCACTTACAGGGACTGGATAGAGACATATTATAGAACATAATTGAGAAAAGAGAATGTGTTCTTCCTTCTAAAAGAAATAAACAATAGTAATTTTTAACAATAATCAAAAGTTCCTTTATTGCTGTCTTGTTTAACTACCTCACAAGAAATCAAAAGACAATCATTTTTCTTTTGATCTTATCCAACAGTAATTTCTTCATTCAATTATAATTTATTACTTATCAAGTATAAATAAAGAATTAAAAGTCATTAATTTCCCTGCTCTAAATTGCACTGAGAAGCAAGCTGGAGTGAAGAGCTGATTTTGATGAGAACTGTCTGGTAGAAAATCAGTGAGATTTACTTAAATGCATTACTTAATTCTTGGAGTTTAAAAGGCAGGAAATTCTGGTAAAATGATCAGTGTTATTTATTTGATTTCTTCACTCTTTCCTTGACCTTAGTTTTAAATGATAGCTTATATTTTCAAAAGTCTTATGTCAAGACTTGGATATTGTGATGTGTGAACATTTATCCAATTTATTTATTTATTTGTTGAGCATCTATTAAGTTTAAGTCTTGATGTCTTCCATCCAGGAGTTTAAAGTTTAGAAAGGCAGTTAAGACAAATGTGAAATTTATTAATAAAAAAGGCATATTTCCCTTTTTATATTGATTTTATCTTGTTTTATTGATATACTTTGCTTTTAAATCACCTATATTTTCAAATATGTCCCTTCTTCTACTTCCATATAGTCATTAATATTTATAAAGATTTGTTTTTAAATGCACAAAAAACAATGCAATTATATTTCTTTTGCCATACAATATGTGTAATATTCCATACTCAAAGTTCCGCATGACTGAAAAGATGGGAGAGACATAAAAACTCCTCAATTTCCTTTTAATGAACTTATAGTTATAAGTTCAAATTTGGTCTCTGGAACTTATAAGCTGTGTAACCTTAGGCAATTCACTTAACCATTACGTCTCAACTTCAACATCTATAAAATAGTGATAAAATTGGCTGTTTTATTTACCTCACTGGGTTATTGTGATAATATATGGAAAGTGCTTTATAAACTGCAAAGCAAAATAAAAAGATCAGTTATCTTTTAATATATACAATAGAAGTATATGTGTTTGTTGAACAGGTAAAAAGAAATTAGTTTTAAAAAGCAAGAATACATAATTGCAAGCTATTTGTAATATAAACACAAAGTCTAAATAATTAATATCTTAAAGAATATAGTCAAATATAAATATAAAATATAAACAATGGCTATGGATCTTAGAAAAGAAAATAAAGACCTTGCCTTGATTAGATGCATGTAACTGAAATAAAACAAATGGATAAAATAATATATGATTTATGTGTGATTAATGTAAAGCAGTGATTTCTGATTAATTGTCAATTCTTATATCACTTCTTACTATGTTGAAAGATAATATTTGTGATGTTAGTTCATAGAATATCTAAATAAGTTTAGGGCAAAGCAGATGACACATAAAATTTTTAATAATGGATCAATATATTTAAAAAAGAAATAAAATAGCAGAGAAAATAGAAAAAAGAAAGAAAAAAGGGAAAAAGTAGAAGCTATTTTACTTGTAGTAAAGACAACAGAGGAACCTAGTGGAGACAGGTAAATGATGTTTAAATTACCCTTGAACAAGGGTGCTGATAGTCTCCAGTAGGATACAGGAAATTTAAATGCACTTTCTGTTACCGTCAAAAATAGCTGAACAAAAGAAAGGCACATTTGTAAGAAGAACACAAAATTAGAGTTTATAAATTATTTAATTTCCCCTAGAACTAGCATGGAGTAAATTTGCTTTAGCAATCCTTAGGCTGTTTGTAATAGGATAACTTTCAACTGTCTGTAGGAACAAGATTCTTTAACAATCATATTTAAAGACAAAATAAATCATTTCACTAATAGATAATTTTAAAGAAGGAAAGTATGAAAACTATGTAACTTTTAACTTCACAACCTAGTTTCTGATAGTTATAATACAAACAATGCATGAACAAACAAATGGTTTAAATTTCTTATTACTGTTCACTTAAAATATTGAATGATGTGCTGTAAAACTTATAAGATAAACTCCAGTTATTTATTCATAGAATGTCCATAGTAGAAGGAACCCAAGAGATAATCTCTCCTCGCCTACAGAAGAACCCCATGTACAACCCCCTAGACAAAAGTTATTCATCTTTAACTAGAACATTTCAACTGATGTTGGCATTCCATGCTTTGAAAAAGAAAAGTGATACAGAACTTTTACTTTTTTTGGCACTCCATTCACTTCTGCCTACAATTGAAAAATATTTCCATTTTTAAGTCCCATAGAAATCCCCAGACTATTTGAAGGATCTGTTTACCAAACCTTGGCCCTCTTCATTTCCCTCATCAGTTTTTCTTCTCATCTGATTAGCCCCCACCTTTCTCCATCTGCTCTCACTAAGCCTATTCCAGATGGCAAAATGTGCATAACATGAAGAGTTTCAACAGTGGAAGGATAGAGATGAAGGAAAAGGACATGACTTAGTAAACATAGAGAGACTAGAGATTAGGACATAAATTTTCAAGAATGAACAGTCTCAGAATATGTATATTTAAATAAATAAAATTAAACTTTTTAAAGAATTTGAATTATAAAGAGTCCTATAGCTATATTATCTAATTTAATTTCACTTTGAATGAAGAAATTGTCGATTTATCTTATTGTTCCTAAAAGTAATTTGAGATCTCCAACCATTGAGATATAGGTTCATAGATTAACAATTTTGGAGGGAACATGGAGGAAAATTGAGGCCCAGAGATTTTACGGTCTGACAGCAATAATTATTTGTGGTGAGATTCAAATCTTAAATCTTTCTGACTTAAAATCCAGTTCTCTGTCAATTGCAACTTTGGTGGCAAACTCAGACTGAAATAGGAGCCACTAAACTGTACCTAAGGGTCACATATTAACTTAACATAGTTTTAAAATGTAATATTATCTGTTTTGTGGTGTTTTTATTTATTTTGTTAAATATCCCACAGTTGAATTTTAATTGAATTCAGGTTGTATTATATTGTGGATCACATACAGCTTCTAATAGTCATGTTTGACACTTCTTCACTATATCTTGCTAATTCTAGTACAATGCTTTTTGTAAATCCTTTCAGAAGGTTGGTTAGCCTTAGCCAAGTGACCTTTGTTATCTTCTAGATGAGTCTTTGCCAGCCTCTGTCTTTCCTTTTTTCCATCTGTTATATTTAATCAACATAAATGCAGCTTACCATTCCAGTTTTATTGATTTTTGTAAAAGATTTCAGCTTTACCTGCAAAAGGAAGCAAAGCCTGCTCCCCTCTTATCCTCTGATGGATGCTTTCTTTTACCATACATGACAAAGTGATAGATGTACTTAGTTAACTTTCTCCAAAATCATTAATGCCACACTCCCTGGTTGGCTACTCAGGGATTGGCTAAATAGCTGTCATGCATTTGTTACCTGAAACACTGCAATATTGAATAAGGAGCCCATTAATTTTTGTTCAGGATCAACTCTAAAAGATGGATATGAAATGTGTAGCAAGGATAGGAGGAGGAAAAAAGATGCCACTGGCTTACAAACAGTATTAGGTAATTCAATTTTACTATCTAACCCTGAGATTAGAAAAAGGAAAAGGAAATTGACTTTTCCCTCAATTTATACTAGGACGATGCTTTAAATTGCTAACAAGATTTCTTGCAAACAATAACTAAAGTGCTGAATCCTTAACTTTGTATAGCAAATAATTGCCATTCTTGTTACTATATGTTTATGTACTAAACTAATTTCTTATGTTACTTCTATCATCAAAGAGAGCTAGATAGTACAATGGATAGAATGCTAAATTGAGAAGCAGAAAGACATGAGTTCAGCTTTATCCTTAAACACTTATAAGCTGTGTGAGCCAAAGCAAGGAACTTAACATATCTACTTCTTTGTCCACATCTCTAAAAGGAAGATAATAATAGCATTTACCTCCCATAGTTGTTATGTAGATAAAATGTCATCATATTTGCAAAATATGTTGGAAACCTTAAGTCAGCTTTCATGTGTCGTTTTAACAAAATGTCACTTTAAGAAAATAGTCCAGTGAGAGTAGGAAACAAGCTTTGAAAAAAAATTAGGTCATGAGGCATCCATTTCAAAGTTCAGCAAAGTAATTTACCATGGAACAAGTTAATACAGTTCAAATGAAAAAGAAAAGACTACTGCTTATAGGACACTCTTTTAAGAAGGTAAAAAGAGAAGGAAACATAGCTGTTTAAGTGTCTAATTCTAATCCAGTAATTAACCTTCAATTATGAAATAAATAATTTAGAGGGTCCTAATCAAAAGTAAACTGGGTTTCTGACATATGCCTAAATATATGATAAAACAATATCACTCAATTCATCTCTCTCACTTTATACTAAGAAAATCAATGAACTTGTGGGATTATTTAAAATATTCCTTATATTCATTATTAGGTATTGTTAAGAAAATTTTACTTTGCAGATGTAATCCACAGTCTGATAAAGCTATCAATTCTTCTACCTTAAAGCAACACAATCCGTTTAAACACTCTAATATTGGATGTATCTTAGATGACATATTTTGATATACCATATGATGTTACTATCTATTTTTATATAGCCCTTCAAAGTTCATTTATATCTCTTGACTATGTGTTTAGTCATATGCGTTTAGTATTATATTACTTCATCATCTATGGAAACTTTGAGTAGGATATTGTTTCCTTATCTCTTTTAATTAGATGTATTTTTTGTTTGTGGCAGTCCTGTTTGTAATGGCTAGAAGTTGGAAAATGAATGGAGGCCCATCAATTAGAGAATGGTTGAGTAAATTGAATATATGAACATTATGAAACATGAATGAATATGAATATGAACATTACGGAATATTATTGTTCTGTAAGAAATGACCAGCAGGATGAATACAGAGAGGCTTGGAGAGACTTACATGAACTAATGCTAAGTGAAATGAGCAGAACCAGGAGATCATTATATACCTCAACAACAATACTGTTTGAGGATGCATTCTGATGGAAGTGGACCCCTTCAATAAAGAGATCTAATTCATTTTCAATTGGTCAAGGATGGACAGAAGCAGCCACACCCAAAGAAAGAACACTGGGAAATGAATATAAGCTGCTTGCATTTTTGTTTTTCTTCCCAGGTTATTTATCCTTCTGAATCCAATTCTCCCTATGCAACAAGAGAACTGTTCAGTTCTGCACACATATATTGTATCAAGAATATACTGTAACCAAACGAGTGTCAATATAAAGTAATTATTAAATAAAAATTAAAAAAAAGAATATACTGTAACCTATTTTACATGTATAGGACTGCTTGCCAACCGGGGGAGGGGGTGGAGGGAGGGAAGGGAAAAATAGGAACAGAAGTGAGTGCAAGGGATAATGTTGTAAAAAATTACCCTGGCATGGTTTCTGTCAATAAAAAGTTATTTTAAAAAATAGATGTATTTTTGTTTTTGCTTGACCTGAGATCAGGATCCCTACCCCTGATTTTTTACTTCACTTGAAGCATAATAGATTCTGCTCCAGCCTTTTACCTTTACCCTACATGTATCACTCTGCTTTAAATGTGTTCCTTGTAAACAACAAATTGTAGGATTCTTGCTTTTAATCCAAACTGTAATCCACTTCTGTTTTATAGGAGAGATCATTCCATTCATATTTACAAATAAAATTACTTAATCTGTATTTCCTGCCTTCTTGTTTTCCCCACCTTATACTTTTCTCTTCCCTTTCCAGTATTTTCCTTCCTCCCCAGTATTTTGTTACTGACTATCCCCTCCTTAAAACAGCTCTTCCCTTTTGTAGACCCTCCCCCTTTCTTATATCTTTCACTGTCTACTTCTGTTCTCACTTCTATTAGCTTCCCTTGTTCCTTTTGTCCTTGTCCTTCTACTTTCCTAAAAGATGAGACAAGTTTCTCAGTGAAACCAAATATGTCTGATATTCTCTATTTGAGCCAAATCTGATTAGAGTAAGATTCACTCAGTGTTCATCCCCCTCTCACCTTCCCTTCAATTGCTATAGTTCTTTTTTGCCTCCTCATTGAGATGTGATTTACCTCCATGTTAACTCCATTTTCCTCCTCTTCCAGTAGGATGACCTTTCCTCATCTAGTTTCTTATTTATAACATCAAAATAAAGTGAAATTATACCTAATCTCTAAGTCTACTTATAACAGAGATAAATAAACATCTCAGGAGTTTGACACACTATCTTTCCCTATAATGACATAAGCCTTTTCACTTTCAAAAGGAAGTTATTATTTGTTTTTCCTTTTTACCTTTTTGTGCTTCTTTCAATTTCTATATTTGAAATCAAATGTTCTATTCAACTCTGGTCTTTTCATCAGAAATAAATGAAATTCATCTGTTTCCTTTAATATCCATCTTTTTCCATGAAAGATGATGCTAAATTTTGCTGGATAGTTGATTCTTGGCTGCAATCCAAGTTTTTTTTTGTTTTGTTTGTTTTTGTTTTTTTGTTTTGTTTTTTGTTTTTTCCCCTTGTGGAATATCAGATTCCAGATCCTTGGATGGTTTAAGGTGGAAACTGATAGATCCTGCATACTCCTGATTGTGGCTCCTTGATATTTGAATTGTTCTTTCTGACTGTAATATTTTTCCTTCATCTAATAGTTCTGAAATTCAGCTATGATATTCATTGGCGTTTTCATTTTGGAGTTTCTTTTAAGAGAATATTGGTGAATTCTTTCAATGTCTATTTTACCCTCTGGTTCTAGGACATCTGGACAGTTTTCTCTGATGATTTCCTGAATGATGATGTCTAAGTTTTTTTTTTTTGTTGTTGTTTGTTTGTTTGTTTGTTTGGTTTTGTTTTGTTTTGTTTTGTTTTTATCATAATTTTCAGGAAGTCCAATAATTCTTAAATTGTCTCTGCTAGATCTATTATCCAGATGAGTTGTTTTCCAATAAGGTGATTTACATTTTCTTTTCTTTTTGTTTTGTTTTGTTTTGATAGATTCTTGAAGTCTCTGTCATTCACTTTTATTTGTTCAATTCTAATTTCTAGGGAATTATTTTCTTCACTATGCTTTTTTATCTCCTTTTGCATTTGGCCAATTGAACTTTTAGATGAGTTATTTTGTTCATTGCACTTTGTTTTCCATTTCACAGAATTTGTTTTTCAATGAATTGGTTACTTTTTCATTTCTATTTTAAAAGGAGATTATGCTTTTCCCACTTCATCAAATTTATTTTTAAGGACTTTTCTTCAAGGAATTTCTGTTTTTTTTCCCTTTTCCATACATTCTTATGAAGAACTCATTTACTTTCCCCATTTTTCTTCTAACTGACTTGTAAGATCCTTTTTGAATTCTTCCTAGAGAGCCTTGTGAAATAGCAATCAATTCATATCACCCTTTGGGACTTCATCTAGAATCAATTTATCTTTAAGATCCTCGGTATTAGATGTCTATCTTCTCTTTCTCCATAAAATTTGTCTATGGTCAGAGTTCTTTTTTTTTTTTTCTTTTTTGCTCATTTTTTTTGATGTTTGAAGTCTGTTCTTAAGGCAAATGGGCAACAGCTGCTTTACTTTGGTCTGATTTGATGCTGCTGACTGACTTTCAGTGCTAGGTAGACTTAGACAGTTCTCATTTTTTTCAGGGATCCAGAGGCTCACTATTCATTTTTTGTATTTGTTTTGTGTGTCTCACAGCAAGTCTGCTGAACCACTGGCTTGTACCTAGGACAAAGTAGCCTAAGAACTTTGCAGTAGAATCCTGGTGCACAAGTGGCACAAAGTCCTGGCTCCCCATATCATCTCTCTACCCCAGGCTCCATGCACTGCAGTCTATGCTCAGCAACCTCTACCCCTGCCTGATTGAAACATATCTTTTCTGAAGTTCTTCCAATTATTTGTTTTCCAAAAATTTGGGGTACTACAAATATTTGTAGGTTCTGTCACTCAAGAATCCCTTTATAGGTTTAATCTGGTGTTGATCTGAGGGATACTTGGAGGCACTTAGAGACATATCTACTCTCTGCTATCTTGGCTCTGCCCCTCCCTAAAAAAAAATAATTATGCAACAGATAATCAATAGTTTGGGGAAAAAATGCCTAAAAAGATGCAATTGACCAAGTGCAAAAAAAAATCAAATGAGGAAAACAACAGATGAAATGGAAATGGAAATCAAAAGAAAAAAAAAGTTGAATTAATCAAATGGAAAAATGGATACAAAACCTAACTGAAGAAAATCACATACATAAAACTTGAACTGGGAAAATGGAAGTTAATGATTCTATGTGACAACAAGAATCAGTGAAACAACCTAAAAAGAATGAAAATGGAATAAATACCTCATTAGAGAAACAGCTGACTTGAAAAACCAATATGAATAAGTCAATTTAAAATTTTTTGGTCTAACTGAAGGCCATGACTTACAAAAGAGTCTGGATAGCATTCTTCAAGAAATCATCAACGAAAACTGTTTTGATATTCTAGAACCAGAGAGCAAAATAGTTATTGAAAGAATTCATCAAAAACTACAAGAAAGAGGTTCCACAAGGAAAACCCCAAGAAGCGTTGTTACAAAACTTCAGAACTATTATCTCAAGGAAAAAATGCTGCAAGTTGTCAGAAAAAAAAATTCAAGTATCAAGGAGCAATTGCCAGTATTACTGAGGATCTGTCAGTTTCTACAATATAGGATTAGAGGGCCTGGAATATCATATGCCAGAAGGCAAAAGACCTGACATTACAAGGAAGAATAAACTACCCAGTGAGACAGAATATCATCTCTCAGGGGAGGAGATGGATCTTCAGTGAAGTATAAAACTTTTAGTAATTTCTATTGAAAAAAACTGGAACTAAATATAAAATTTGTTCTTCAAACACAAGAATCAACAGAAGCATAGAAAGGTAAATGGGAGTGGGGGAATATATATTATTTAAAGGTTCAATGATTTATATTCCCAGATGGAAAAATGATACATGTATCTCTTGAAAATTGAGTTAGTTAAAGGGGACATACATGGATGAACGGGGTGCATGTGACTTGACATTGATGTGATGATATCAAAGAAAAAGCCATTAAGGAATAGAGAAAGAATTCTGTTGGAAGAAGGGGAAAAATGAGATAAAATGGGACAAATCAGATCACATGAAGAGAAACAATAGATTTATTACAATAAAAGAAAAGAAGGGAGGGTGATGAGCATTTTCTGAAGCATAATCTTATCAGTTGATACAGAAAGAGAATAAAATTCACTTAGTTGCCTATAAAGATGTATCTTCGCATGTAAGAAAGTAGTAGGAGAAGAGGGAAAGAAGAGAAAGAGATTGGATAGAAGGGAGAACAGAAACATTAGGAGAAAGGGGTTAAAAAATAGGAAGGGGATAGGGAGGGCAGTCTGAAGATGAGATGGGCTAGAAATAAAACACTATTAAAGAGATATAGGGTGGAAAGAAAAAGCAAAGGCATATATAGTGGAGAAAATAGGATGGAGAGAAATACAGAAGTAGTAATCATAACTGTAAATGTGAATGGGATGAATTCTCCCATAAACTGAAAGTGAATAAGAGAGTGGATTTAAAAAAAAAAAATCCTACAATATGTTATTTACAAGAAACATATTTGAAATAGAGATGCATTTTTGATTTCCTTCACAGGTTAATTGTACATTATTTCAAAATTCTATTCTTCTTATGCAGTAAAATAACTATATGGTTAGGTATACATATATTGTATTTAACATATACTTTAACATATTTAACATGTATTAGTCTACCTGCTATCTGAGAGAGGATATGGGGGAAGGAGGGGAAAAATTGGAACAAAAGTTTTGCAATTGTCAAAGCTGAAAAATTACCTATGCATATATCTTGTAATTTAAAAAGCTATACTAAGAAAAGAAATAGAGTTGCATACAGACTAAAGGTAAAAGACTAAAGGAGAATTTATTATGTTTCAGCTGAAGCAATAAAAAAGGAAAGGTACCAATTTTGACCTCAGAGAAAGCAAAAGTTATATATATATATAATTGAAAGAGAAAATGAGGAAATTACAGCTTGTTAAAAAGTACTATAGACAGTGAAGTAGTATTAATACTAAATGTACATACACCAAGTGGCACAGCATCAAAGTTCTTAGAGGAAAAAATTACATTAGTTATAGGGAAAGAATAGACAGCAAAACTGTATTAGTGAGAAACTTCAACCTCCCCTTTTCATAATTAGATTAATCTAACCAAAAAAAAAAAAAAAAGAATGAAAAGGAAAATAAAAGAAAAGAAATTAGAGAAGTGAATTAAGAATTTTTAAATTTTAGACATGATAGACCTCTGGAAAGAATTGAATAGGGACAGAAAGAAGTAAACTTTTTCTCAGCAGTACATGGCACCTTCACAAATATTGACCATGTATTAGGGTACAAAACCCTCCCAATCAAAGGCAGAAAGATAAAAAGAATAAATGCTTCCTTTTGATATCATGATGCAATAAAAACTACTTTTAGTAAAAGGCCAGGAAAAAAGACTAGAAACCAATTGGAAATCAGATAATCTAATTCTATTGAATGAGTGAGTCAAACAGCAAGTCATAGAAACAATCAATAATTTCATCCAAGAAAATGCAAATAATTAGAATCTATGGCATATAACCAAAGCAGTTTTTAAGTGAAATTTTAGAGGTCTAAATAGCTACATGAATAAAATACAGAAAGAGAAGATCAATGAATTGGACATTCAACTAAAAAATCCAGAATGATGAACAGGTTAAAAAACCCCAATTAAATATCAAATTAGAAATTGAGAAAATTAAAGGAGATATTAATAAAAGTGAAACTAAGACATCTATTAAACTAATACATAAACCTAAGAGTTGATTTTATGAAAAAAATAGATAAACTTTGCTTAATTTGATTCATAAAAAGGAAAGAAAAACCTAATTACCAGTATCAAAAATGAAAAAGATGAACTTACCTCCAATGAAGATTTTTTAAAATAATTGAGCAAACATTTATTAAACACCTACTTTATTCACGCTATATACTACCTCCTGCAGATGAATACAAAAATGAATCACAAAATTTTTGGGAGTGAGAGGAACTCAGAAGTTATCTAGTACAATTACCATCCAAAATATGAATTATGTCTACAACAAACCCAAAAAGTGTCTATCCGCTCTACAAGATACAGATCTAGTGAGTAGGGAGCTACTACTTTGCAATGAAACTCTTTCATTTTTGGACTGTTCTAATTAGTAGAAATATTCTTTTTATATATACCCCACAACTTCTATAATTTCCATTTGTTGGTATTTGTTTTATATTTGAGGGTGAATATATCTATTTTTTAATAAAATATTAATCCTTTGTGCTGCAAGCTTAGCAGTGAAAGTTCTTGTGATGTAGATGTTTTTCATCTTTTTGGTGAGACCCAGACATTTTCTAGAAATCTGAGGAAGCCTGTGGATCTCTTCTCAGAATAATTCTTTTAAATAATGGAAGAAAATACAAAATTTCAGCTAGAGATTAGTGAAAATAAAGATGCATTTTTCCCATTCAAATTTACTACCTCCATGAAATATATCCATGGATCCTTGTAGAGATCTCTCCCCTGACTCTTTCCCATTTTTATTCTTTTTTTTTCCTACATGAAGCCTTTCTTTTGTTTTTTCTTTCCTTTTTATTGAAGCTTTTGAATTTCAAAACATAATCAAGGACAATTTTTCACCACTGATTTTTGCAAAACCTTGTGTTCCAAATTTCCTTCTATGCCCCACCCCTCCCCTAAAAGACAAGTAATACAATATGTGCTAAACATGGTAAAACATATGTAATTACAATATATTCATATGTATTTATACAATTATCTTGCTGCACAAGAAGAATCTGATCAAAAAGGAAAAAGAAATGAGAAAGTAAAAAAAAAAAGTTCAAGCAAACAACAACAACAAAATAAGTAAAAATGTTATGTTGTGATCCACACTCAGTTCCCACAGTCCTCTCTGTGGGTGAAGCTGACTCTCATCATCAGAAGACCATTGGAACTAGCCTGAATTGTTTAATTGTTGAGAAGAGCCATATCCATCAGAATTGATCATTGTATAATTTTTCCCTTATAATTGTACAGTGAAATCCTGGTTCTGCTCATTTCACTTAGCAGCATCCTGTGAAGTCTCTCCAGACCTCTCTGAAATCATCCTGCTGATTGTTTCTTATAGAACAATAATATTTCATAACATTCATATACCATAATTTATTCAGCCATTCTTCAACTGGTGGACATCCACTCAGCAATCAGTTTCTTGCCACTAAAAAGAGATGTAACAAATATTTTTGCATATGTCCTTTGCCTCCTTTAAGATCTCTTTGGGATATATGCCCAATAGAAACACTGCTGGATCAAGAAGTGTATAATATTGATAGCCATTTGGGCATAGATCAAAATTGCTCTCCAGAATGGTTGAATCAGTTCAAATTCCATCAACAATATATTAGTGTCCCAGTTTTCTAGCATACCCTCCAATATTCATCATTATATTTTCCTGTCATTTTAGCCAATCTGAGAGATGTATAGTGATATCTCATAGTTGTTTTAATTTGCATTTCTTTGATCAATAGTGCTTTAGAGAACCTGACTAGAAATAGTTTCAATTTCTTCATCTGCAACTTGTCTCTTCATATCCTTTGAACATATATCGATTAGAGAATCATTAGAATTCTTACAAATTTTAGTCAATTCTCCAGATTAATTTTGCTTGTACAAAAACTTTTTAAATTAACCATAATTAAAATTATCTATTTGATTGTTAATAATGAACTCCAATTATTCTTTGGCCACAAATTTTTTTCCTTCTCCACAGATCTGAGAAACAAACTATACTTTGCTCTAATTTAATTATAATATCACTCTTTATGGCTAAACCATGAACCCATTTCAATTTTATCATGGTATATGGTGTTAGGTGTGGGTCAATGCCTAGTTTCTGTTGTATTTCATATTTTCCCAGTAGTTTTAGTCAAATATTGAGTTCTTTTCTCAAAAACTGGCGTTTGGGGGTTTGTCAAATGCTAAATTACTATAGTTATTGACTATTTTGTCCTGTGAACCTAACCTAATCCATTGATCAACTACACTATTTCTTAGCCAGTACCAAATAGTTTTGATGATGAGTGCTATATAATATAGTTTTAGGTTTGGCATAGCTAGGTCACCTTCATTGGCATTTTTCCCATTAATTCCCTTGAAATTCTTGACCTTTAATTCTTCCAGATAATCTTTGTTATTATTTTTTTTCTACTTCTGTAAAATAATTTCTTGGGAGAAAATTTTATCAGCATGCCACTAAATAAGTAAATTATTTTAGGTAGTATTGCCATTTTTATTATATTTTCTTGGCTTACCCATGAGCATTTTGTATCTTTCCAATTGGTTAGATTTGAGTTTATTGGTGTGCAAAGAGTTTTGTAGTTGTGTTTATATACTTTCTGACTTTCCCTTGCCAGACAGATACCCAAATATTTGACACTATAGAAAGTTATTTTAAATGAAGCTTCCCTTTGTATTTCTTGCTGCTGGACTTTATTGGTAATATATAAAAATGCTGATGATTTCTGTGAATTTATTTTGTATTGTGCAACTTTACTAAAATTGTGATTTTTTTCTAGTAGTTTTTTGGTTGATTCTCTAGGGTTTCCTAAGAATACCATCATATCATCCATAAAGAGTGATAGTTTCTTTCCTCATTACCTACTCAATTCCTTTGATCTCTTTTTCTTCTCTTATCGCCAAAGCTAACATTTAGAATACAATATTGAATAGTAATGGTGATAGTGGATAAGCTTGTTTCATCCCTGATCTTTTTAGGAATGGTTTTATGTTAATGGTTTGTGTAACAATAGCTACAAAGTATGTGTATGGTTTGAAACAGTGATAGATAACAGTACTGAGATTATATATTAAAAAAAAAAAAACAGGCAGAATCAAGATGGTGGAGAGCAGACATGATGTTCTGTGATCTCTTATGACCTTCTCTCAAATCAACAGGAGATTAAGCTTCTAAACTGGTTTTGGAGTGACAAAACACGCAAATATCTGGAATACAACACATTCCCAGAAGAAGATACTTTGGAAGAACTTTAAGCTTCTTCCAGCTCAAATTATAGCTCAGGGAACTGGAGGCAAGGAGCTGGGGCAGGGACCCAGAGTGTTGCAGTATTCACCAGGGAATTTTCTGTGAAGCACTTAGGCTACCCTGTCCTACATGAAAGAAGGTTGTAGCAGATGTGCTATAAAACATGCAAAAGAGAATACAAAGGCATATCAGAAGCAGTTGATCCCCAGAAGAACTTGACATCTGACCTTGATTACCCAGCACCAGTAGTTAGTCAGCAGCTTGGCTCCAGGGCAAACTAAAGCAGTTGTTGCTCCTTTGTCTTAAGAGCAGATCTCAACCCTTTAACAATGAACAAAAAACAAAACAACAACAACAACAACAATTAAAAAAAAAAAAACAAACCTCTGACTGTTGACAACTTTTATGGAGAGAGAGAGAGAAGAGACCTCAATCTCTGCTGTTCCTGAAGGCCAATCAACTCCACATGGAGTCCCCAAAGGAGATATGAACTGGTAGCCATTTCACAAGACTTTCTTAGAAGAATTCAAAAAGAATCTTGAGAATTAAAAGAAAAATGGGGAAAAGAAAGGAGATCTCTCCAGGAGGGGTATGGAAAATGAAAAAGTGAAATTATCTGAAGAAAACTCCTTTTAAAAAAAGAGTTGATAAAATGGGAAAACATATAACTCCTTAAAAATCTATTTGATGAAATAAAAAAATGTAACTCCTTACAAAAAAGATACCAACTCGCTGAAAAACAGAATTTGTGAAGTAGAAAAAAAAATGCAATGAATTAAACAATTCAATTGGCCAGATATGAAAGGAACTAAAAAGGTAACTGAAGAAAATAATGCACTAAAATTAGAATTGAACAAAGTAAAGTGAATGACTCGATAAGACTTCAAGAATAAGTCAAACAAACCCCCCCCCCCAAATAGAAGAAAATATGAAATATTTTCTAGGGAAAAAACTGATTTGTAAAATAGATTTAGCAGAGATGATCCAATGATTATTGAAGTTCATGAAAGCCATGATGAACAAAAGACTAGATATTCTCTTAAAGGAAATCATTAAGGAAAATTGCCCTGGTGTACTACAATTAGAAGTTAAAATAACCATTGAAAGATTTACTGATCACTTCCTAAAAGAGATCCCAAAGTGAAAATCCCAAGGAATATTGTGACAAAATTTCAGAACTATTGGACCAAGAAAAAATATTGCAAGCAGGCAGAAAGAAACAACTTAAATAATACAGAGAAGCCACTATTAGGATTACCTAAGACCTAGCACCTTCCATCTTAAAGAATGGAAGGGACTGGAATCTGATATTCTGAAAGGCAAAGGAAAATTTCTTACAACCAAGAATAAACTACTCCACTAAATTTAGCATTATCTTTAAGGGAAGAAGATGGATATTCAAAGAAACAGTTTAATTTCATCTATTTCTGATGAAAAGACCAGAGCTGAACAAAAAATTGATCCCAAATACAGAACTCATGAAAAGCAAAAAAAGGTAAAAAGGAAAGAACTCTTGAGAACTATATTTCTGTTATGAGTATACTTAGAAAGTGCAGGTTTAATTTGATTTTATTATGATAATATGAAAAAGAAACTAGAGGTGGAAATGAGGATTGTATTAGAAAAAGAGGAAAAATAAGGGAAAATTACAACTCACAAAGAGGAAAAGAAGATCTTTGCTAATTGAGAGAAGAAAGAGCCGGGTATGAGCACTGTAGGAATCTTACTCTCATCAGATTTGAATCAAAGAGACGATATCAGGCATATTTAATTTCACAGAGAAACTTTTCTCACATTATTGAAATGTGGGAGGGGAAAGGAGAAAAGAAACGGGAAAGCTAATAGAAGGGAAAACAGAAATAGTAGGGGAAAGGTGTAAGAAAGGGAGGTGGGGCTCTAAAGGGAGATGGCTATTTGAGGGAGATGGTGATGAGAAGCAAAATACTGAGGAGGAAGAGGGAAGGGGAAAAGAAAGTGAAAAGCATAAGATGTCAGGAAGAACAGAATTAGTGTTTTTTTTTTTTTTTAAACTGTGAATATGAATGGGATGAACTCTTCCATAAAATGGAAGCATATAGAAGACTGGAATAAAAGCCAGAATTCTACAGTTTATTGTTTACAAGAAACACATTTAAAGCATAGTAATACATACAAAGTAAAGGTAAAGGGCTGGACCGGAATTTATTATGCTTCAACTGAAATTAAAAAAAAAAAAAAGCAGGGGTAGCAATCCTTATCTCAGATCAAGTAAAAACAAAAATAAATCTAAAAGAGATAAGGAAAGAAATTATAGATTGCTAAAGAGTACCATAGATAATGATCAATATGAACACTAACTATATAAGCACCAACTGGTATAGCATCCAAATTCCTACAGAAGAAATTAAGAGAGATGCAAGAAGAAAAAAAAAAGCAAAACTAAATTAGTGGGTAATGTCAAACTTGCTCTCTCAGAACTAGATAAATTGAACCCCAAAATAAATAAGAAAGAAGTTAAGGAGGTAAACAGGATGTTAGAAAAGTTAGTTATGATAGATCTTTGGAGAAAATAAAATGGAGACAGAAAGGAGTTCACTTTTTTCTCGGCAGTTCATGGTAACCTACACAAAAAATTCTAAATATTAGGGCATAAAACCCTCAAAATCAAATGCAGAAAGTCAGACATAGTAAATGCATTTTTTCAAATCATGATTCAATAAAAATCTCATGCAATAAAATGTCATTGCAAAATAGACCAAAAATTAATTGGAAACAAAGTAACCTAATCCTAAAGAATGAATGGGTAACAAAATCCCCAGCTTTTGAGACTATTTGACAAAAACTGCTGGGGAAATTAGAAACTAGTATGGCAGAAGCTACGCATTGATGCACATATAGCATCATATATCAAGATAAAGTCAAAATGGGTTCATGATCTAGACACATTTATTGTTGAAAATGGCTAATAAAGGAATTTGCTTTTTTAATATTCATATTTGCAGGGTTTTTTTCTTTTTTCTGAATGTGGAAGGGAAGATGAAAAAGAAAGATTATGAATGATCAGGATAAATTTTAAAATATAATAAACATGAAAGAAATGGGTTTAGGGATTTGGATTTATTTCCTCTTCCTATCACCTGCCACTTCTTAAGTTGAACCTACTTTGGATATTTTCCCAACTCAATTGTCACTGAAGTTCCTACTTAACTATATGTTTTACATGTACACAATATCTTGAGAATTTTTCTCTTTAGAGAAACAATAAAAAGCTAAGTTTACTTTCTCAAGGTTATTGGTTAATATGCTACCATTCTTAACATATTGGGATATTTCTTTAGTCTTTCTCCTTGTTCTACACACCAAAATTTGTTTTCCAGGCACTTCTTTGTAAGAAGGTATTATAGGTTTTTCCCTGGTCAATATTATTCCCATGGATCTATACCAGACACTCTTTTGTATAAATACCTGGCTTGGCATATATCTCTGATATGCCTTTTCAAAATATTATCTTATAATTTTCAGATGGAAAAATTAAAATCATTTCTATTTAAATGAAAAAATGCTCTAAATCACTATTGATCAGAGAAATGAAAATTAAGATAATACTAAGATACCACTACACACCTCTCAGACTGGCTAAGATGACAGGAAAAAGTAATGATAAATGTTGGCAGGGATGTGGGACATTACTACATTATTGATGCATTTGAGAACTGATACACTTTTCTGAAGAGCAATATGGAACTGTGCATAAATGCTATCAAACTGTGCATACTTTTCGATCAAGAATTGTCTCTATTAGACTTGTATTCCAAAGAAATCATAAAGAGAGGAAAAAGATCCATGTGTGCAAAACTGTTTGTAACAACCCTTTTTGTAGTGGCAAGGAACTGGAAACTGAGTGGATGCCCATCACTTGGAGAATGACTGAATAACGTATGGCTTATGAATGTTATGAAATATTATTGTTCTTTTTTTAATTTAAATTTTATTTTATTTAATAATAACTTTGTATTGACAGAATCCATGCCAGGGCAATTTTTTACAACATTATCCCTTGCACTCACTTATGTTTCATTTTTTCCCCTCCCTCCCTCCATCCCCCCCCCCAAGATGGCATGCAGTCCTATATATGTTAAATATGTTGCAGTATATCCTAGATACAATACATATTTACAGAACCGAACAGTTCTCCTGTTGCACAGGGAGAATTGGATTCAGAAGGTAAAAATAACTCGGGAAGAAAATCAAAAATGCAAATAGTTCACATTCATTTCCTAGTGTTCCTTCTTTGGGTGTAGCTGTTTCTGTCCATCATTTATCCATTGAAACTCAGTTAGGTCTCTTTGTCATAGAAATCCACTTCCATCAGAACACATCCTCATACAATATCGTTGTCGAAGTGTATAATGATCTCCTGATTCTGCTCATCTCACTTAGCATCAGTCCATGTAAGTCTCTCCAAGCCTCTCTGTATTCATCCTGCTGGTCATTCCTTACAGAGCAATAATATTCCATAACATTCATATACCACAATTTACCCAGCCATTCTCCAATTGATGGGCATCCATTCATTTTCCAGTTTCTAGCTACTACAAACAGGACTGCTACAAACATTTCGGCACATACAGGTCCCCTTCCCTTTTTTAGTATCTCTTTGGGGTATGAGCCCAATAGAAACACTGCTGGATCAAAGGGTATGCACAGTTTGATAACTTTTTGGGCATAATTCCAGATTGCTCTCCAGAATGGCTGGATTCGTTCACAACTCCACCAACAATGCATCAGTGTCCCCGTTTTCCCGCATCCCCTCCAACATTCATCATTATTTTTTCCTGTCATCTTAGCCAATCTGACAGGTGTGTAGTGATATCTCAGAGTTGTCTTAATTTGCATTTCTCTGATCAATAGTGATTTGGAACACTCTTTCATGTGAGTGGTAATAGTTTCAATTTCATCATCTGAAAATTGTCTGTTCATATCCTCTGACCATTTATCAATTGGAGAATGGCTTGATTTTTTATGAATTTGAGTCAGTTCTCTATATATTTTGGAAATGAGGCCTTTATCAGAACCTTTAATTGTAAAGATGTTTTCCCAGTTTGTTGCTTCCCTACTAATCTTGTTTGCATTCGTTCTGTTTGTACAAAGGCTTTTTAATTTGGTATAATCAAAATTTTCTATTTTGTGATCAGTAATGGTCTCTAGTTCATCTTTGGTCACAAATGAAATATTATTGTTCAATAAGAAATGATCAGCAAAATAATTTGAGAAAGGCCTAGAGAGATGTTGTTGAAATTACAATAAACAAAGTGAGTAGAATCAAGAAAATTGTGTATGCAACCAAAAAAAAAAAAGATTAAGCAATGATCATTTCTGATGGACATGGCTCTTTTCAAAAATAAGGTGATTCAGATAAGTTCCAATATACTTGTGATGGAGAGAGCCATCTATATCCAGAAGGAGGACGGTGAGAATAGGATATGGGTCACAGCTTAGTATTTTCACCTTTTTGTTGTCCTTTATGTGCTTTTTGTTTTCATTCTCATTTTTCTTTAAATTTTTGATCTGATTGTTTTTGTGCAGCATAATAATTGCAGAGATGTGTACAGAAGAATTGAAAATGTTTAACATATATTGGATTATTGCTGTGTAAGGAAAGGCGTAAGGAAAAGGGAAGAAAAAAAATTGAATCACAAGTTTTATAAAGGTGAATGCTGAACATTATCTCTGCATTTTGAAAATAATCTAAATGAATAAAAGGTGGACAAAAATTTAAAAAAAATAATAATAATAAAATGTAATCTTATAAAATTCCTGCACAAGTACATGTTTTCATAAATGTCACTGCCTTTCCCCTAGATGCCCATCACAAACTCAATTATTTTTGTTCATTGGCATAATTCTTTTTAAAATTATTTACATAATATTTCCCCAGTTACATTTGAAACATCTTTTATAGTTGTTTTTAAAAATTTTAGTTCCTAATTCTGTCTCTTATCCTCACCCTCAGCCCCCATTGACAAACAATATGCGAAGATATACAAAATATTTCAATATGAAAAACAATTCAACAAAAGAAAGAAAATATAGATCTCTCACCATAATAAAAAACTCAAGGGAGGGAGGGAGAAGAGGGGTATAGGGGAAGGAAGCAGAGAAGGAGAGAGAGAGAAGAGGGGGTGGGGGAGAAAGGAAGGAAGGGAGGGAGGGAGAAAGGGAGAGGGAGAGAGAAAAAGAAAGAGAAAGGAAGAATAAGAAAGAGGGGGGAGAGGGAGAGGGAAAGGAAGAAAAAAATTTTTTTTTATTTTTTATTTATTTTTTTTAAATTTTTTATTTAATAATTACATTATATTGACACTCATTTCTGTTCCGATTTTTTTTCCCCTCCCTCCCTCCACCCCCTCCCCTAGATGGCAAGCAGTCCTTTATATGTTGGATATGTTGCAGTATATCCTAGATACAATATATGTTTGCAGAACCGAACAGTTCTCTTGTTGCGTAGGGAGAATTGGATTCAGAAGGTATAAATAATCCGGGAAGAAAAACAAAAATGCAGATAGTTTACATTCGTTTCCCAGTGTTCTTTCTTTGGGTGTAGCTGCTTTTGTCCGTCATTTATCAATTGAAACTCAGGTCTCTTTGTCAAAGAAATCCACTTCCATCAAAATATGTCCTCATACAATATCGTTGTCGAAGTGTATAATGATCTCCTGGTTCTGCTCATTTCACTTAGCATCAGCTCATGTAAGTCTCGCCAGTCCTCTCTGTATTCATCCTGCTGGTCATTTCTTACAGAACAATAATATTCCATAACATTCATATACCACAATTTACCCAGCCATTCTCCAATTGATGGGCATCCATTCATTTTCCAGTTTCTAGCCACTACAAACAGGGCTGCTACAAACATTTTGGCACATACAGGTCCCTTTCCCTTCTTTAGTATTTCTTTGGGATATAAGCCCAATAGAAACACTGCTGGATCAAAGGGTATGCACAATTTGATAATTTTTGGGGCATAATTCCAGATTGCTCTCCAGAATGGTTGGATTCGTTCACAACTCCACCAACAATGCATTAGTGTCCCAGTTTTCCCGCATCCCCTCCAACATTCATCATTATTTTTTCCTGTCATCTTAGCCAATCTGACAGGTGTGTAGTGGTATCTCAGAGTTGTCTTAATTTGCATTTCTCTGATCAATAATGATTTGGAACACTCTTTCATATGAGTGGTAATAGTTTCAATCTCATCCTCTGAAAATTGTCTGTTCATATCCTTTGACCATTTATCAATTGGAGAATGGCTTGATTTCTTATAAATTTGAGTCAGTTCTCTATATATTTTGGAAATGAGGCCTTTATCAGAACCTTTAACTGTAAAGATGTTTTCCCAGTTTGTTGCTTCCCTTCTAATCTTGTTTGCATTAGTTTTATTTGTACAAAGGCTTTTTAATTTGATGTAATTGAAATTTTCTATTCTGTGATCAGTAATGGTCTCTAGTTCATCTTTGGTCACAAATTTCTTTCTCCTCCACAAGTCTGAGAGATAAACTATTCTATGTTCCTCTAATTTATTTATAATCTCATTCTTTATGCCTAGGTCATAGACCCATTTTGATCTTATCTTGGTATATGGTGTTAAGTGTGGGTCCATGCCTAATTTCTGCCATACTAATTTCCAATTATCCCAGCAGTTTTTATCAAATAATGAATTCTTTTCCCAGAAGTTAGGGGCTTTGGGTTTGTCAAACACTAGATTGCTATAATTGACTATTCTGTCTTGTGAGCCTAGCCTTTTCCACTGATCCACTAATCTATTTCTTAGCCAATACCAAATGTTTTTGGTGACTGCTGCTTTATAATATAATTTTAGATCAGGTACAGCTAGGCCACCTTCATTTGATTTTTTTTTCATTAATTCCCTTGAGATTCTCGACTTTTTATTGTTCCATATGAATTTTGTTGTTATTTTTTCTAGATCAATAAAATATTTTCTTGGAAGTCTGATTGGTATAGCACTAAATAAATAGATTAGTTTAGGGAGTATTGTCATCTTTATTATGTTCGCTCGGCCGATCCAAGAGCACTTAATATTTTTCCAATTATTTAAGTCTGACTTTATTTGTGTGGAGACTTTTTTATAATTTTGCTCATATAATTCCTGACTTTCCTTTGGTAGATAGATTCCCAAATATTTTATGGTATCGAGAGTTATTCTGAATGGAATTTCTCTTTGTATCTCTTGCTGTTGGGTTTTGTTGGTGATGTATAAAAATGCTGAAGATTTATGGGGATTTATTTTGTAGCCAGCTACTTTGCTAAAATTATGAATTATTTCCAATAGCTTTTTGGTAGAATCTCTGGGGTTCTCTAGGTATACCATCATATCATCTGCAAAGAGTGATAGTTTGGTTTCCTCATTGCCTACTCTAATTCCTTTTATATCTTTCTCGACTCTTATTGCCGAGGCTAGTGTTTCTAATACGATATTAAATAATAATGGTGATAGTGGGCAACCTTGCTTCACTCCAGATCTTACTGGGAAAGGTTCCAGTTTTTCCCCATTGCATATGATGCTTACTGATGGTTTTAAATATATGCTCCTGACTATTTTAAGGAAAAGTCCATTTATTCCTGTGCTCTCAAGTGTTTTTATTAGGAATGGATGTTGGATTTTATCAAATGCTTTTTCTGCATCTATTGAGATGATCATGTGGTTTTTGTTTGTTTGGTTATTGATATAGTCAATTATGCTAATAGTTTTCCTAATATTGAACCAGCCCTGCATTCCTGGTATAAATCCTACTTGGTCATAGTGTATTATCCTGGTGACAATTTTCTGTAATCTTTTTGCTAATATTTTATTTAAGATTTTAGCATCAATATTCATTAGGGAGATTGGTCTATAATTTTCTTTCTCTGTTTTCAGCCTACCTGGTTTAGGTATCAGTACCATGTCTGTGTCATAAAAGGAGTTTGGTAGGACTCCTTCAATCCCTATTTTTTCAAATAGTTTATATAACATTGGAGTTAATTGTTCTTTAAATGTTTGGTAGAATTCACATGTAAATCCATCTGGTCCTGGGGATTTTTTCTTAGGGAGTTGATTGATAGTTTGTTCTATTTCTTTTTCTGAGATGGGACTGTTTAGGATATTTACTTCTTCCTCTGTTAGTTTGGGCAAGCTGTATTTTTGGAGGTATTTTTCTATTTCATTTAAGTTGTCGAATTTATTGGCATAAAGTTGGGCAAAGTAACTCCTAATTATTGCTCTAATTTCCTCTTCGTTAGTGGTGAGTTCTCCCTTTTCATTTTTAAGACTAACAATTTGATTTTCCTCTTTCCTTTTTTTAATCAGATTTACTAAGGGTTTGTCTATTTTGTTGGTTTTTTCATAGAACCAACTCTTAGTTTTATTAATCAATTCAATAGTTTTTTTACTTTCAATTTTATTGATCTCACCTTTTACTTTTAGAATTTCAAGTTTAGTGTTTGACTGGGGGTTTTTAATTTGTTCCTTTTCTAGCATTTTTAATTGCAAACCCAATTCATTGACCTTCTCTTTCTCTATTTTATACAAATAGGCCTCTAGAGATATGAAATTTCCCCTTATTACCGCTTTGGCTGCATCCCATACATTTTGGTATGATGTCTCATTATTATCGTTTTCTTGGGTGAAGTTATTAATTATGTCTATGATTTGCTGTTTCACCCAATCATTCTTTAGTATGAGATTATTTAGTTTCCAATTATTTTTTGGTCTACTTCCCCCTGCTTTTTTGTTGAATGTAATTTTCATTGCATCGTGGTCTGAAAAGGATGCATTTACTATTTCTGCCTTACTACATTTGAGTTTGAGGTTTTTATGTCCTAATATATGGTCAATTTTTGTATAGGTTCCATGAACTGCTGAAAAGAAAGTGTATTCCTTTCTGTCTCCATTACATTTTCTCCAGAGATCTATCATATCTAACTTTTCTAGTATTCTATTTACCTCTTTGACTTCTTTCTTATTTATTTTGTGGTTTGATTTATCTAATTCTGAGAGTGCAAGGTTAAGATCTCCCACTAATAGTTTTACTGTCTATTTCTTCTTGCAGCTCTCTTAGTTTCTCTTTTAAGAATTTAGATGCTACCCCACTTGGTGCATATATGTTTAATATAGATAGTGCTTCATTATCCATGCTACCCTTTAGCAAGATATAGTGTCCTTCCTTATCTCTTTTAATTAGGTCAATTTTTGCTTTAGCTTGATCTGAGATCATGATGGCTAGCCCTGCTTTTTTGACTTCACCTGAAGCATAGTAGATTTTGCTCCAACCTTTTACCTTTAACCTGCATGTATCTCCCCGCTTCGGGTGTGTTTCCTGTAAACAACATATTGTAGGATTCTGGCTTTTAATCCATTCTTCCAACCACTTCCTCTTTATGGGGGAGTTTACCCCGTTCACGTTTATGGTTAGAATGACCAATTCTGTATTACTTGCCATCTTGTTAACCCCGGTTTATGCTTTCCTCCCTTCTTTCCCCTTTCCCCCCCTTCCAAGTATTAAGCTTGTGAGCACCCCTTGCTTCTCACAGCCCTCCCTTTTTAGTATCCCTCCCCCCGCCTTAGAGTTCCTCCCCCTATCTTACCCCTTTCCCTCCCAGTTCCCGTATTCCCTTCCGCTTAGCTTATTCCTTCCCTTTCCACTTTTCCCTTCTCACTTTTCAATGAGATGGGAGAAGTTTCACCCTAGATTGAATATGTCTTAAGATTTTTCACTTAAAGCTAATTCTGAAGGCAGTAAGATACCCACTATATTCATCCCCCTCCATTCTTTCTCTCAGATATAATAGGTTTCCTATGCCTCTTCATGAGATGTACTACCCCCACTTTACCCTTTTTCTGGTACAATGTCCTTTCCACATCAATTTCTAGAACAAGGTATACATGTATTCTTTATACATCTATATAGTCAAAATATAGTTCCCAAGATTAATCTTTACCTTTTTAGATTTCTCTTGAGTTCTATATTTGTAGATCAAACTTTTTGTTAAGTTCTGGTTTTTTCATCAGAAATAGATGAAATTCGCTTACTTCGTTGAATGTCCATCTTCTTCCCTGGAAAAAGATGCTCATTCTCGCTGGGTAAGTTATTTTTGGTTGCATACCAAGTTTCTTAGCCTTTCGGAATATCATATTCCAGGCCCTTCGATCTTTTAATGTGGATGCTGCCAGATCCTGGGTGATCCTTATTGTGGCTCCTTGATACTTGAATTGGGTTTTTCTAGCCGCTTGCAATATTTTTTCTTTCATCTGAGGGTTCTGGCATTTGGCCACTATATTCCTTGGTGTTTTGATTTTAGGATCCCTTTCAGTGGGTGATCGATGAATCCTTTCAATGTTTATTTTTTCCTCTGTTCCTATGACTTCTGGGCAGTTCTCTTTGATAATTTCCTGGAAGACAGTGTCCAGGCTCTTTTTTTCATCATGTTTTTCTGGGAGTCCAATGATTCTCAGATTGTCTCTCCTGGATCTGTTTTCCAGGTCTGTTGTCTTCCCCAGAAGGTATTTCACATTTTTCTCCATTGTTTGATTTTTTTGGATTTGCTTGACTGATTCTTCTTGTCTCCTCGAGTCATTCAATTCCACTTGTTCAATTCTGATTTTCAGTGAAGTATTCTCTTCACTCACTTTTTAAAAATCTTTTTCTAATTGTCCAATTGAGTTCTTTTGTTCTGTGGAATTTTTTTCCATTTCGCCAATTTTGTTTTTTAGAGAGCTGTTTTCTGTTTCCAGTTCACTAATCCTATTTTTCAAGGATTTTACTTCTTTATCCACTCTCTCTTTAACTGACTTCTCCAGGCTCTTTTCCCATTTTTCTTCTAGCTCCCTTGTGAGAGCCTTTTTAATCACTTCTATGAGGTTCATCTGTGCTGAGGAACAGACGATCTCCTCCTTTGGGGATTCACCTGGGGACTGCCTGTTTTTAGTCTCCTCAGGATTTAGAGTCTGCTCTCTATCTGTATAGAAGCTGTCAAGGGTTAAAGTCCTCTTCAGCTTCTTGCTCATTCTGTCTATTAATCAGAGACAAACTACCAAAGAAAAACAGAAAAAACTGGAGTCTTTCTTTGGGGGGGGGGCTGGGTGTGTTATCGAGCTTCCTCTACAGACTGCAGGGGGCAGCAGTGAGGCACTAGCTGGACTGTGCTGCGCCTGCGCTCTGAGATCCCAAAGTGTGCTGAGTCACTGAGCGGGGGGGAAGGGGGGGGCAGCCAGGTCCTGAGAGACTCCAGCTGTTTGGGGTTGTATTCTTCAGCCCCGGTGTTTTTAGCTTCTCTGCTGGGCTGTTGACTTGCTGCCGGAGCAAAGTATCCAAACCTGTAGCGAAGCTCTCCCCGCAGAGACGGCTACGATCACTCTCCACCCCCTCTCCAGTCTGCTCCTGTGCCCTCACTGCCGCTGCCCACCGCCTGCGCCCGATCTAAAACCGCCCCAGCCCTCCAGTAAAGACAGACCTTTCTTGGCGGATCTCAAGGATGGCTTCTCTTGGTAACTATTTGTGGGTTTTTTTCAGTCAAGCATTGATTCAGAGGCTTGTAATGAAATGGATAGTGAGAGAAAGCGTGGAGCTTATGCAGCTGTGAGCCTCCTCTCCGCCATCTTAACCGGAAGTCAGGAAGAAAATTAAAGTAAGAAAGAGAATGCTTCAATTTGTATTCAGACACATTGATCTTCTTTTCTTTTTTTTTTTTCCATCATAGGATTTTTCATCTTAAGTCCTTCAGAGTAGTTGTAGATCATCGGATTGCTGAGAATACCAAAGTTATTTGCAGCTATTATTCCAGAACATTGATATTATTTTGTATACAGTACATTTCACTTTGCTTGAGTTCATGGAAAACTTTCCAGTTTTGTTGTTGTTCTTGTTGTTGTTGTTGTTCTTGTTCTTGTTCTTGTTTTTGTTTTGTTTTGTTGTGTTTTGTTTTTACTAAGAGCATCCTTCTCATCATTTCTCATAGATCAATCATATAACATGACTTTCATAAACCACATTTTATTCAGTCATTCACTAATTGATGTATATCTGTTCAATTTCCAATTTTTGTCCAAAGAAGAGAGCTTCCACAAATATTTTTGTACTTATAGGTTCTTTTCCTTTAAAAAAAAAATCTTTTGGCATACTTGTCTAATTGTGGTGTTGTTAGGTCAAAAGATATGGATGAATTTGTAGCCATTTGGGCAGAGATCTTATGTTTAGATAATTTATTACTTGGGGCATGACTCTTACATTTTATAAATTTGATTCAGTTCCCTCTATGTTTGAGAAATAGGGCCTCACCAGAGAAACTTGCTTAAAAATTCTTTTTACAATTATTATTGCTAACTATATTCCTCCAATATATTCTACCCCTTCTCTCCTTTCAACCCCTCCCTCCTTAAAAGTATTTTCTTACTGACCACTTTCTCCCCCAGTATGTCCTCTCTTTTATCACCATTCCCCCCTTCCTGTACCCAATTCCCCTCCTCTTTTCCTGCAGGATAAGACATATTAAGACATATTGAATGTGTTTGTTATTTCATCTTTGAGCTAATTCTGATTGGAGTAAGGTTCACTCACTCATCTTCTCCTCTCCCTTTCCCCGTATTGTGTAAGCTTTTTTCTTGCCTCTTGTTTGTGGTAGTTAAAATTTACCATTACACTTCTCCTTTTCCCTTTCTCCCTGTACATTCCTTTTAACCATTTATTTCATCATTAAAAAAAAAAAAGATTGTATCACTTCATATTCAACTCACACCTATGCTCTCTGTCTATATAACTAATTTCTAAACTATTAAAATAAGAAGGAATAATAAAAATTTCCAATAAATTATGAGTATCATCCTCCCATGCAGGAATGTAATTAGATAAACCTTAAGTTCCTTAAGATATAATTTGTCCTTATTACCTCTTTATGTTTCTCCTGAGTGATGTATTTGAAAACCAACTTTTCTATTCAGCTCTGATCTTTTCATTACAAACACTTGAAAATCATCTTATTCATTGAATGACAAGGATTTGTTGATTGCAGTCCTAGCTTCAGTGGTCTCTGGAATATCACATTCCAAGTCCTCCAGTCCCTTCATGTAAAAACTGCTGAATCTTGTGTTACCCTGATTTTGGCTCCACTATATTTGATTGTTTCTTTCTGGATGCTTGCAATATTTTCTCCTTGACCTGGGAGTTCCAAAATTTGACTATAACATCTCTAGGAGTTTTCATTTTGGGATCTCTTTCAGGAGGTAGTCAGTGGATTCTTTCAATTTCTTTGGTTCTAGAATATCATGAAAATTTCCCTTGATAAATTCTTAAAAGATGATGCCCAGGCTCCTTTTTTGGTCATGATTTTAAGGTAGATCTATAATTTTTAAATTATATCTCCTGGATCTATTTTCCAGGTCAATTGTTTTCCCATGAAATAGTTCATCTTTTTACCAAAGCAAAACCAAAATCAAAAGACTTGATTTCTTACAATCATACCTTCCATTTTTTCAGTTTTTAAGGAATTATATTCCTCAGTGAGATTTTGTACCTCCTTTTCCATTTGGTATTTTTCTAAGGCATTACAGCCTTAACTGTATTATTAGCTTTTTGTATTCTCTTTTCACCAATATCAATTATTTCCCTAATTTTTCCTCTGTCTTACTTGATTTTCAAAATCACTTTTGAGTTCTCCATAGCCTGAGAGCAATTCTTATTTTTCTTGAAAGCTGTATATATAGGAACTTTGACTTTGTTATTTTTTTCCTAATTGTGTATTTTGAACTTTCAGCATCATTATAGTAACTTCCTTTGGTCAGAAACATTTGTTGTTGTCTGCTCATTTTCTGAGCCTATTACTTAGCTTTTAACTCTGTTAAAGTAGGGCTCTGTTTCCAGGGTGGAGGGTACATTGTCCCAAGCTTCAGGGATTTTATGCAGCTGCTTTCAGAGATTCTTCTAGGGACCTGATCACAAGCATTCTTTTCTGCCCTGTAACTGTTAGAAGAGTCCCTCACCCTTTTGCCCTTTTGTAGCGGTAAGATCTAGTATGTTAAAGCAATAATGTTCTGCTTGCTAGTGCTGGGACCAGAACTGTGCTGGTATGCTCTGTATATAGGCAGGGATTGCTGCCTGGCTTCCCACCCTGTTGATACAGACCTTTTCTGTTGAATTTCCAAGTCTTTTTCCATGTCTCTGAGTTCAGAGGTCTGGAAACTATCACTACTGCTGCTGATTTAGAAGTCCCTATACCTGTTCCTGTTTTACCGATGTGGGGCCAGGACCAGGGTTAGGACCAGTCATACATTGGAATTGTATATTGAACTCCCATCCTAGTGTCAGAGATGTTTTCTACTGACTTCATTTGTCTTTGGCTGGAAAAATGTTCTACTCTGCATTTTGGGATGTTCTGACACTCTAAAGTTTTAGAATCATTATTTAAAGAAATTTGGAACAGTTTTGGGGAGAGGTTATATGCATTTCTGCCATCATTCCACCATCATAGCTCTATTTACCACTCTCCAGTTATTTTTGAAGAAATTAAGTTTTAAAATTTTATCATGCCTTTGAACCTTTCTTCCTTATTTGAATTTACACAATCCCTTTACACAAACTCAAGGGAAATAAAGCCCTACTAGTCATATAATCCCAAAGTATGTTTCTTATGCATAACGGAAAAGCTTAAAGAGGTTAAACAATTTGTCCAAAAATCTGTAGCCAAAAGAGCATGCTTATATTTTCTCTAAACTGTTAACATCTGCTTTTCTATATTCTCAGTTACATTTCTGATTGAGCCAAGCATGTCATGCCTTTGCTAAGACATGAACTCCCATAAAACATCATCACTTGATTCCAGCGTTTCTGTCACTTCCACTTCACCAATCAGTTTTTTTCTTGTCAGTCAGTGTTAATACCACAGCAGAAGTTACCCTAGCAGCTTTCTCAAACTGCTGAAAGATGAAAATGTCAGGAACTGTCAGATTCCAGACAAAAACTGAATTTTCTGTTGAGTTTCAGATTATGAACATACTTGCTCATTTACATCACTATGAGCTTTGCAAAATGTGGCATGATATCCCTGGGAGATTCATTTTTCTTCTTCAATGAAACCTGTGAATAGTTGTATGCATGTGTATGCCCCAGGTACATACACACACACACACACACACACACACACTCACACACACGTGCACACGCACACACACACACATATAAGCTATCAATGATTTAGAAGAAATCAGAAAACACAGAAAATCTTCAAGATGATATTTTAATGTTAACAAGTCACTAATGATGAGTAGACAAATATATTAAATTTAATGAATAGCTTTATGATAAGTTAATTTCCCTGATATTGTAACTTGAATTTTCCAACTTTATTCTTAATTTTTAGCATTCAATGCACAAATCTAAATGAATCATACCCAAATGTCAAAGATTCCTTAATATAATAATTTATTTGTTTTATAAAATGTTTTCCCAAAAAAGAACTATATTGGATCTGAGATGAATATTATCTATTCTTGAGTTCAGTTCCTCTCAAGATTTGGACTTGCATTAGCGTATAAGAATATTAAAAAGTGAATATATTTTCCATCTAATATTATGTTCTTGTCTTTCCACTCCACACTATTTTTTCAAGTTTTTTGGGAGGCAATTGGGGTTAAGTACCTTGCCCAGTGTCACACAGCTAGTAAGTGTTTAGAATCTGAATCCAAATATGAATTCAGGCCTTCCTGATTCCAGGGCCAGTGCTCTGCACCATCTGGCTGCCCTAAGTATGATTCTTTTCCAAGAAGGAAGAGTTTTGTTTTTACTGATGACATATAAATGGAAAGTCATTTATGTCTATTGTTTATAAATAATATACATAAATGACTTTCCATGTATATGTCATTTTATTTATATATTTATTTTTATTTATATTTATATATATATAATATGACTAATATCATGTGGTATTTAAATCACTTTTTTCCATCATTGACAAGTCAAACAAGATATTCATATTTTAAAATCAGCAAATAATTTTGAAAACTTAGTGTAAACATAGAACTCATATATCTAAACTTGAAAGGGACTTTAGAGGATATGTAGTCCAATCCCCTTATTTAACAGATGAGAAAACTCAGGATTGAGGGAAACTGAATAATTTCTTTAAGGTTACACTCAATTCAAATATTTGAGGTGGGATTTGAATCTAACTCCTCTGATTCTACCTCCAGCATTCTTTGTTTTAGATCACAGAGTCCTAATCATTTATCTAAATGACCATGGCTGAAATAAAAGGAAGACAGGAAATTTTAATATCTGCTATTTTTGCTCTATTCCTCAACTGTATACCATTCCTTCCCCTCTTACACACCAACTCCCACTGGAGGACAAAAGAAAAATGATTGTTGAGGTAACAAATGAAAACAGCTATTAGCAAATAGAACCAAGTAGAGAGAGGAAAGTAGTGGACATTAATGGGAGAGACATAAGGAAGTGTGTGTGTGTGTGTGTGTGTGTGTGTGTGTGTGTGCTCCTGAGTCCTATATCTATTTACTCCTTCAGTGGTTACACTTAGGACACCAAGTGATTGAATGACATTCCATTTCTCCTCATATCAAATGTGATTTGGAATTTGCTCATATAAAAACAAAACAAAACAAAACACTGAAGCTAGAAATACTTTATGGAAATGATAATGACAGTCAAACTAATATATGAGTTCTCCTATTTAGAAAAATGCTTCTATGAAATATAAATATATAAAACAAAGATTGTAGAATGAAAACACCATTTATCCAATCCAGAATTTAGATGATTTAAAAGTCTACATGTTATCTGAGAAAATGACATAGTGACCAAGTGGTAACTGTGTGTGACAAAGTATTTGGGAAATCGGGAACATTGGCTAAAGAAAATATTTTTCAGGATTGTATTTTTCTGAGTAATGATCAGAAAAGCTAATAAACACGGAAATTTAGGAACATAGGATTTTTTTTCCTTCATCAAGGACAAAAAGACAGCATAATTAATCACGTAATGATTTGTGAACATACAATTTCTTCATCTGTCTTGCAGTGGCAATAGTGAGGAAAGATTACCCTTTGAAAAGTTTTTTTTTTCCCCTTTTTAAAAAGATATCCCATTAAAAGTAAGGCTGATATAATAGTTCAAATTTTCCTTCACTGGGGGTCAACCATGCTTTAGGATTGGCAATTATCAACATTTCTTTGGTGGGGATGAGAGGAAAGGGAAGAAGAGAGAAGTTAAATTAGGGGAACAAGGACATTTTGGCTAAAATGTAATCAATTTTCATTTTAATTAATTAATTATAGAATTAGATAGAAATTGATCTATGAATTTTTCCTAACCTCTCCTCCTTCATTTCTTGTTGCATATAAATATGGTACAAGTGGAATTAGTTTACCTCTATTCATTTTTAAATTAATTAAATAGTTTATTTAATATTTTCTCCAGTTACACTGAAAACTTTTTTTTTTTACATTTGTTCTTAAGATTTTGAGTTTTGGGTTCTCTTCCTTATCCCCACCCACAATTATGAAACCACATGTGAAGTTATGCAAAATATTTCCTTAAAATTCAAGTTATGTAAGAAAACATAGATCTTCCACCTCAATGAAAATAAGAATTCTCAAGAAAATTAAGTTAAAAATAGAGAGGTAGATTAATAGAGAATGTTTCAATCTATATACAGACTTGATCAGTTCCTTCTTTGAGTATGGATAGGATTTTTATCATAAGTCCTTCAGTGTAGTTGTGGATGATTTTACTACTGGGAATAACAAACAGCTGGTCATCCCAGAACATTGCTTTTATTTTGCATACAGCATATTTAACTTTGTTCATGGAGGACTTTCCAGGAGAGCAACTGCTGATCATTTTATAAATTAAGAAAAACATGCTTCAAAACTTTTTTTTTTTACAATTACTATTGTTAATTGTATTTTCCCCCATTTATTCTCTCTCCTTTCACCTTGTCTCTCTTCAGAAATGTTTTGCTATTGACCACTCCCTCCCCCAATATGCCACTGCTTTTAATACCCATTCCATTCCCCATCCTCTGCCTTCCCATATCCCATTCCCCTCCTACTTCCCTTCAAGGTAAAATAGATTTCTATACCCTTATTGATATGTGTGTGTGTGTGATTTCCTCTTTGAACCTAATCTGATGAGAATAAGGTTTTCACACACTCTCTCCTTCTCCTCTTCCCCTCCATTAAAAAATCTTTTACTTGCCTGTTTTTTTTATGGCAGATAATTTCCAGCATTCCACTTTTTCCTTTTCCTTTCTCCCAATACATTTCTTTCTCACCACCCATTTTCATCATCTTTTTAAAAAAAGATATTATCCCTTCATATTCAATTCACATCCATGTCCTCTGTGTATATATCCTTTTCTAATTTCCATAATAATGAAAATTTTCTAATGAGTTACAAGTATCATCTTGCCATGTAGGAATGTATATAGATAAAGCTTATACTTTCCTGATTACCTCCTTATGCTTCTCCAGAGTCCTGCATTTGAAAAATCAAATTTTCCATTTAGCCCTGGTCTTTTCCTCACAAATACTTGAAATTTCTCTGTTTCATTTAATACCCACCTTTTCCTTTGATGAATTATACTCAGTTTTGCTGGATAGGTGATTCTTGATTGCAATCCTAACTTTAATGCTTTGTGGAATACCACATCCCAAGCCCTCTAGTCCATTAATGTAAAAGTTGCTAAATCTTGTGACTTGATGACTCCACTGTACTTGAATTGTTTTTTGTTTGTTTGTTTGTTTTTCTGAATGCTTGCAATATTTTCTCCTTGACCAGTCAGTTTTATAATTTGGTTATATTTCTGGGAGTTTTTATTTTGGAATCTATTTCAGGAGATGATTGGTGGATTCTTTCAATTTCTATTTTACCCTTTATCTCTAGAATATCAGGCCAGTTGTCCTTGATAATTCTTTAAAAGATAATGGTGTAGGCTTTTTTTTTTTTTTTTTTAATCATGATACTAAGGGAGACCAATAACTTTTAAATAACCTCTTCTGGATCTATTTTCCATGTCAGTTGTTTTTCCAATGAAATATTTCACATTTTTTCTATTTTTTAATTTTGCTTTATTATATCTTGATTTCTCATAAAGTCATTACCTTCCATTTGCCCAATTCTATTTTTTCAGGAATTATTTTCCTCAATGAACTTTTGTACCTCCCTTCTAAACTGATCGATTTTTCTTTTTAAGCCACTATTCTCTTCATTTGTTTGGTTGTTTTTGTATTTCCTTTTGCATGTCTTGAAATTCTTTCCCTAATTTTTCCTCTGTCTCCCTTGATTTTCAAGTCCTTATTGGACCCAATTATTATTTTTCTTCAAGGCTTTGGATGTAAGAACTTCACTTTGTTGTCATCCTCTGAGTATGTGTTTTGATCCACCTTGTCAACATAATAACTTTCAATGGTCTGAAACTTTTTTTGTTGTTTTCTGTTCATTTTCATAGCCTGCTGCTTGGCTTTTAAATGCTTCTTAAAGTATGTCTCTGTTTCCAGAGTGAAGAGTACACTGCCCCCAGGCTTTGGAGATTTGGTGCAGCAGTTTTCAGAAATCCTAGGAATTTGACCACAAACTTTCTTTTCATCCTTGGAGCTCTTAGGTGTGTCCTGACTCACTGATCTAGTGTGCAGGCTGGAGTGGGGCTCTCCTGATTAGGATTGGGCTGGGACTGCACACCAGACACTCATCCCGTTGCCCTACACTGTTTCCATTGATCCTCTGAGTCCTCCCTGGTGTCTCTGGGTTGAGTCCAGGTGCCTCCAGCACTAATGCTGATTCAGAGATTCAGCCTCATTGACACTGAGGCTAGGAGTTGAAGCCAGGCTGCACTGAAATTGCATGCTGGGTTCTGGTTCCACAGATCCTTTTTGGGGACATTCCAGGTCCTTTTTCGTGTCTCTGACCTGAGAGGTCTCCTCCTGGAAGCCTCCTGGACTGCAGCTGATTCAGAGGTTAGACTCAGATTGAGCTGGGTCGGGATCTGGGGCTGCACAGTGTGTCCTGCTCCAGAGTGTTCCCCTCTTGTACTTCCACTCTGGTGTCATAGACCTTTTCTGCTGAGTTTCTAAGTTGCCTTCAGCTGGAAAATATTCTATTCTATATTTTGGGGTGTTTTGATGCTTTAAAATTTGTTTAGAGTTATTATTTAATGGGATTTGGAGGTTTGGGGGAGAGGTTGGGTAAGTTCCTACTTTTACTCTGCCATATTGGTTCTCTAATCATTTAAAGGATCTATAGATTATACCTTCATAAAAGAACAAACATAACATACCTCCAAATAAATTCAAAAGTAAAATGGACATTTTCCTAAGATATTAAAAAAAATAAAAATGTTGTTTATTAAAAACAGACTATTTTGAAAATGCTCTAAAACTGGGCTTTGGAAAAGTTTGAAATTACTTACTTTCTGCAGAGAGAAAATTATTCTGTTACAAAATTCACTCTCTGTGCTTTGCTATCATAGAATGTAAGCAATAATTGTATAGACATATAACTTGACAATAGAGTAGACAAGCCTGGGTATCTGTCAAGCCTGAATAAATAGGAAATATGTTATCGCTACATTGCTTCTTGTCTTTATCAGTCATCCCAGTATATTTTTTGTATTGTGAATCAGGAATTTGAGTACATGGAAACAGTATCTGAATAAAATATTTAAAGTTATAATTAAACATTCTTAAACTGAAGATATTGTTATATAGGTAGATTCATTACTTATTCATTCATTTATTCAACAAATATTTATTAAATCTCTACAAGATGTTGTGATCAAACATTTGGTAACACACAACTAAATAACTACAGCACCTTGTTTTAAAAACCGTCCATTCTACCAGAAGTAATAAAATATGTTAACAAGTAAAACTTATACAAATGAAAGGGTTGGATATATTTTTTCAAAGTCAGATCTGCCTGATTTTAAATTTGACGCTATATCTCTTCTCATCCTGAGGTATATTTGCATGAGATACTTCTTAGTCAGGAGGAATTTGAATTTAAGAAAAAAACAGAGAAGTTCAAGTGCATAAAAGGACATAAAAGATCAGGCGAGACTGTAATTTGACAAGGTTTACCCTTTTTATTTTTTATAAGACTTTGAGGTCTTAGTTCTAGGACTGATTCTGAAAGGAATGTTTCTACTTTCATTAATTGCTCATAGACCACTTTCTTTATATCATTAGATATGCAAGATTCTTGAAAGAAGGAACTGTCTTTTGCCTCTTTTTATATTTCCAATGTTTAATGCAGGAATTAATATAGTAGATGCTTAGTAAATGTCAATTGACTGAGTGAGATTATATTCTGCAATCTAGAGGTCTGAAATCAGCCACTTTTTCTTTTACATTTAATACTCTGTCAATTATTATATTCTCTTCATATTTGAATAAAAGTATTGGGATATAAATTTATCTTCTGCAGTCTCAAGAAAAAATTCCCTAAAAATATGATTTTAGACACGGAATTCTTATTTATATTAGCTCATTAACATCTTTTTCAATGAAGTTAAGTTGAGAATAGTACCAGAAAAAGTCACTAGATGATGATTGTGAGATGGCATTTTCTTGATTCTCTACAGCTGTTAAATTACTATGTTTTTAAAAATATAGTTTTTATGCAGATATCTGTATATATGTTGTTTTCCTTCAGTAGAATGATTATTTTGTCACTTTGTAATGATTAGTTATGTCTCATTGGTCATTTTCTTATCGGACCTTAAAGCAAAAATCAAACAGTTATTTGTGAAATATGTTGGAGCAAGGATGCCTTTTAAATATGCCTTGCCATCACTTTCAACTATAAAATTGTGGGATTTTTGTGAAATTTCAAAGGGCAAAGTATAGGGATTTGATGATTTGTTTACTGAATTTGTGGGATAAGAGAAATGAACAAAAATATAAAAATTTTGAGCTAGAGAGATAGAAAAAAAAGAAGGTATCATTGGTAGAATGGAGTCAAACCTAGAAGAACTGCTAAGAGGGATAAACAATGAGTTATATGTCAGATACAGAAATTCTGAAGTGCTGTTAGGTTACCCAAGTGGAAATTTTCACTAGGCTGTTGGAAATGAAGATTATAGCTTGGGGAAAAAGTTAGAGCTAGAGGTATAAATTTGAGAGTAATATATATGCAGATGATATTTGAAGTCTTCAGAGTGAATGAAATCTCTTAAGAAGAGAACATAAAGAGGAAGAAACGGCAGAGAGGTGATCGCTGAACTTCTGAAATGAGACAATTTGAAAATATGAGTGGGATTTATAGTGATAATGATAATAAGAACTGGCATACATAAATGTTTGAAGGTTTGTGAGGCTTTTTGTGGCATCTCATTTTGCCCTTACAACAACCATGTGATATGGATGTTATTATTATCATATCAATTTTACAAATGCAAAAGCAGAGACTGAAAGATTAAATGACTTATTCACACAACTGGCAAGTGACTGGGATGGAATTTGAATTCATGCCTTCCAGATCCCAAGGCCAGCACCATAATAAAAGTATTAAAAAAGGAAAGAAACTGAAAGATATAGAGAGACAGAGAGAGGAAGAGACAAGGACAGAGACAAAAAGAGGGATTTGCCAGTTGATTAATAAATAAAAGCATTATATTTACTCAAACCACTCAATAGGGAACAATGACCAGTAGTATAAGAAAATACTTTCACACCTTGGGAGTTCTCTAGAAAACTAAGTAGAAAAGTATCAGTCAAAATGTTAGAACTCAACTTGCTGTTATGCCTGAAGATATGGAAAATAATCCCAGATACTGCACTATAATTGCATTTTTAGCGGGTGAAAAGCATTCTAAACTGAGAAGAACATGAATGATTTCACATGGGAGATTGCATACTGATTGGGACTTTAAGGAATCTAGGAATTCTATGGAGATGAAAAGGGGATGTATTCAACAGCACTGGAGTTATGTTGTTTAGTAGCACAGAGTTAGGAAATAGAATGTTGAATGTGGGATCAATATGTTTGCATTCCATGACAATTTTCAAAATGTGCAACTTAGTACAGCATAAGCTACCTCATTGCTCTTTGTCTTCTGTACTTCAATTTCATTTAACCCTGACAAATCCTTGTACTCAGAAACTATTCAACATATTACAGTATTCTTGTGCAATATTTAGTGAAAATTTGCATTTTGTTAAGAACTGCATTTCAGAAGAGGATCTGGTTTCAAAACCTCTCTCTTAGCACTTATGTAACTGTTATAACACATCAGTTTCTTCACCTACTAAGTGAACAGAAAAATTCCTGATTTGCCATCCAAATCTCTAGCTTTTATCCTTACAGCTAAAAATCTGTAAAAGGAAAAGGGAAAGGGAATCTCTTTGTAATGATCACAGAAGACAGTCATTATTCGTGCTCAAAAAGGACCAAAATGCTAGATCTATGATGGAGTCAAGGTACTCTGTGTACAAGTGTGGCTGATTAGAACAATCAGATCTCAGAAGACTACCACAGGAAAAGTACAAATAGTCACTATCCACATGAACATTTGGAGTGCATCTTCTCCCAATTTGTGTAGCTCACATTTTGGGGGGGGGGGCAGGGTTAATGCAGTTTTGCCTTGCTGATATAGTACAAAATCTTCTTCGATTGATACTAAAGTTCATCTGGAGAGAACTTGATATTGTTCTTGTATTTATTACTTTTTATAATCTCTGTGTGAGTTTTTCCCTTGTGTTTTCCTTAAGATAATCTTTTAGGCAAATGTTTACCTTGTCATTCAAACTATAAAGTCAGCCCATCAGTATTGGTAGTAGAATTTGAATGCTTGACACTTCAGCTCAAGAAAGGACCTCAGTGTTTGATACCCTATCTTGCTAGGTAATCTTCAGAATTTTCCTAAAACAGTTTAAATGGAAGTGACTCAGTTTTCTGGTATGGAGCTGGTAGATTGCCAGGTTTCTCAGACTTAGAACAATAAAGTCATCATAGTGGCCCTGTAGATTTTCAGTTTGGCAGGCATACTAATATCTCTCCTTTCCCAAAATTCCTTTTGGAGCTTCTCAAATATTGGAATACTTTTGGGAATACATGCATCAGCCTCATCATATATGTGTTCATTCCTGGAAAGGAATTCATTGTAAATGAACTTAGCCACAAAATTCAAAATTTCTCCATTTTCTGTAATCATTATTTCCATGTATGAATAATAGGGTGCTGACTGGTGGAAAACCTTTGTTCTCTTTGTGTTAATTGTCAGGCCAAAATTAGCACAAACAGGAAAAATCAATCCATACTCTTGCATCTTAGTTTCAGAAGATATATTGAGTGTACAATCATCTGTGAACAAAAAGTCATGAACCAATTATGCCACTATTTTAGTCATGGTTTGTAGCCTTTTCAAGTTAAATAATTTACTAACTAACTGTAGTGGCTGACCTAGATGCCATTTTCATCCTATTGACAATAGTCAGAAACATTGCTAAAAGCTTGCAAAAAAGCATGGAGGCAAGTACACAGACCAGCTTCTCTCTATCAGTGATTAGGAAAGTATGAAAATATTATGTATTATCCAGAGCCCATTAATGCAAGCCATCATTGAATTGGCATACAAGAGTGATGAACTTTTCAGAGTACTCAATTTTTTTCATAATTTTCTACAAGTCCTCATGACTGACAGTATTAATAGCCTTGGTCAGATTGATGAACATTTTGTACTGATCTCTGTTTTTCTCATGCCAAATCTCTTGGAATTGTAAAGTAGCAAACACTACATCAACCATTCCTTGTCCCGTTCTCAATCTGCACTGACTTGCAAGTAAATAGCCATCTTTCGAGTGAAACATCAGCTGATCAAGGTAGAATCTTGCAAGAATCTTGCTGGTAATGACCAAAATAGACCCTTAAATTTTTCATAGGACAACATATTTCCTTTTCCTCTATAGAAATGGACAATGGAAACATGAAGAGGATCTATAAGTCTTTATGTAATTTTTCTTTACTCTCACCAGTACTTAGTGGTGGGAGTATGTGGACTAATGATGGTAGTGAGGTATAGTCCTACTAGTGGCAATTTCCTTGTCGTGAGTTTATCATTCATACATTTTTCAGAGATGTGAAAGCTTTTTGATTAAATTTAAGCTGATTGCAAAGCCTATGTCAGCTCCTCATCTCAGTGACTATCCAAAGGAATGTGCATCCAACACTTATTTGCTAAACTGACCTTTTTTAAGCAGCCTTGTTTCAGTCAGAGATGCTATTTGGATATGCTACCTACTGAGTTCTTCTGCAACAAGAGCTCTTTGGTTTTCAGGTCTCCAGAATTTCATGTTATTTTGGGGCATGCACACATTTCATGTAGATGAAATCATCTTCACAAAAGTTTTTTGTACATTTGTGTATGTGTGTGTTTCAACCATGGAGTAGTATCTCTGCCTTTGGTGGTAAACAGAACAGGTTAGGTTAGATGAAGCAATTTTAGGACACATATACTAGTTTCTTCTTTATGCCAGGAGATAAGCAGTAGATCCTTTTTTAAAAAGGCTGATCAAATGGAATAGGTTAGGTTCAAAGGACAAAACAGCCAATAACTTTAATAATATAGTGTTTGACAAACCCAAAGACCCCAGTTTTGGGGATAAGATTGCATTATTTGACAAAAATTTCTGGGAAAATTGGAAATTAGTATGGCAGAAACTAGGCATTGGCCCACACTTAACACCATACACCAAGATAAGGTCAAAATGGGTTCATGATCTAGGCATAAAGAATGATTATAAATGAATTGGAAGAGCATAGGATAGTTTACCTCTCAGACTTGTGAAAGAGGGAGGGATTTATGACCAAAGAAGAACAAGAGATCACTATTGACCACAAAATAGAAAATTTTGATTATATCAAATTGAAAATTTTTTGTACAAACAAAACAAATGCAGACAAGATTAGAAGGGAAACAATAAACTGGGAAAACATTTTTACAATCAAAGGTTCTGATAAAGGCCTCATTTCCAAAATATATAGAGAATTGACTCTAATTTATAAGAAATCAAACCATTCTCCAATTGATAAATGGTGAAAGGATATGAACAGACAATTCTCAGATGAAGAAATTGAAATTATTTATAGCCATATGAAAATATGTTCCAAATTATTATTAATCAGAGAAATGCAAATTAAGACAACTCTGAAATACCACTACACACCTGTCAGATTGGCTAAGATGACAGGAAAAAATAATGATGAATGTTGGAGGGGATGCGGGAAAACTGGGACACTGATGCATTGTTGGTGGAGTTGTGAACAAATCCAAACATTCTGGAGAGCAATCTGGAATTATGCCCAAAAAGTTATCAAACTGTGCATACCCTTTGATCCAGCAGTGTTTCTATTGGGCTTATATCCCAAAGAAATACTAAAGAAGGGAAAGGGACCCGTATGTGCCAAAATGTTTGTGACAGCCCTGTTTGTAGTGGCTAGAAACTGGAAAATGAATGGATGCCCATCAATTGGAGAATGGATGGGTAAATTGTGGTATTTGAATGTTATGGAATATTATTGTTCTGTAAGAAATGACCAGCAGGATGAATACAGAGAGGACTGGCGAGACTTACATGAACTGATGCTAAGTGAAATGAGCAGAATCAGGAGATCATTATATACCTCAACACCAATACTGTTTGAGAATTATATATGCTTATATATGCTCTCTTATCAAAGGTGTGAATTTTGTAGAGCTATAATAAGTACTAAGTACATGTACTGAACTAGAGAACTGTTAAGCACCATGCTAAATTAGATAACTATTGTCTCTATCAATTCCACTGACTTAGTACCTCGTTTCAAGTTCTGGCCCATAATATTCAGCAGTCCATTGTCACAGGATTTCAACTTGGCAAAAATGGTAAAATGGCATGGTTGATGTATTTTGACTTACATATAAATTGGGATTAAGTGAAGCATAATTTCTGAAGGCATCAGCAACATTCTCCCTTCCTTTAGAGTCCAGTGGAAAGACAAAAGTTGAGATGACTCATAACAGCTTAGGTTGCAGTAATGACCTTGCATTTTTATTGTCTTACCAACTTTAAGCATTTCACAGGAATTGCTTCTACCTTCCCTGTGGTCTATTGGAATAAATTGTTCATGAAATCATGGGTAAAAGTGGGGTGGCAGGTGGATAAGAAAGGTAAAAAGCAGCCCTGAAAAGGGTGCTCAGCAGTCCTCAAATCAAAGGTAAAAGTGTTTCCTAAACAACTATACACTATAAAGAGTATCAACTGCTCAAAGTCTAGAAGCAGAATTAATTATTCCTCATCATAAGATAATAGGAAGAGGCACTTTGTTTCCCTCAATTCGATTACATTCAACAAACACTTATTAACTGGACATATTTATTGACTCCAGGGAGGGTTCCAGTGGATAAAGAGAGGCTGATAAAATCAAGAAGGATGTATAGAGCAAACTAAATAGAGATGAATAGGTAGATAGATACAGGGAGAACGGTTTGTTCTGAAAGGGGAAAGACTTTATTTAAAAAAGAGAGAGGAGAGAAATATGATGTGATCGTGATTGATGTAAAGGGATTGTAAAATTGAGAGAAAAAGGTGCTCATAGTACAGGGCCTTTATATCATAGTAACATAGTCAAGTTTCTTTTCCAGTGTGGTAAAAATCAGGGTGCAAAGGGATTTTGGGCATGGTGGGAAATGTGATAGTGTCAACAATTTAAGAATAAAAGAATTGCCATGAAACAGTTAGACCATAACTGAGATTTGATAAATTAATTACTAGTGGACATAGTTGTGTGATTTTCAGTAATGGCATTCAGTAACATGTGGTTAAAAAGAGAAGAGTAGAAAAGCAAAAGTATCCTAAAGTATGAGTTTGGCAAAGCATGGTTAGAAATAGAAAAAAAGTATATATTTCAAGGATAAACTATACAGTCAAGATTGTGAAAGAAAGGCAGCATGGTATAAGGCAACAGAGATCCTATGAAAACAAGGATGGTTAGATTAACTCAAATTTGTAGTAAAAATGAAAAAATTAGGAAGATCTGGACTAGGGAACAGATGAAAGATAGGCAAATGTGATCGAAAAGAAGTCAAAAAGAAGAATTTTAAAGTTCTGAATGCTGGGCATCTGAGGCTAAGGGAAAGTACAGATCATAGGAGTTTAGACATGTATGAATGGAGAATCCATGATATTTAAGACTCCTCTCTCTCTCTCTCTCTCTCTCTCTCTCTCTCTCTCTCTCTCTCTCTCTCTCTCTCTCTGTCTCTGTGTCTTTCTGTTTCTCTTTGTCTCTCTCGCTATAGATATAGATAGATGCTATCTATATCTATACACAGAGAGATAGAGTTAGAAGGAGATAGATATAAATATAAAATCTGTGTGTAGCTATTTGAATATAAGGCTAAGTGTTAGACAAAACATGTAGGACATGAGCTAGGAATTTAAATCCTTAAAAAAAGAGAGAGAGAGAGAGAGAGAAGATGATCCTAGAATCCAGTAAATGATTAGAGCATGCAAGGTGTGAACTTCAGAGATATATCCAGATTGATCTTACTATTCCTCAAACAAAACAAGTCCATTTCTTATCTCTGTGCCTCTTTCTTTCTGTTCCTTTTATCCTTTTTGTTTGGAATATATTTCTGTCTTAACTTGTCTATAAAACCCTTTTTTTTTCCCCTTAAGATTCACTTTAAGAACTTCCTTCTACTTGAAACCTTTCCTTATAATGTTAGTTCACAATTATTTTATTTTCCTTAGTTACCTGTATATATTCTATATGTACTTCACTGTGTATACATGTTATCCCCTGCTACTTAATGTAAGTTTCTAAAGAGTAAGAATTTTTGTCATTGTATCTCTAACCCTTAAATCAATTCTTGGTAGATTATAGATAGTGGATAAATGTTTATTGACTTATTTGATATATAATGGCTACAAATAGAAGAAGTGTGGTTGTTTTTCTCCAGATTCTATAAATCAGTAAAGATTAAATAATATGTCTACATGGGTCAATAGGTTTTGAAAAGAGGAAACTTCTAGATCTATTCCCCCAGAAAGAATAATTTTAGAGTTATATCCATCTATGCCCAGTAATGGGGAGAAAAATAGAACTTTAAGGATGGATTTAGGTATTGGACAGAGCTGCTGTCTTCTTGAAAACTTTTCGTAATTGTTGTTTACTTAAATAATAATAAAAACAAATCAGAATATTGGTTTCAATATGATAACCTACCATCACCTCCCAAGCACCTATCTACCACTTGAAGATAAGTATCCATGTATTTGCAAATAAGCAAGATTTCAAATTCTATCACTAAGAATTCTGATTAGAGTCAATTCTTAGTGGTACAATGATAGATAAGGAAGACTGAAATACTAAGGAAACTATCATTTCCTAGTGTAAGCTTCTACTAGCCCAGAATTACCAAGTTTTGTATTCATAAATACTTTACCTTGGGAATATAGCTTATGTCTAGAGTTATACAGATGTACAAATGTGGATAAAAGATTATCCAGTTCTGAAACAGGGATTCAACATAGCAATGCATTCATTATGCATAGGATAACTTTCATTCTACTTCACAGAAAATATAAAAAATGTAGGAAATTACTGGAATTGTTTTAATGCATAAAATGTGGAGTTGACTCTCCAAAGTCCATAAGTAATTTTCCAGAGTGTTGCACACAACATCACAATCATAGCATCTTTGATGGAGAAATCCCAAGGTTGTCTGATCTAACAGATGAATTATCTGACTTCTAATTACAATTAAGGAAAACAAAAGCCGGAGATGTGATAACTTCTCACACAACTATTAAGAGTCAAAAGGGAAATTTGAAATTAAAATAAATGATTGTAGCACCAATGGTCTTTTCCATGTACCAGGCAGATCCTAAAATTCTCCAAAGTTTTAATGCTATCTTATATATTGTATCTCCAGGAAGGAAACCAAACCATATTATATATATAAAATGACAAAACCATACACACACACACACACACACACATATATATATATATAACACCAAACTCTAACATTCTACCAAGTGTCACTTTCCAGAGTATTCCTCTGAATACATATTCAGTCTTCTAGACTTATAGTGTCACTTTATTGTTTGGTTTCCTTTAAAGAGCTAAAAACAGGGCTGTTAATTCCCCTTTCTTTAGTGAGTTTCCCTTTACCTCTAAGAATTATATAGGCATTCAGTTTAATAAACTGTATTTAGAATCTGCACAATCCCAAGTGGTTGTGCAAGGACTCATTCTTGGGATACTAGTTAAACTTCATCCCCATTGGATCCACATTATTTGAATAGCATGTTAAGAGACACACAAAATTCAAATGTCTTGGAAGAGTTACCAGGTCATGGACTTTAAATTTTCTTGCTACTCCTGGAAGCACTAGAGGTGTCTTGTCTTTGAGCAAAAAACAAGTGGTTAAGAAATTCTTCTTGTCTCAATTCTTGAAATTTTGATTTTCCTCTGGAAAGCCGAGAAACTATCACTGCTAAAGAAATCTCCCCTTCTCATATTGAAAGGAAAAAGTCTACAATCACACCACTCAGGATGTCCTCAAGTAACAGAATCTTCTGTAACTAAGATCATGTGGCTACCCACTACCTGCTGGTGTCTTTCTAAGGCTATGATCAACAATCAAACATCATGCAACACTTTTTTCTCTATGATAATATTAGAGATTATGTAGCTCATACATAATCCTACTTCAAGGCAATCATTATATATATATATATATATATATATATATATTTGAATAGGCAGAAGAGGCCTGTTCACACATCTGAAGATCTTGGTCCTGATCTCTCCATAAATAAGAAAAAAAGAGAAAGTTCTCTTTTAAATACTAAACATAGAAGCAGCTTTTTCTATAATAGTCTGCTTCTTGAGAGTGAAAATTAAAAAACTATGCTAGCATTAGTGAATATCATGCTAGATGAGACACCATTGGAAATACTCATGTTCTTCACTGCAAAGGATGATCAGAATTTCAAAGATTAAGAGTCTCTTTTTAACCCATCAGGTTAATTAGGGTATTCACTTGATTAACCTCTTAAATTATATTTTCCTTATGATTTCTTAGTCCAGTTCTATGATATAAAAACAGAATAAAATCCATGAATTTTGCATATAAATCATATTACCATGTAAGTTAGCTTTATTGTGTGTTATTTTATCATCAAAAAGTGATTAGAAGGAAGGAATCTGAAGATTTCTTCAATGTTCATGATAAGCATATTCTTTACTACAAAATAGATGAGAGAGAGGGGAAATCATTAGAACCAAAGGATAAAGATAACTGCTTCTTTCATAAAAAAAAAAAAAAGCTTTTATTCCATCAGTGTCTCTTAAACAATAAAAAAAATAATAATTGTTGCTCTAAATTGATCTTTCTTTTGTTTATGTGATTGGTCCTACATAAATAAGTGTAACTGGGATTTGATTATCCCTCAGGGACAGGACTCAGAAATAACAATAATATTTTATAGAGAGTGTCAATTGGTTTGCCCTTCTAAGCAGTTTTCTTCATAGCTATATTTTTTATAAAATGAAAGCCAGTAGATGCAGAAAGGCCGTGATTTACAAGGCTGCATAAAGGTCTTGGTGATTCTTGGTGATTCAAGATTAAAGAAACTACTAATCATTTATAGAACAATTACATTGATACTTGAAGAGATTGCAATATTGTCTTTATGGCTGGTCCTGCACCAATATATATCACAATTCATTCACACCATTATAGATTACAATTGATCACTATCCTTCTATTAATGCTTATAAACTATTGTTCAAGTTGTTCTCCAAGCATGCCTTTATTGACACATTATATAATTTTGATATTAATTGAAATCCAACTGACTCATCTATAATTTGCAGACTGTTTTTATAGAAATCAGTACACTTATTTTTTAGTTTGTGTTACCTCTGATATTCTCTGTGAGTTTGGAAACATCATTGACAGAGGCTTAGCAATCATATCAGCTTCTTTTACCTAATTTTGACATTTAGAGAATTCATTGGGGGATTCTGTATGATCAAGGACACTAGTCACTTGAAAGGAAAATATATGCAAAAGGGAGAGAAAGATGACAAAGCACAATTTATCTGTATCACAATAATGCTAAAGAGCAGCCCTGGGGAAAGTTGGTGATAGCTGGGAGATATTCTTTTCTTCACCTACAAGATGAAATATATTATCAACAAGAGAATTCAAATTGCAGAGGAAAAGTATAGGCACATACATATAGAAATAATATATGTGTGTGTATGTGTGGGTGTGTGTATACACACACACATACATATATATGTATAATATTTGCAAGTAAATGTTTTAATTTTACTTATTTTAGAGATAAAAATTATTGTCCATCATTTTCAAAGATAACCAAAATGACATTACATGTTATAATGGAGTTACGGTGTGTACAACCAATATGAGCTCAGAATGATCTGCCACAGATTGCTCACAAATAGTCCACATAAACATTTGAAGTAGCCTCTCCAATTTTGTGTATTTCACATTTACTTTGGGCTAATTCAATTATGCTTAGCTTATAGAACACAGCACCTTCTCTCATGGGGTATGTTATGCTGAGTAGTTCTATGTCAGTATCTCCTATATCATATAATCAGTCCTATTTTTTTATTATTTATTTGTGTTTTTTGTTATATCTTTTTTAACATATAAAACATATGCATGAGTAATTTTTCAACATTGACCCTTGCAAAAACTTCTCTTTTAACTTTTCCCCTCCTTTCCTTCACCCCCTCCCCTAGATGGCAGGTAGTCCCATACATGTTAAATATGTTAAAGTGTATGTTCAATACAATATATGTATACATATTTATATAATTATCTTGCTGCACAAGAAAAATTGGATTTAGAAAGAAGGTAAAAATAATCTGAGTAGAAAAAAAACAAAAATGCAAGCAAACAATAAGAGTGGAAATTCTATGTTGTGGTCCATATTCATTTCTCAGTGTTCTTTCTCTAGGTATAACCACTTCTGTTCCTTACTGATCAATTGGAACTGATTTAGATCCTCTCATTTTTGAAGAGAGCCACATCCATCAGAATTGATCATCATATAGTCTTGTTGTTGCTGAATGATCTCCTGGTTCTGCTCATTTCACTTAGCATCAGTTCATGTTAGTCTCTCCAAGCCTCTCTGTATTCATCCTGTTGGTCATTTCTTACAGAACAATACTGTTCTGTAACATTCATATACCACAATTTATTCAGCCATTCTGCAATTGGTGGGCAGCCATTCAATTTCAAGATTCTAGCCACTACAAAAGGGCTGCCACAAACATTTTTGCACATGTGGGTCCCTTTCCCTTTTTCAGTATCTATTTGGGTTATAAGCTCAATAGTAACACTGCTGAGTCAAAGAGTATGCAAGTTTGATAACTTTTTGAGTATAGTTTCAAATTGCTCTCCAGAATGATTGGATCCGTTCCCAACTCCACCAACAATACCAGTTTTCCCACATCCCCTCCAACATTCATCATTATCTTTTCCTGTCATCTTAGTCAATCTGACAGATATGTAGTGGTGTCTCAGAGTTGTCTTAATTTACATTTCTCTAATCAATAATGATTTGGAACACCTCTTCATATGATTAGAAATTGTTTCAATTTCTTCATCTGAAAATTGTCTTCATATCCTTTGACCATTTGTCAATAGGAGAATGGCTTGATTTCTTATAAATTAGAGTCAGTTCTCTATATGTTTTGGAAATGAGGCCTTTATCAGAACCCTTAGCTGTAAAAATGTTTTCCCAGTTTATTGCTTCCCTTATAATCCTGTCCACATTAGTTTTTTGGTACAAAATATAATAGAAATTTTTTATTTTGTGATAATTAATGACCTCTAGTTCTTCTATGGTCACAAATTCCTTCCTTCTCCACAGGTCTGAGAGGTAAACTATCCTATGCTCTTCTAATTTATTTGTAATCACATTCTTTATGCCTAGATCATGAACCCATTTTGATCTTATCTTGATGTATGGTGTTAAGTGTGAATCAATGCCTAGTTTCTGCCATATCAATTTCCAATTTTTGTCAAATAGTTTTTGTCAAATAGTGAATTCTCATTCCAAAAGTTGGGGTCTTTGAGTTTGTCAAACACTAGATTGCTAATTGACTATTTGTCCTGTGAAACTAACCTATTCCACTGATCAACTAGTCTATTTCTTAGGCAATACCAAATGGTTTTGTTGATCTCTGTTTTGTAATATAGTTTTAGATCAGGTACAGCTAGGCCACCTTCATTTGCTTTGCTTTTAATTAATTCGCTTGAAATTCTTGACCTTTTGTTCTTCCAGATGAATTTTGATTTTTTTTTCTAGGTCATTAAAACGGTTTCTTAGGAGTCAGATTGGTATAGCACTTAATATATAGATTAGTTTAGGTATTATTATCATCTTTATTATATTCTCTAGACCTCTCCAGGAGCACTTAATATTTTTCCAATTGTTTAGTTATGACTTTATTTGTGTGGAAAGTGTTTTGTAGTTTTGCTCATATACTTCCTGACTTTCCTTTAGCAGATTCCAAATATTTTATACTATCGACAGTTGTTTTAAATAAAATTTCTCTTTGTATCTCTTACTGTTGGATTTTCTTAGTGATGTATAAAAATGCTGATGATTTATGTAGAATTATTTTGTATCCTGCAACTTTGCTAAAGTATACAATCAGTTCTAAAGTCCTTAAGCGATACCTTGAGAGTGTCCTTATAACACTTTTTCTGACCACCTTGTAGAAACTGATGCTGAAAGATTAGATGATGTGTCCAGTATTCCACAGCTATTCAGTATCTTAATCACAATTTAAACTTAGGTATTTGTGACTCCATATTCTTTGCTGTATCTACTATAATGCTTGTTGTTCAGTTTTTCAGCTATGTCAGACTGTTTGTAATTCTGTGAACCATATTATACCAGTACTGTCCATGGAGTTTTCTTGGCAAAAGAACTTTATCATTTTCTTCTCCAAAGTATTAGGACAAACAGATATTAAGTGACTTTCTCAGGTCACACAACTAGTAATTGTCTGAGCCCAGATTTAAACTCAAATCTCTCTAACTCCAGGCCCAGTGCTCTATGGACTTATTAATCTGACTACCTCTATTGTTTTGCCTAACTAACCTGCTTAGCGGACTTGAATAGATTTGTCTTCATAAATTCTTGAGTATTTTTGTTCTGGTTTGGTGTGGTTTTTTTTTTCTTTTTTTATTTATTTATATTTGTCTAAAGTCCTTAAGTAGAAGGATAAACAAATATATTTTAGGGATCCAGTAGAAGAATTATTGTATTTAGTGTAAGAGACTGTTAGATGGCACTTTGGGCCTGGAGTCAGACTTTACTTCAAATGTGGCCTCAAACATTTACCTAACCTATTATCTTGGGCAATTCATTTAACCTTGTTTGCCTTAGTTTCTACATCTGTAAAATAAGCTAAAGAAGGAAATGCAAACCACTTTAGTATTTTTGTCAGGAAACTCTGAATGGGGCCATAATGAATCAGACGTAACTGAAACAAACAACAAATGAAAGCCAAAGGTAAGAGTAGCTGACATTCATAAAGCATAGTTTTAGAGATGTATTGGACATCTAATTCAAACTTTTCATTTTACAGATAAATAAGAGGCCTAGAATGAAAGGAAAAAAAAAACTTCCTCAAGATAAAACAAGTAGCAAATTAAAAACTAGGATTTGAATCCCAAGCCCCAGCTTCCATATTCTATACTTGCACCCAGTCATACTGCTTCCTCATTGTAATGCTAATACTGATTCTACTATTCCCCTGTGGGTTGGATTCTGTCTGCATTCTACAGAGATTAGTAGACATCCTGTATACTTAATAATTTGGGAAATAGACTTCACAAGCAGCCCTAGGAACTTCAGTTTCTAATAGCTTTTCTGGTCAAATTCCTAACTGTAGAAATCAGATTGTTAGTTAGCTAGTTAGCAAAGATGCCCAGAGGGATTGATAACATGGGCAGAATAGTGCTCATGAAAATTCAACAAATTAGAGGAAAGAGGGATATAAATTTTAAATTTTGTTGAGGGAAAGTATATTGACATCAAATAATGAGATACCCAATAATCATCAAAGAAAGTATTAAATGTAAATAGCCCCATTCAACAGAGACCCTAGATGAAATTTATTAATACATCCAGGACACAATCTGTAATTTGACCTAAAGAGTAAAAGGAATGTGCTTTGGTAGCAAATGTTTACCACATCATTAATCAGTGTGATGTTTACAAGAAAATAAGAAATAATAAACAAAAATGACAGGCAAAAATGGAAGCTGAGGGAAGGGAAAAGAGGGAGGAAACAAAGAGATTCTGTAATGACTAGAAGCCAAGATATATAGATTTTTAGAACTGAGAGGACCAGAAAGATCATCTAGTTCAATTTTCTTGTTTTTAGAAGAAAATACCAATCCCATGGAGGCAAATTGACTTTTGCTAGTATAAAATTTTAATTAAAAGCCAAGAATCTTGGTATCCAATATAGGATTCTCACCTTCTTTACCATGTTCCCTCTTATTAAAAGAACATGTAGAGAAAATATATAATATCAAAGAAGATACATTTGAAAGAATCACCATGATTACTCTTTGAGTCATGAAATCTTACAAAGCAGGGAAAAGCTTTCTTGGAGTCTGATGAAAGCTGGTAAGGAGCCTCATTACTAAGAACTTGCTGCAATAGGCAGCAAGTTCCATACACATTCAGCTTTCTCATTCATATAAAATCTTTATGAGAATAACTTTTCTCCATTGGTAGCATTGGTCAATCAATCAGTCAGTAGACATTTTCAAAGTGTCTTCTTTTTGTCAGGCACTGTAAAAGGTCTGTAGATAAAAAGGCAAAACTAAAGCATTATTTTATATATTTTTATAGCAGCTTAGTGAAATCTAGAAAGGACCATACCCAACAAGAAATAATAGTAAGCAGTCTCAAGTACAATTGAATAGAAAAGAAATATGGCGGTAGAGAATAGTTTCACTTAGCTGATGAATTCAAAAATAGATTACAAGGGGTTAAGAAATTAATGAGAGGGGATGAAGTAAAGGCAATGAATAAAGATATGTCTTCAGAAGTTTTGCTGAGAAAGGGAAGAAAATAAAGATGACAGCTAGAATTTTGTGTATAATTTCCTATTATAGAATGTATTTTGATGGTAATCCAATTGGCCTAGCAATAGAAAAAAAAAATTAATTTGATTTGTTGATTTTCAATGTTTATTGATTTTAAAACTTAGATTCATTTTTTTAAAGGAAGAATTGAAGGATTCTCTCAAATAAAACTTTTCCTGTGCAGGAATTAAAATTATGTGAGATGGCATGTGATTTAATAAGTACTTAGACAACAAGCAAAGAACAAAACAAAGACACCTACTTTGATCGATGCTTGTTCCTGAAGTTAAGGAGATGTCACGTGCATTGTTCAAATAAATAGGTTTTTTGATAGTATCAAGTTGTCCAATATTTCTAATCTGTGGATTTCTGCTTCACTGAAGTCTCTCTCTGCCCTACAAGCTTTCTTCCTTAAATATACCAGACCTTTGGCTATTTACCTAGTGTACCATAATACTACAAAGCATTTTGAGGTACTTTAACTACAGTGTGAAAGGGAATTCTTGAAGCATACATAATAGGGGTAGGGGGAGAATAGAAGGATACAAAGTAAAATATTAGGGAAATCATATGTGGGTGATCAAAAAAGTTATTTTGTGCAAGCCTTTATCTAGGCATTACCATGTACCCAGCACTGTGCTAAGTTCTTTACAAATATTTCCTCATTTTATCCTCACAACAAAAATATGAGGAAAACGTGGTTGTTATCCCCATAAGCAGTTTAGAAAACTGAGACAAGCAGAGGTTAAGTAATTTGCTGAGAGTCACATACCTAATAATTATCTGAGACTGCATTTGAACACATCTAATTGGCATTATAGGTCCATCTTTCTATTCACTTTGCCACTTCTGTATCCTAATAGGAAATCAATTACATTAACATCCATCCATTTATTATTATTAAATATTCTTTACATTAAATAAATAACTTAATATTCCTTATATTCTTGCATATTATACTATCACTCTATCTTGACCTAAGTGGCATACCTTGAAGCATGTCAGGAGTGAAGGGAAAATATAGAAATTTTGCTGGCTATGGACCAGTCCTTAAGTCTAGACCTCATTTACTACCACAAGGAAGGAAGAGAATTAGAATTTCTCTAAGCATCAATAGGCCTTGGTTAAAACCAAAACCATTAGAGAAAGAATAAATAGTGATCAGGAAAAATTGGACTTCAAGGCAAAGCAAGTAATTTCCATTTTATGTGTTGTGACTTACTATGAGAGGACACATTAATGTTAGAATCATCATGGCTTCAAAAATCTACATTCAAATTCCATCCCTGAAGCCTAATAGCTCTATGATCAGAGTGAAATTTCTTAATTTTTCGAGCTTTTATTTATCTATAAAAGACAATGCTGATATATGTAGTATGTGCCTAACAGTGTTGCTATAAGTTTCTAATAATGTGTATAAGAGGTTCTTCCTAAATTTTAATATGGATTTATAAATGCCCGTGAATATTCAAATTCTACTTTGGGAAAAAGTCATTCAACTTCTCAGGATTTAGGTTTTCTTCTGAGTACATATGCACATGTCAAGTACACAATGTCACCACAAATCCAAGTATACTCATATACAAATACTAATATGAAAATGCACGGAGACACACAAATTGATGCATTTGTATGCACAAGCACATATACAAAGACATATACACACAAAAGAACAATTGAATTTATGTGCAATACTCAGATATACATAAACATATATTCATATGAACAAATATGAAAATGAACCAATGTATAAATGTACAATTATTATGCACATAATCAAAACAAAATATATTGTGTAGATACAAATATATAGGTACATATATACCTGAACACTCATACACATTTGTGTATACATGATGTAAACATCTGCACAGATATACTCATAAATTCATTCCTGTGCACATACACAATACAGGTGCATAAATGTAATATGCATACACATTCATGGAAAGATAGAAGCACTCATACATACATCTATACAAACACACACACAAGCATACATGATGCAGATATACACTAATGCATACTCATACTCATACATATACATACAAATATTTGCATATCTATAGAATATAGATATCTACCTATACATCCATATACAAACACAAACATACATATATTACATAAGTATATTTTGTAATATCTATAGAACTGAGAACACATATATATACACATACAAACTGTATATACAGACTGTACTTACATGGGTAGTTTGTAAATATATTTGTTCAAATATATTTACAATGCACATATAAGTAGAGTTCATATCTGTCCATACATTCATGTACTCTCATTCATATACAAACACACATTGCAGTAAAAAATATGAGCATAATGAATACATATATATACATATATAAGTATATACATGACATATACAATATAATATACATTTGCATTCCATAATACAGTTCTACAAATTCACATACATGTGTATATTACATTAATATGTACATAAATACACATACACATAGTACAGATGAACTTATACAAATATGCATTTATTCTCAATCAAATCTGATATTTTGACTTACCTGATGTATGTAATTAACTAACCACTAATCTGAATGTCAGTTTCCTTATTTATAAATTAAAGATGTTAGAATAGATAAACTTCAAGATTCTTTCTATATGTAAAATTATATTTTTACTCCAAGGATCATAGAAGCAAAAAGGCATTTGTGACCCTAGGCAATGCTTTAAAAAAAAAAAAACCCTCTAACCCTCAGTTGTTCTTCATGAATATTACTACCTACTAAATACTTTGAACACATGCTTCATTAAGCATAGCTATAATAATGATATTAAGAACAACAATAATAGTGGTAAAATATAAATAAAGAGATCTTGTGTTACTTTACCACAAACATACACACATACATAATACACATGTACAGACACATACACACAGACACACATACACATACACACACACAAAGTTATGTTATTGATGGCTTCTATTTTTCTGGCCCTATTACCAGTTTTACTGTATTTTCAGACTTTCTTCATTCTTAATAACCTGGGCTATTGCCAGGCTTTAAATTCAAATCAGACTTCACAGTTCTGTTTCAAGGGAACATTTTATTTAAAGTCTTTGTAGCATAGTGGATAAATTATGGATGCAGAATTTGGAAGACCTTGTTTCAGGTTCTTCTGATACATTGACTATTGCACCTACCTCACAGGGTTGTTTTGAGGTAATTACATATAAAGCTCTTTTCTCATTTTAAGAAATGCATAAATGAAAGTTATTATTATAATTCTTATTTTATTTGCTGTTATTGTTATTATTATTATAATTCTGTGATTCTTTTTTCTGTGATCTGACCAAATTCCAGGATATTATATGATGGAGCAAGATCTCTCACTCCTTTTTAATTCTAAGCCCCTCTTCTCCTTCTTTATTCACTGACACTTTATCTTGATAAGCAAATGTGAGACAAATTCAACCAACTTATTCAATGTACTGTACACAATTTCCTTAAAAATGTTAAAGTTGTAGTATTTCCCCAAGAGAGTATTTTGACAATGCTAGACACACCTTATTTTATTAAAGCTCTTTTTTTTCTTTTCAAAATGTATGCATTGATAATTTTCATTATTTACCCCCACAAAATCCTATGTTCCAAAAATTTTCTCTCTCTTTTCCCTCCAACTCTGCCCAATATATGCCAAGCAATCCAATAAATGTCAAATATATGTAATTCTTTCACATATACTTCCAAGCAATTCAATATATGCATATGCCAAACATAAGTAATTCTTTCACACACACAGCCACAATCTGATGCTGCACAAGAAAAATCAGTTTAAAAAGGAAAAAAAATGAGAAAGAAAACAAAATACAAATAAACAAGAACAAAAAAGTAAAAATACTATATTATGATTCACATTCAGTTCCCACAGTCCTTTCTCTGGTGACTCTCTCCATCACAAGACCTTTAGAACTGGCCTCAATCACCTCATTGCTGAAAAGAGTTGTGTCCATCAGAATCAGTCATCACATTATCTTGCTTTTTTGCTGGTTCTTCTGGATCTACTCACTTCACTTGCTATCAGTTCATTTAAATCTCTCTAGGCCTCTCTGAAATTATCCAGCTGATTGTTCTTATAGAACTATGATATTCCATTATATTCATATACCTTAAATTATTCATCCATTCTCTAACTGATAGGCTTCCCATTTACTTTCCAGTTCCTTGCCACTACAAAAAGGGCTGTTAAAAATATTTTTGCACATGTGAGTCCTTTTCCCTTTTTTGTGATCTCTTTAGGATACAGACCAAGTAGAAACAGTTCTGAATCAAAGGATATACGTAGTTTGTTAGCCTTTGGGCATAGTTCCACATTGCTTTTAAGAATATTTGGATCAGTTCACAACTCCACCGACAATGTATTAGTGTCCCAGTTTTCCCATATTACCTCCAACATTCATCATTATCTTTTCCTATCATTTTAGCCAATCTGGAAGGTGTGTAGTGGTTCCTCAGAGTTGTTATAATTTGCATTTCTTTCAGCTATAGTTGACACACTTTCTTAAGTGTGTGTGTGTTGAGAGGGAAGTAAATAATCATGCAAAAAACCCATGGGCTAGAAATGATCACATCATCCAAACAGAAAAATTCCTAAGCAATATGTTTCCAATATTATATTTAAAGTGAAAGAAAATAAGCAAAAATCAGATCTTGGCTGCTAAAGAGAGTAATACAAGTGCTTTAAAAAATTTTCTAGTTTTCCATTCTTGCTTTCATTGTGGAATTCCTATCTAAGAAAACCAGTAGACAGAAATTTATTTGTTCTCCATAGCAGTTCTTCATGGCTCACATTCTATTTCTGTTTTATTGATTGGTTGCATTTAGAATTATCTTTCAATCCTAGGAAAATTATTCTGTTTTTCTCATCCATTTCTTCTTTCTTCTTCTCCTTGTTATTCATAAGCCTCTGTCAATCCCTTGCCTTGTGAAATTGAATTTTATAATGAGAAGTATTACAAGGCTGCCTTTCTTCACATAATACAAAGGGAGCAAAATGGAGAAAAATTCCCTTTTTTGACTGAGAAAGGGGTAGTTGAGTTCCAGAGAATTGGGGTAAATGGATTGTCTTGCTCAATTGTTTAATTCTCTCATTGTAGTTCTCCTACTTAGGTTATTTATGCCTCTTTGGATACTTCAGAAAAAGTTGTAGATTTTGCAAATAATATATTTTGGTGATGCATTGTCTGACACTATTCACTCTCCTGTTATATTTGCTGTAAATCATCTATCTGGTTGAAGGGCATGCTGCTGACTTTCAGAGAGAAAGTAAAATTAGAATGTTTTATTCTTCTTCTACTTCTAAGTATTTTATTGTGTTTTCTTTTTAAGGCATTTTCCATGACTGAGAACCTGGAGAACCTGACCTTATCTAAAAAAAATCAAGTTCCCATACCTTGCTAATATGTACACACAAAGTAGAGCTAATTCACATTTCTATAAATGTATTAGTTTCCATGGAATATTTATCAAATGAGCTCTTTGATGAGAGTAGTTCTAGTATCATTGCTGTACATATGATAGAAAGGGATATTGAGTTTCTGAGATGCAATTTACTCAAGGTCATAAAACAGCTCTATCAAAGGGTCTGCTACTAGAAGGCTTAAACCCATTGCACTAAGGATTTAATTTCCAGTAAACATGGAGATGAAGTAGAATTCTATAGTGACTTATACTGAGTAGGCAATGTCTGTATTTTTGCTGTGGTCAATTGTTGGAATCCTTACAAACTGCTAACTAATTAGAGTTGATAGATTATTGATCTAATCTTACAAGAAGATGTTTTGGGCAGAACCTGAAACAAGGTACTAAGTAGAACTAATTAACACAAGGTTTGTGTTCACACCTTTACTCATTGGAGTTCACAAGTATGCCAGCTTCACAAAGTAAACTTTATAACTTCAAGGGAGTTCACACCTCCCTTGAAGCTCTTTGGGCCAGAGAGCACTATGGGAGAAAACCCACAATCCCTCTCTTGAAGGAGCATAAATAGAGCTTCAATGGGCCAGTCAAAGAAGTTCTTCAGAGTGAAGAAGCTACAAGTCGAGATTTCAGCAGAATTACGCCAGAAGCCCTCTCTCTCCGAGGCAAGGCAGAATACTTTCCACTTGTCTGGCTGGTGGCAGAAGAAGAGTTTTTCAGAGGAAGAAGCTACCAGTCGAGAGTTCAGTGGACAACCAGATTCATCTTCATCTCACACCACTGTGGTAGGTGGCTGGGCTCCTGCACGCCCCCCACTGAGACCAAGCTGGTCTGAAAGACTCACCAGAAAGCTAGCCGAGCCCCAAGTGAAGGAGACAAGAGATTCATTTCATCTCTGTGCTGGTTGGAGGCTGAAGAAAGCAGAGGCAGAGGCTGAAGGACAGAACCTTTGGATTTGGCGACATTCGGAGGGAGCTCTTGGAACCAAGCAGAGAGATAGGCCTCTAAGCTAATTGGGCTATATTGGAGATAATAAAAGATCTGAACTTTTATCACCCTACTGTGTTTTGAGAAGAAAAAGCTCACCACAGTCAATGGTCATTATTTATGTTCAAATTGAAAAGAAGGTAAAAGAAACTTTATGAATCCATTTTATTGTTGGTAAGAAAATTATGTTCAAAAAGTAAAATAAGAAAATACAGCATTCTGAAAAGATGACAGCTCTCTAAATTTCCATCACAGAAAAAGAATATTACCTCAGAGGGAATGTAGAGCAGTGGAAAAAATCAAAGTCAGAATAAAGCAGTTGTTTACCTAAAATAGCTAAGAAGATTTCAGCTAAGTACTAAGCTCTTGGGGCAGCAGTTTAGCCGGAGTAAATACAAACACCTCCAGGCAGTCAGCATCACCTAACAAACATTAAGCCCTGGAAACAGTTAAAGTTAGAAGTCAACCTCAGCCTCAGAAACTTTCATTCTTGGACCCTGTAGACGCCCTGTGGAGGTCTGAAAGTTCTAGAAGAAAAGATTAAAGGACCTTCTATAGTTGAGGGACACAAAGCACAGCTGTTCTGAGCAGACATGTGTCGGGCTGGGTTGCCACAGAAATGAAAAAGGAGCTATCACACATCTGATGAGTGCAGAATAGAGGGGCAGGGACACTACTGGGTATGACCACTTCACAAGAGTAGAATCCCTGGTTTCAGTTCCAGTACAACTGTACTTGCAACTACCCAAGAGACTGCTGGGATCAAGTTTATTTGTTAGAGACCATAACCTAGGGTTTTATCTGTGATTTAAGAGTGAAGATGAGAGTCCAAGATTGAACCCTAAAACACACCTCAGAAAATAACAGTAAGAAGGGAATGAGGGATGGGGCATCATTCCCCATTTCTCTTGACTAGAACTTGATCACATTTTTGCCTGCTAAACTTTTTTTTTTTTTTTTTTAAAGAAAACAAAAGAGAAAGAATCAAACAACAGATAGCTATTACGGGGATAAAAAAAGATATGAATTCATACTCACAAAGATAATGGAACTAAAAAAAAAAGTCTTTCCTTTTTCACTGAGAAATGTCAATTGATCCCAAACATTAAAAGATTTTTAGAACTTAAAAAGCACTTTAAAAATCAAATGAATGATAATGAGGATAAAATAGAGCAAACAAATAAATAAATAATGATATCAGTAAGCCAATAAAATAAAATTATGAAAAGAAAAATCAATCAATTTGAAATAGAGAACCAAAAGCTTAAGAAATAAAATAATTCCCTGGAAACTGGAATTGGGAAAGAAAAACTAATGATGTTCTAAGATATAAAGAAATAAAGCAAAATTAAATGACTGAAAAGAATTGAAGGAAATGTGAAATACCTCATCAGAAAAAAAAAAAAAAACAGCATTGATGTGATGAAGAGATAAATGAGAATTAATATAAGAATAGATGAATTGCCTAAAAATTATGGTTAAAAAATCTAGATGCATTATTACAAGAAATTACGAAGGAAAATTGCCTTGAAGTCCAAGCTGAAGATGAAATAGAAATAGAAAAAAAAAATCCCCTAATTCCCATCTTCTAAAAGAAAAAATTATAGGAGTATCATAGCTAAATTTCAAAACTCACAGGTTAAGGAGAAAATATTGGAAGCAAAAATAAGAACATTTTAAATATTGTAGCAGTACAGTAAGGATTACATAAGACCTATCTATTACTACATTGAAGAGCTATTGGTCTTGAAATACTATATTTCATTGAGCAAGAGACCCAGGATTATAAAAATATAACTTACCTTTTTTGCCCTCATGTTACATAAAATTCTGAGTGATTTTCAGTATTTGTGACAAAAACTGTAAAAATTACAGGACATTTTTATATATAAATCCAGGAAAAATATAAAGGGTGAGAAGCAATTACAAGGATTCAGCAAGGTCAACTCATTTATTTCTTTTATTAGTTCTTTTATAGGATAAGGTGGGGTGAGAAAGATTCTTGGAGGTCTGATTAGATTACAGAATAGGAGGGCAAATTAGAAAGTAGAAAAGAAGCAGATGAGTGAAGACCAATAGGAATCAGGTGAGAAGGATAGTGAGAAAAAATAGGAAGAATGAAAATAAACAAGTACTATCACTTAGAATTGAACTGGATGAATTTATACATAAAATGGAAACTGATAGCAGATTAAAATTTTGAATTCAATAATATAGTATTTTCTGAAATGTTATAAAATGAAATATACACAAACAGAATTTATTATTAAAATAGAGTAGAATTTATTATTTTAAAAAATAGGAGTAGTAATGATGATTTCAAACAATGTTAAGGCTAAAATAGATTTAATCAAAAGAGAAAAATAGGGAAACTACACTATGTGTTAGCAGCATTTTGTTTTGTTTCAAGCCATTTAAAATAACTAGACAGTATGAAATACCTGAGAGTATACATGCCAGAATATACAAAGGAACCATATGAATATCAATATTTTTTAAAATCTGTTTATATAGGTAAAGTAAGATGCAAACAAAAGATGCAATATTTATTGTTCATGGGTAAGTAAAGCCAATATAATTTTAAATGATATTTTTACTAAACTAATCTATTTAGATAATGCCATTCTAATGTTGTTTTTTAAATTGTAGACTTAAAAAAAAAACCTATAACAAAGTTCAATTTGAAAAACAAAAGGTCAAAAACTTAAAAAAAAAAAAAAACCCAGCTACGAAAGACACAAAAGAAGCAAATTCAATAGACTTTCAATTATATCATAAAACACTGTTGAAGGAAAATGGATGATTTTGACTATTTTAAATTAAAATAGTCTTGTATAAATAAAACTTAAGCCACTAAGAGTAGAAGTAATGAAGAAAATTGAGAGAAGATTTTCATAGACAGTCTCTAAAAGAGAATGTGATTGGATTGGAATATTGGGTTGAAAAATGATGAGCTAGTTGATTTAGAAAAAAACAGAAAAGGCTGTGGACTTATGAAAGAAGATGCTATCTACCTTCAGAGAAATAGATGACAGGTGAAAATAAGCATGGTTTGGTGTTACATATATGTGTATAAGTGTTTAAGTATATATGTGTTTAACTATATATATGTGTGTGTGTGTGTGTGTGTGTGTGTGTGTGTGTATATATATATATATATATAATATATATATATGTGTGTGTGTGTGTGTGTGTGAATGGATATCTATATATGTATATATACATAGATATCTACATATAGATATTTGTATGAATATATGTATATGAGACTATATAATTATACATATATATGTGTGTATGTGTGTGTACATGAGTGTATATATGTATTTGAATATAAATACACATTGTAACCTTTGGAGGGAAGAGGGAAAATATAAAGTAAAAAGTACATAACAGAGAACAAAATATAACTTATGAGAAATCAATTAAAGCTAGATAGGTTTTAAAAAACAATGTATAATATTTATTACATAGGTTTTCTTGTAATGGAAATTCATTGTTTAATATTTTATATGTTCTATCATGTATATGGCAATGGACCTTTTTTTCCATTTTCTTAATTAAGTTTTAAAAAATTTTAAAATTAAAATAAAGAATAATTCAGAATTATTGACTCCATTTTCTTCCTCACAGATTAAACCCTTATAATCATTTTCCATGTCAATCCCTCTGGTAAAAACTGCCTGATGTCCTCTTAATTGACAAAAACAATGACCTTTTCTGAGTCTTTATTATCCTTGACATTTCTGTAACATTTGATACGGTTTACCTCTAGTCTTTATTGATATATAATTTTCTCTTGACTTCTGTGAAAACATTCTTCCTTTTTTTTCTTTTCTACTTAAGAGTTAATTTTCTAGTGACACCAATCCATCATCTTCCTCCAAATATACATATTATAAAAGGCTTCCCATTTAATTCTCTTTTATTTTCTTCCTATTCAGAGACATTCATTTAAAAAATAAAAATAAATAAAAAATACCTCAAAATTTGATAGTTCATGTGGTATAGGGTATTGAATTCAGTAAGACCTGTGATCAAATACTACTTCTGAAATATTCTATTTAATTTTCAGTATGAACAGTTATTTGATGTAGTGGAGAGTGTGCTCTTCCTGGAATCGGAAAGGGGTGAGTTCAAGTCTAACCTCAGATAGTAACTGTGTGATCTTGGGCAATTCTTTTTCAGTTTCCACAATTGTAAACTGACCTGGAGAAGGAAATGTCAAATGATTCCAGTATTTTTACTAAGAAAACTTTAAATGAAGTCACAAAGATTTGTACATGCCTGGAAAAATTGAATGACAACATGGGGCAACTAGGTGACACACTGGATAAAGCACCAGCCCTGAAATCAGGAAGACCTGAGTTCAAATTTGGCCTCAAACACTTAATACTTCTTAGCTGTGTGACCCTGGCAAGTGGCTTCCCAATTTCCTAGAGCTGGTAAGGAAGTAAAATAACTTGCAAACGGTTGAGGAGATACTTCGCTATTTCTGAGTGAAGCTGCCACTGATGGGCAACTTTATTGTTCATACACTGGCCTAGGTTGTAGTTTCAGAAAGGAGAGGAATTATTATCCTTGGTCATAAGGGAGCAAGATTCTGGGCACGATTTCAAGGCCAGGGGAGCTCTAACACTTATGGTCTCAGGAGAGCAAGAGACCTGGTCATCATTCCTTGGCCAAAAGGAGAACTAGACATTGTGTCCATAATGAAGGGAACCATACTGAATGAAAACCAGAGTGCATAAAAGGAGAGCTGTGCCTATACTTATACCAGGATAACCAATGTGGAAGCATCAAGAAATTAAATACCATCACCCCCCCCACTCCCAGAATGAGGTCTGTAAATAGCAGGACAAAAAAAAAAAAATCTGAAACATGGCAAAATGCTTCGAAAACTACCAGATGAGCAGAATCCAACTTTCACATAAATTTCAAAGTGAAGAATATGCTGGCAAAATGAACAAACAACAGCAAAACTTGGATGTATTTACACTTCACTCAGATCAAACTTCTGCTTCTGAAGGTCAAGTCTTTTCTGAGGTCTTCTTAAATTGTCTTAGGAGAATAATTATTTTATCCTGACTTTTCTTTATTTCTGCTGTTTTACATTCCCTCTGAGACAATGTTCTATCTTTTTCTGTAGATGAAATTTGGAGAGATGAATGTTTTCTGACATACTTCACCATCTTCCCAGAATCCTCTTTCTAAACTATTCTTTCTAAAAGTTTTACAATAAAAAAGACAGAAGGAAATGGGGCCAATTTCAAGGATAGAAGGGCCAAGAAAAGAGTTTTTTAAAAATCAAAAATACTACTTAAAATCTGAATAATTGATACCCACTTAGTGCTGTAAGATTTGCAGGGCACTTACATATATTATCTCATTTGACACTTAACCACCACAGGAAATAAAGATTACTGTTATTATCATTTTATGGGTAAGAAAAATGAATTTGAGAGAGGATATTGGTCAGAGTCACACAGCTAATAGAATGTTGTTTTTCTTTCTAATAGCAAAGATGAGAGCATAATTTTAAACAGAACTGAAAGAAATCAGTAGAAAGAGATAATTAAATATAAGGGAGAGAAAGAGGAAAAAAGAGACAGAGAGATACAAAGAGAGAAAAATTGTTGAAGTAGGGAGCAGATTCTCTATAATAACTCACAAGAGGGAATATAGACTGTCTTTGAAAATTGCTGCTGAAGAATAATCATTTCTTATGAAAGTATTCCATTTCACTACTGAGATGTTCCACTGGGAAGATTTCCATAAAACAAAACCAAGGTTTCCTTTCTATAACTTCCATCCAATGCACTATTAATTTTTTACACTGGGATAATAAGAACAACTCTGTGAAATGATGAATGAATGAAGATAGTACATCTTCTTTAACTCTTCCCTTCTCCAGAATAAAAGAGACTTTGTGTCTAATTATCTTATAATACTAATACTGCTACTAATAATAGCTAACTTTATAGCACCTTTTTTAAAGTTTACAAAGCACTTTTAAATAAATATCTAATTCGGTACTCAAAATAATTTTATTAAGAAAATGCTATATTTTTCTCCCTTTTGGTAGTAGAAAAATGGAATCTGACAAAGTTAAGTGACTTATCCAGCCATACATATAAAATAACCAAAGTAGCATTTGAATGTAAGTATTCCTGACTCCCAAGTGAAAAAATCTATTTACTATGTCAACTAGCTGCATTCTCTTTCCTAATTATTGGGAAAACATTGCAAGATCCCATCAGCCTTGAAACAATATCTTTTCCACATTTTTTTTTCTGATTGGAGGATGGAGCCATGATTTCCAAAACCTCCATTTTAAAGAGAAGGAGAAGCCAGGGCTAAGATGGCAGAGAGTAGACAGATCTTTATCTGAGCCCTTTCTGTCTTCCCTTAGAAAAACACCAGCTCAAGACTCTAAACTGGTTTGGAGTAACAGAATCCACAAATATTTAGAGTATAAGTCTGTCTCAATCAGGCAGCGGGGAGGCAGTCCAGTGAAGGTCCAGGACAGAGACTCAGGATGGAGGGGACAAAATAAGGCAGCATTGGCTGATCGCTCCTGTCTCAGAAGCCATTAGATCAGCAGACTATCTTTGAGACCTTCAACAGAAGTTAAAAAGACAAACAGTGAGCCCCTGATGCCAAAATAACAGGGGACTTAGTCACATCAAGGAAAGGAAGCTTTTAAACACCTTTTTAACAAATCACCAGGGAGAACTGTCCTGATGTCCTAGAACCAGAAAGTTAAAAAATCATTGAAAGAATTCACAAATAACTTCCTGAAAGAAAACCCAATATGAAAACTCCAAGGAATATCATAGCTAAATTTCAGAATTATCCCATCAAGGAGAAAATACTGCAAGCAGCAAGAAAGAAACAATTCAAATATAGAGAAGTCACAATCAGGATTATCAAAGACCTAACAGCTTCCACTTTAAAGGATTGTAGGGCCTGAAATATGATATTCTAAAGAGTAAAAGACCTTGGATTGCAGCCAGGAATCAACCATCCAGCAGAATAAAGCATTATCTTTCAGGGGGTGGGGAAGAGGAAGATGGATATTCATTGAAATAGGTGAATTTCATTTATTTTTGATGAAAAGACTAGAGTTCAATAGAAAAAAAAATTCCTGTTGTTTGAATATTTTGCATTTATTTGAAGAGCATATACTTTGGCAAAAATAATTCCTTTTTTAAAGGCATTTTTGAGTTACCTACTGGCATCACATGACAATCATTTGCCACCTTTGAGAAGAAGCTATCAGGTCCAAAAATAAATTGCTTTCCTAATTTTTAAACAGAATATATGAACCACTAAAAGTCTCTACTAGGAGTATGCCTAATTATTCAAATCCTTACAGGCCTATTCCTCACAATACACTACACCTCAGACAGCCTAACTACCTTCTCCTCTGTTGCCCACATCTGCCATGGTGTCAACCACAGCTGACTAATCCGCAACCTCCATGCTAACAGAGCATCAATATGTGATGTTCTTTTTCTTCTTTAAAATATATAATATATGATGGTACTTTCTGGGAGAGAAAGCAGGTTTCTCAGGGAGGTTTTTTGGAGGCAGCCTTAGTTTCAGTTAAGAGTAAATAATCACCCAAAACACAGCCAGGTGATAAAAGTTCAGATGTTTTATTGTCTCTAATATTGCCCAGTTAGCTTAGAGGCCTATCTCTCTGCTTGATTCCAAGAGCTCTTGCCACTTTGTCCTTTGCTTCTGGCTTTGCTTTCCTCAGCCTCCAGAGCCAGCACCAAGCTGAATCTGTCTTCCCTCTGAGAGACCCTTCTCAATCTTCAGCTGAACTCTTGACTCGTAGCTTCTTCCTCTGAAAACTCTCTTGACTGACCCCTTTGAAGCTCTATTTATTTGAGAGAGAGAGGAATTGTGGGATGCGAGAGAGAGGGATTATGGGTGAATTCACAAAGTTACAAAGTTTACTTTGTGACTCTCCCATACTTGTGAATTCCAATGAGTAAAGGTGTAAACACAAGCCTTGTATTAATTAGTTCTACTTAGTACCTTGTTTCAGGTTCTGGCCCAAAACATCTTCTTGTAAGATCAGATCAATAATCTATCAACTCTAATGAGTTAGCAGTTGGTAAAGATTCCAACATCAATATTTGAATAGAAAATTTGATCTTCAAATATAGAACTCAAGAGAAGCAAAAAAGATAAAAATGAAAGACAATAAACTGTGTTTCTTTTAAAAATTAAAAAATTATATCCCTTTATGGAAATATGATATATTTAACACTTAAGAACTGTATCTCTCTAGTTCTGTTGGAAAATGTTAGATATAATCTGACTTTATTGTAATGATATAAAAAAGAAACAACCAATGGAATACGAAGAATTGTATTCCATAAGAGAAAAGGGGAAGTAAAATGAGGTAAATTACATTTCATAAAGAGGCAAAAAAGACTATGACAATTGAGGGAAAGAAGAGAGAGGGATGAGCACTTTGTGAACCTTAATCTTATTGGATTTGGCTCACAGAGTGAATAAGAGATAATTATTTTCATAGAGAAACTTGTCTCATACTATAGAGAAACAGGTGGGGAAAAGGAAAAAGAAAGGCAAAGGCTAATAGAGGGGATAATAAAAGTAGAAGTGTACAGGAATAAGAAAGGGGGAGGGGCTGTAAAAGTGAAAGTCTTTTTGAAGGGGGTAGTAGTCAAAAGCAAAACACTGGGAGGGGAGAGAAAAGGGCGAAAGGAAAGAGAAAAGTATAATTTGAGGGAAATAATATGGGAGGAAATACAGAGTTAATAATTTTAACTGTGAATGTGAATGGGATGAACTCTCCCATAACATAGAAATGGGTAGCAGACTGTATTAGAAACGAAAATCCCCCAATATATTGTTTACAAGAAACAAATATAAAGCAGAGTATGACTAGAATATATTCCATTATGTTGCAGCTGAAGTAAAAAAGCAGTGGTAAGAATTCTGATCTCAGATTAAGCAAATACACAAATAGATCTAAATTCTAAAAGATAAGAAAAAAAATAAATTTCACTCAAAGATACTATAGATGATGAAGTAATATCAATATTAAACATATACACACCAAGAAGAATAACAATCACACTCTTAGAGGAGAAGATAAGAGCATTGTGAGAAGAAATAGACAGCAAAACTATACTAGTGGGGGATCTCAACCCCGCTCTATCAGAATTAGATAAATCAAACAACAATATAAATAAGAAAGAATTTAAGTAGGTAAGTAGAATTTTAGGAAAATTAGGTATGATAGATCTTTGGAGAAAAGGAATGGATATGGAAAGGAATATATTTATTTCTCAGTGCTTCATGGAAGCTATATAAAAATTGAACATGCAACTCAAAATCAAATGGAGGAATATTGAAAGTATTTTTTTCAAATCATTATGCAATAAAAACTACATGTAATAAAGGGCCTGGGAAAATAGACCCAAAATTAATTGGAAACTAAATAATCTAATCTTAAAGAATGTTTGGGTGGGGGCAGAGCCAAGATGGTGGAGAGGGTATATATTTCTTTCTGACCTTGTCCCATTACCTTCAGACTTATTAGCAAATCCAGCTTCTGAATTAGCTCTAAAGTGGCAGAACCCACAAATATTGGAAATGTAACAAATTACCACCAGAAGATAATTTTGGAGATCGCTAGAAAAGGTCAGTTTCAATTGGGCACAGAGGAAGGTGGGCCAAGCACAAGTAGCCTGAGCACAGATTCTGATACTGGCAGCATACTATTCTGGGTGCATAATGGAGAATCTATGGGGAGGAATTTTCAGCAGTGTTATTTACTCTGCCCTGCTTCCAAGCCAGTATATCAGCAGAGAAGTTATAAAACATCCAACACAACATAAAAAATAAATAGTGAACACCAGAATATCACTGACTCAGTGCAGCCACTGCTGCTTGTAGAGGAAGCTTGGACAATCTCCCTTGCCCTCAAAGCAGATCTCAACTTAAAAAAAAAATGAGTCAGTGATATTCTGGTGTTCACTATTTATTTTTTATGTTGTGTTGGAAACAATATGTTGTTTAAAAGGAATACATTTAAAGCAAAGTGATACATACAGAGTACAGATAAAAGACTGGAACAGAATACATTATGCTTCAGAATAAATGAAAAAAAAAAGGGGGGGGGGGCATCCTGATCTCAGATCAAGCAAAGGCAAAAATTGATCTAATTAAAAGAAATAAGGAAGGAACTTATATCTTGCTAAAAGGTATCATAGATAATGAAGCAATATCAATACTAAATAAATATGCATCAAGTGATATAGCATCTAAATTTCTAAAGGAGAAGTTAAAAGAGCAAGAAGAAATAGACAAAAAATATGTTCATGATTTAGACATAAAGAATGATACTGTAAGCAAATTAGAACAGAGGATAGTCTGCCGCTCAGATCTATGGAGAAGGAAAGAATTTGTGATCAATGAACTATAGTATATTATGAAATGCAAAATGGATAATTTTAATTATATTAAGTTAAAATGTTTTTGTATAAACAAAATCAATGCAGACAAGATTAGAAGAGAAGGAGCAAACTGGGAAAAAATTGCATCCAGGTTTTCTGATAAAGACCTCTTTTCTAAAATATATTCAGAATTGACTCAAATTTATATGAATATGAGCCATTCTCCTAATAATAAACGGTGAAAGGATATGAACAGACAATTTGCAGGTGAAGAAATTAAAACCATTTCTAGCCACATTAAAAAAAAAGTTCTATATCATTATTGATCAGAGAAATGCAAATTAAGACAACTCTGAAGCACCACTACTTACTTCTTAGATTGGCTAAGATGATTGGAAAAAATAATGAATGTTGAAGGGGATGTGAGAAAACTGGGGCACTAATACAGTGTTGCTGAAGCTGTGAACTGATCCAACAATTCTAGAGAGTAATTTGGAACTATGCCCTAAGGACTCTCAGACTGTCAGATCCAACAGTGTCTCTATTAGGCCTGTATCCCAAAGAGATCATAAAAATGGGGAAAGGCCCCACATTTACAAAAATTGTTGTTGCAACCCTTTTTGTAGTTGCAAGGAATTGGAAACATAGTATATGTCCAGGACTTGAAGAATGGCTGAATAAGTTATGGTATGTGAATGTTATGGAATATTATTATTCTACAAGAAATGATCAGCAGGATGGTTTCAGAAAGTACTGGAAAGATTTATATGAACTGATGCTAAGTGAATTGAGAAAAACCAAGCAAACATCATAGACAACAACAACATTATGTGAATATCACTTCTGGTGGATGTAGCTCTTTTCAACAGTGAGGTGATTCGGCCAGTTCCAATGGTCTTGTGATGAAGAGAATCCTCTGTACCCATAGAGAGGATTGTGGTGACTGATTGTGAATCAAAACATTGTTTTCATTTTGTTGTTGTTGTTGTTTGCTTGAATTTTGTTTTCTTTGTCATTTTTTTTCCCTTTTTGATTTGATTTTTCTTGTGTAGCATAAGTGTGGAAATATGTATACAAGAATTTTATATGTTTATTGTCATTGCCATCTAGTGGAGGGTGTTAGGGGAATGGAGGAAGACAAAATGATTTGGAACATAATGTTTTGCAGGGGTGAATATTGAAAACACTTTGTGAATATGTTTTAAAAATATAAAGCTTTATTTTTAAAAGAGACAGAGAATTTTAGAACATCACCTCATTTCTCACTTTGCTGTTCTAGTCTGCTGGCAGTTCTTTTATTTTTCTATCATGTCCCTGTAACAGATATTTTTCCTGCCCTAATCTGTCAATTCTCAGCATTTTTGTGTATTTACTACCCCCAATAGAGGCTCCAAAGTTTCTGAAGCCAGAGACCACTTTATTATTATTATTAGTAGTAGTAGTAGTAGTAGTAGTAGTAGTAGTAGTAATTCTATTTAGCACAGTGTCTGAAGCATAATGAATAAGTTGTTAACAAGAATTTATTAACTGGTAGCCTTGGGTTTAGGAATTATTCTATACAACAAAATTTTTAAATCTCATTGTCATGTACTTCTTTGGCAATCTGGTTAAGCCTATGGAACCCTTCTCAAAATAATGCTTTTAAATCTATAAAATAAAATATACAGATTATAAAGGGAATTAATTATATAATAATTATAGGTTTCATTTATGTAGTGCATTGAATTTTGCAAATTTATTTAAAATATTATTTTATTCATATTCTCATAATAACCTTGAAAGGTAGGGATATTTTTATACTCATTGTTTGGATGAGAAAATTGAGCAAATCAGAAAATATATGCATTTCCTGGGCCACATAGCTGCAAACTTTCTGAGGCCAGATTTGATATAAAGACTTTCTGAATCCAGGTATATAGGTGCATTTGTGTGCATGCTTACATACATACAAACATGCACATATGTATATTCTGTATATATGTACATACATATATGTGTGTATGTACATATATACATATATATACATAATTTTCTCAATTCATGTTCAAAGATCTCAATTAAATCTATGCTTCAACCTCTTAGAGTTCCATAGGTTCAAAGTTCATAACTTTGACATAGAATTTAATGTACATCAAAAATTTTGGCACCCAAAATTTAATATCATATTCTAGATTTGTTCTGACCTGGGCAGAATACAGAAAAAACTGATATTTTCCTTGTTCATGAATTTTTTTCTCCCTAATGCTAAATGAATATTAACAATTTTGGTTTCTGTGTCATACTATTTACTCACATTAAGTTTTCTGTTCTCTACAAAATCCCAATATGTTTCCCACAGAAAATGTTTTCCAGTCCAGACATGCTAATGCCTAGCCCAGTCTTCTACCCAAAAAAGACAGTGAATAAATACTTATGCAAATCAATCTCTCTAATTTAGAATTGAATCTTGCATTGGGGTTGACTTTTTATTTTACCCAGGTGTAAGATTGTATATTGGTTTTTATTTTGTTTCATGATATTAAGAATTTTTTCAATATTCTAGTTTATTAAGCTGTTCTAAAATTCTTCTTGCCTTTTAGACTGTTACATCATCATTCCACCTAGAACTATCTTCAGTACATGTTCTCTATGACTTTTTATCAGGTCACAGGTAAAATGTGAAATATTAGCTTCAAGTGAAACACAAAACCTTAAGGTTCTCTACTGGAGATTTTCTTCCTCATTTGACATTATTTTTTTGTTTTTTTATCCAATCAATCAAGGAACAATAAATGTATGCAACAAATATAAAAGTATACCAAACATCTTAGTGTAATTTTAATCTTATCAGCTATTAATAATTTAATTTAAGAGCACAATACTATACTAAGATTTTGGGGGTAACCTGATTTTGTCTAGCTCATATCCCTCCATGTTTTCAAAAAGTTTAGTTTGAGAGATGTCAAATATTTTCATGAAACCCACGTAAATTAATCAAAGTAAGCTTACTTTTTTCTGATATACCCATCTAGCAACATTAGTAAGGTAAGGAAATTTAATTTGACATAATTTGTTCTTGATGGCTTTTTACTACTGCTTGCTTTTCAAGATCTTCACTAGCTATTTCTTGGTCTTGTTAAACAAAGGAATAACTATGGAAAAATGATCACAGCATCATTCCCAGGATGCTGAAATTTTGAAAGCCTTAACAGTATCAGTATTTCTTCAACATCTACCAAGTAAAGAGCACATTGCATAGCAATAGCTAGCATTAACATATTGCTTAAGTTTGCAAACCATGTTATAATATTATGTCCATTATTTATGTATCATTTTTATTCTCATAATAACCCTGAAAAGTATGGGCTAATAAAATACCATTTTTATAATTGGAAAATTGAGACAGTAAAAGATTCAGTAACTTGTTCTGTGCTACACAGCTAGAAAACATCTGATATCAGTATTGCTGACTCTAGGTCAAATACTTAATCTGTTGTATCCCTTACCTACTCAATGACTAATTTGTTTCATGTCTCATCCATGGAAAAATACCTGAGCATGATGGAGAGAAGAGCATAAATAGTTAACAGCAAAAGGAAATATATGAGAAGTAAAGAGGACTTCAAGACTACAGGTATAGCTAAAATTCAAGTCAATAAACATAAAAATAACTATGGATATTATTGATGAGTCAATGTAGGGGGGAAAATGTGGCCAACAGAAGTGGTACTTCAAGAAAATAAAAAGGAAAAAGTCATGGAACAAGGAACAGGGAAAGAGAGTAAGACTTGAGCAGAGTAAGGGGGAAAAAATCATATGGATGACTTGAAAGGGTATAGACCAGTGTACTAGATCACCAATTACTTTTGAGGTGGCAAAATTTGTAAAATTTAGGAGAAATGGAGGAAAGTTTGTAGAATAATTTCTAAACAGAAATACCCAATGTACATTCTACTTTCAGAATGTTGTAAAAGCAGGATCAAGGATCATTTAAGAGAATATAAAAGGATTAAGGAGGATTAAAAGAGATCAAGAAGAATTAGGGAATAAAAGCAGAAGAGCTAAACTCCAAGGAGGAAAAAAAAAGAATTTAAGGGAAGGTAAAGTAAAAAATGATAAGTGGATTAATTAGAAGGTTAAGCAAATGACAGAATAGTAGGTGGTGAAATACAGCAGACTTTGGGTGAAGCTGAAGGGGAAGTACAAGTGGATGAAACTTTGGAATTTTTGAGACCAATGAAATAAGCTTGAAAGAAGCTCGATGTCAAAAGTTTAAACTAGATGCTTAATATTAAATATCCATAGGCAGTTTAAAAGACAACGCTGAAGAAATTAACCATATTAGAACAAACTATGATTTGCATTGTCAAATGTGTGATATTTGCAGTTCTGCTATAATCTGGTGCTTGTTTTCTGTGTACTTACTCTTGGAAGAGAAAATGAAGGTACTTCCATAACACTCTTCCTCACCTTCAAGCTAATCAAAATACTGATGGATTCTCAAAATGAAATAAAGGTAAGATTTCAGTGGGAAAGAAGAGGATATGAATCTGAAGAAGGAGAACTGGACCCTTTTCAGAATAGTGGAGAATGGGAGAACAATACACACAAAAGAAAGAGAAAGAAAGAAATGATTTTACAAGTAGAGTTTAAAAACAGTTTTAAAAATCTTCCTAAAAAGTATATCTTTACTGTGAAAAAGAAGAACCTTCTTGCTCTTTCAAGAATGACATAGAAGGGCAATTTCAGTCATCAGGGGAGAGATCATCTAGTAAACATTAGAGGAGGAACAGAAAGAATAGAAAGTAGATATCTTATAGGTAATGAAGCAATCATTTGTTATGAATAATAAACTATTCAGTCCATGTCAGTATACACTGACAACAAATATAGTTATATATTGTCTTCCTAGGACACATATCTAAGATATAATAGAGATTCTCCAAGATGATGAAATAGAGGACAATTACCCAGTTGTTCACAGTTGTTCGCATTTATGTGGGTACAGATAACACTTCCAATATGAACTTAAAATGTATCACCCATGATTAGGAAGTCGTGCAAGAAAATGAACACTATAATGTTAAAGGAAACATATTTTCCACACTGTTGTTCATTTAAAAATAAGGGGGAGATGTGAAAAAATAAAAGTAAATTTAGAGAGATAACAGCTGGCAATGAAAGCAGGGACTAAGAATGAGATTTGGATTTATGAATCATAATTTACAAGAAGAGGTTGTAGAATTCCTGGTCAGAGGTGAAGTACTTCACAAAACCTGGAGAGAATGCATTTGCCAGGGTCTTACAAAATTAGTTAAAAACTTTAAAACATTTAAAAAGATGGAGGAAGTTGAATACTTATGCAGATATCACTAAGCTGTATAGGAGTTCTTAACAGAAGGGTATTGCAAGATTCAAAATGGGATCTTAGTTCCTAACATTCTGTAATGAAATGTCAAAGAGACATAAGAAAATCTAAGAATCTAAAACTCAAAAGATCCAAAGAGCCTAGCCCTGGGCAGTGAAGATCAGCATATGAATTATGCTGAATCAGAGAAACACCAAAAAAGGCCGATTATCCTCAGTCAACTATGCATCAGGGAATAGTGCTTAGCTTTGGCAATATAAATATGTATACACAAAGATACATACATGCATGCACACACTCTCACAAATACACACAGGCACACAAACCCTAGTTCAGATAATGAGTAAATAAAACATCAATCAGTATCAAAACTATTGCAAATTTAAAAATTCACAAAAAGGAAGAAAAAGTAATTCAATAACAACTGAGTAGAAAATGAAAGAAAAAAAGAATGTTTATGTGTTTTCCAAAGAGACTACATGAATACATAGAGGAAACAAAGTTTTAAAATGAAATAAGACTTCTATAATAATTGGAAGGAGAATTAATAGCCTGGAAGAAAAAGTGGTAAGACTCCCTTAGAAAGAGTAAAGTCTGATCATTACAATTGACCAAACAGAAATAACTCTGAGATAGACAAAAATGTTAAAATAAAAACAAAATTTTAAAAACATCTAATATAATGTAAAATATCTGATGTTAAACATAACAACTAGAAAAATAGAATATGGAAAGACAATTTAAGCATCATTGGAATTCCTAAACATTATTTTTAGAAATGAAGTCTGGATACTATATTTGAAAAAATCACAAATGAAAACTTCCAAGTTTATTGGAAGAAAAAAGGAATGTGAAGACAGAAAGAGCATTTCAATCACTTCTGGAAAAGAACCCCCAAAGGAAAATCATCAAGGATATTATAGCACAAATCCACAGTTCCCACAACAAAATATTGTAAACATAGAGAAAGCAGTTCAAGAACCCCAAAATTTTATAAAGTCAGCATCATATAAGGTCTAATATATTTCACTATAAACGAGAAAGAAGACTTTGAAATTCAGTAAGTCCAATATAAAATGGGGGGGGGGGGAAGGGGCGATGAGATAGCCTTACATATAAGAATAATTTAACTAGAAAAACTAAGTACAAAACTTTGACTTGAGAAAGTACACATTGGTGGAATAGAAATGGAATATTATTCTTTTAAAAATGTCTTTCAAGCATTTTGGATGAAAATTCTGGAGCTTTTTAGGAACTATAAAATATCAAATCAAGAGTCCAGGCAAACTTAGAAAGGTAAATTGATTTGGGCAATTGCAAGGAATTGCATGATGTTATACCGATAACATAATAATACAAAGGAAAAGAAAGAAAAATTCCACAGGGCATTCGGAAAGTTAAAAAAACAAACAAACAAACAAACAATTTCTAAAAAATGTAACTATAAGGGCTGCTTTGAACATTTGAAGAAGTGACAGAGAAAGAAGGATAAAAAGAATAAAACACTGTACAAGAGTCATAGAAAAAAAAAACCAAAAACTGCAATTTGCCTGAGGGGAAAAAAATACATAAACGTGGAGTAGAATTTGGAGAAAACTGGCATTAGATCAATTTCACTCTTACATGAAATGGACATACATAGAAAGGTTTAATTAACATATGATTTGAACTGGAATTATTTAAATTCAAAAGATAGAAATAGGTGTGGGAGAGTGGCTTGGAGGGAAGATAATACTAGTGATAAAATAGCTTCAAGCAAAACAAAATCATGATCTAAAAGTGGAATTAAAATAAAGCAAAGATCAAAAAAAAAAAATAAGGACTTTCCTTTGATCGTCTCTAAGATAATCGAAAATTTTGAACAAATTGGGATACATGAACATAATAGAATATTATTGTAATATAAAATATAACAAAACATTTTGAGAGAATACTGAGTAGCATGAATTGACAAAGTGAAGGGAAAGAATTTAGCAGATGTAGCAATTTTCTAAAGAAAAATAACTTTTAAAACTAGAACTATGACTAATACAATGATCAGCATAGATATATAATGAAGCATGTTACTATTCTTTGACATGAAGATGTATAATTCATGGATTTGTTTTATTTCATTATATAAATAAATTATTAGGTTTTTCTTTGTTTCTTCCTTTGCTTGTTTCCTTTCTTCTTTACTTCCTTCTTTCTCCTCTTCCTTCTCCCTCTCCCTCTCTTTATCTTCTTTCCTTCCTATTTTTAATTAGAGGGGAGCTTATAAAAAGTATTGCCTCCATTCTAAATGAAAGGACTTTTAAATCAATAGAAAAAGCTCAGAAGGCACAGACAATTGAGACATAGGCAGATGATAGGAAGAATTTGTTTTATACTACTTTATATAAAAGAAGTGGTGTTAAATTACTTGCTTTCATATAGTATCCTAATTCATGTTGTGCTGTGTGTTTGAAAAATATATATAGTTTCTTTTTTGGTGTTTGAGAAAAATACATTTGGAAACAAATATTTAAAAAGGTTTTTTGTGGCATGAAGCAAAATATTCTCAATGAAATGTTTAAAAATCCTTAGTTCTTATAACTGGAAATTATAAAAATAAATAATTGGTTGACATGTACTAAAAACTGAATGTAAAAGTATTGGAAATAATTTTAAAAATTTGAAAACTGAAAAAAAACTCAAGTGATGGTATAACAATAGAAAGTCTCCATGATAAATATGCATATTAACCTATATGTATATCATTTTCAATGCTATAATATATAAGTTTCTATTTTCTTAGATACACAATACTGGAGTTTAAATCCAGCCTTCAATGATAAGGGGAAAATACATTGCTAGAAGAAAGACAGAAAGTGCATGACATGGAAAACTAATCAGTATCACAGAAGATTTCTCATTGAAGACAAAGTATAATCTGACAAATCAGAATACATGTTCAAACTTAATAGGTATTGGAGAAAAACCTAGAGTTATTTTCCCAGGAAAATTCAGTATTTTATTGCAAAGAAAGAGGAAGACATTAACAAAGTAATCAGACCTTGAAAAGTTCACTGAAAGACACATCTTCTTACAGGAAATCTTAAATTATACAAGTCTCCTAAGCAACCGAGCAAAGTATTTAAAGTACCTCAAATTTTAAAAATCAAGATAATCAACTAATAATAGCATGAAAACTCTTAGAGATATAAGAATTCTCTGAGAGCTATCTCATCTAAATCAGTAGTTTCTACCTGTCAGATTGGCTAAGATGACAGGAAATAATAATGATGAATGTTGGAGGGGATGCGGGAAAACGGGGACACTGATGCATTGTTGGTGGAGTTGTGAACAAATCCAGCCATTCTGGAGAGCAATCTGGAATTATGCCCAAAAAGTTATCAAACTGTGCATACCCTTTGATCCAGCAGTGTTTCTATTGGGCTTATATCCCAAAGAGGTGCTAAAGAAGGGAAAGGGACCTGTATGTGCCAAAATGTTTGTAGCAGCCCTGTTTGTAGTGGCTAGAAACTGGAAAATGAATGGATGCCCATCAATTGGAGAATGGCTGGGTAAATTGTGGTATATGAATGTTATGGAATATTATTGCTCTGTAAGGAATGACCAGCAGGATGAATACAGAGAGGATTGGCGAGACCTACATGGACTGATGCTAAGTGAGATGAGCAGAACCAGGAGATCATTATATACTTCGACAACGATATTGTATGAGGATGTATTCTGATGGAAGTGGATTTCTCTGACAAAGAGACTTAACTGAGTTTCATTGGATAAATGATGGACAGAAACAGCTACACCCAAAGAAGGAATACTGGGAAATGAATGTGAACTATTTGATTTTTGATTTTCTTCCTGAGTTATTTTTACCTTCTGAATCCAATTCTCTCTGTGCAGCGGGAGAACTGTTCGGTTCTGCAAATATGTATTGTATCTAGGATATACTGCAACATATTTAACATATATAGGACTGCTTGCCATTTTGGGGGGGGGGGAGGAGGGAGGGAGGGGAAAAAACGAAACATAAGTGATTGCAAGGGATAATGCTGTGTAAAAATTATCCTGGCATGGATTCTGTCAATACAAAGTTATTATTAAATAAAATTAAATTTAAAAAAAATAAAAATAAAATAAAATAAATCAGTAGTTTCTAAATGTTTTTGATCACATACCCCATCAATTAATAACAAGTATGTGTATCTATTAATTTATACATTATACATTGAGATTACTACAATGATAATTAAAGTATATTATGAACATATAATAGAAAAAGCAAATTATAATATACAACTAAGAATCTCATTATTCTACAAAACTGGATCATCCTTGATACTCATGCCTCATCAGTACCTTTAGTAAACACTGCTATTCTGATTGGAATATAGAGTGAAGAATTCCAAAACTTCAATTTAAATAAGACTCCAAAAAACTTTATTCTCTTCATCTGTGGCTTGACTTCCTTCTTTGGAAATCTCCATTATGCTACTCATATGAGTATGTACCACTTCCCCTTTTTTTCAGTTTCATTTTATTGGTTCTCTTCTCTTATTCAATTATAACATCCTAGAGGGGAGGGGCTATCTTTTGCCTCTTTTTGTTCTGAGTATTTAACAAAGTCTTGATTACATAATGTATTCTTTATAAAATTATTGGCTGACTAAATAGCTAAATAAAATAAATATATTTCACATATTTTATTGGTTAAAATATTTATATCTAATTTACAAAATATTTTATTCTTATTCAAATATTTTAAAACTATAAAAGTATAAGAAGTATAATATGACTAAAAGTTTCATTAACTTTTTTTCAAAAAAATATTACCTATTTCTTGAGAGATAAGATTTACTTACGAATAATAGTTGTTTGTTGGTAATTTTTTCAGTTAATATGATCCATGTGGCTAAACAGCCTCATTTCTTTTTTATCTTAAGCTATATATATAAATTTATGGAATAAAACAGTCTTTCAATAACATTATAATGAAACAAGATGATAGCACATAGCACATGAAACTGCATTATATATATAGATATATAAAACTTACTATTTCAAATACATAAAAAGTTACTATATGCTTTTTCCCCCTTTTTTCTCTCCTCCTTCCTGCCCAGAGATTGCTCTTAGATACAAATATGTATATGTATGTAATAATTTTATATATATTTGCATATACATACAAATATACAGATTTCTATCTATTGGTTCTTTCCCTGGATGCAGATAAGTACCTTTCACATTTCCCTTGTAATTTATTTGGATATTTATTATAGTCAAAATGATTTATTCCCTCAAAGTTGTTCTGAAAACAATATTGCTGTTATGGTATACAATATTCTCTTTGTTCTGCTCATTTATCTTTTCGTAGTTTAATACAAATTTACTTATGTTTCTCTAAGATCTTTGAGCTCATCTTTTCTTATTACAGAGTAATATTCAGTAACTTACACTTAAACCAATTTATTTAGCCATGTCGCAATTGAAGGGAATTCCCAAATGATTTGCTACCAAAAAGAGAACCGCTGAAAATATTTTAGAATATAAAGATTCTTTTCCTTATTCCCTTTTGAAATAAACCTAATAGTGGTATTTCTAGGTCAAAAAGTATAGGAAGTTTGAAAATACTTTGGACATAATTATTTTTTAGATTTTTTTTATTAAAATATATGCAATGAAACAAATATCATAATTTGCAAATATTCACCATATACAATGCAAAAACAGCAAACTAAAACAACTGGTCTCTGATTTCAGATTATCTAAGTTGTTGGAATCCTTACTAACTGCTAACTAATTAGAGTTGATCTAATCTTACAAGAAGATGTTTTGGCCAGAACCTGAAACTAGGTACTAAGTAGAATTAATCAATACAAGGCTTGTGTTCACACCTTTACTCATTGGAGTTCAATGAGTTCATACCTCCCTTGAAGCTCTTTGGGCCAAAGAGCACTATGGGAGAAAACCCATAATCCCTCTCTCTGGAAGGAGCATAAATAGGCCAATGGGCCAGTCGAAGGAGTTCTAGAGAGGAAGACGCTACAAGTCGAGATTTCACCGGAATGACATGAAGACTGGAGCTGGCTGGAGGCTGAAGAAAGCAGAGGCAGAGGCTGAAGGACCAGACTTTTGGATTTAAAGACATTTGGAGAGAGCTCTTGGAACCAAGCAGAGAGATAGGCCTCTAAGCTAACCAGGCTATATTGGAGATAATAAAAGATCTGAACTTTTATCACCTGGCTGCTTTTTGAGAAGAAAAAGCTCACAACATTTTGGCGCCCTCAACGTGGGGCTGACAAGACCCCCTCAGTGGATTTCAGTGGAAAAGTTCCGATCCTGATTCAAGTGGAAAAGCCTCTGATCCTGATCCAGTGGAAAAGACTCTTCAACCCAGAAATTAGAGTGAGTGCAATAAAGAAATTTTGCTAAAAGAGTTAAAGTAGAATTTCAGCTAAGATGGGACAGATCCTAGGTAAAGATTCTCCTCTCCCCCCAAGTATTATTATTTTTTTAATTTTCAAAACATATGCATGGATAATTTTCCACATTGAGTCTTGCATAGCCTTGTTTTGCAGAATTTTCCCTCTTTCTCCCACTCCCTTTCCTAGATGGCAAGCAATCCAATTTACCTTATACATATTAAAATACATGCTAAATTCAATATGTGTAAACATATTTATACAATTCTCTTGTTGCACAAGAAAAATCAGATCCAAAAGGAAAGAAAACAAACAAAAAAAAAAGCAAGCAAACAACAGCAAAAAGAGTGAGAATATTATGTTGTGATTCATATTCAGTTCCTACAGTCCTCTCTTTGGGTGTAGATGGCTCTCTGCATCTCAAGATCATTGGAACTGGCCTGAATCATGTCATTATTGGAAAGAGTCATGCTCATCAGAATTGATTGTCATATAATATTGATGTTGCCAGATATAATAATTTCCTGGTTCTGTTAATATCCATGTGATTCTCTCCAGGTCTCTCTAAAATCATCCTCTTGACCATTTCTTAGGGAACAATTATATTCCATAATATTGGTCTTCTCACTACCTACTCTAATTCCTTTAATTGCTTTTTCTTCTCTTATTAGCAAAGCGATACTGAATAGTAATGGTGATTGTGGGCAACTTTGTGTCACTCCTTATCCTTTTGGGGAATACTTCTAGTTGGACTCCTTTACATATGATGCTTGCTGATGGTTTTAAATAGATGCTATTAATCATTTTTAAGGAAAAGTCTATTTATTCCTATATTCTGTACTGTTCTTAATAGGAATCGATATTAGATTTTATCAAATGCTTGTTCTGCAGCTAATGTGGCAATCATATGGTTTTTGTTAGTTTGGTTATTAATATAGTTGATTATGCTAATAGTTTTCCTAATATTGAATCATGGGGATGACTTTATGTAAACTCATTGCTAATATTTTATTTAAGATTTTTGCATCAATATTTATTAACAAAATGGGTCTATAATTTTCTTCCTCTGTTTTTACCCCCCTTAGTTTAGCTATCAGAAAAATAACTGTGTCAATAAAAGGGATTTTGTAGGACCCCTTCTTTCCATATTTTTTCAAATACTTTATTTAGTATTGGAATTAAGTATTCTTTAAATGTTTGGTAGAATTTATCTGTAAATCCATCTGGCCCTAGAGGGGTTTTTTAGGCAGTTTTTAATTGCTTGTTCTATTTCTTTTTCTAAAATGGAACTATTTAAATAATTTATTTCCTCTTTTGTTAATCTAGGAAATCTATATATTTTTTGCAGATATTCTTCCATTTCACTTAGATTATCTAATTTGTTGGCATATAGTTGCACAATATAAATCCTAATTGCTCAAATATCCTCTTCATTGTTGGAAATTTCTCCATTTTCATTTTTGAGACTGATAATTTTATTTTCTTCTTTACTTTTTCTAAACAAATTCTAAACAAAAAAAAAACAAATTTTATCAATTTTTAATAAAACCAACTTTTTGTTTTATTTATTAATTCAATAGTTTTATTATTTTCAATTTTATTAATCTCCCCTTTTATTTTAAGAATTCCAAATTTAGTATTTAATTGAGAGTTTTTAATTTGTTTTTTTTCTAGCTTTTTTTAGTTGTAAACTCAATTCATTGATCTTTTTTCTCTATTTTATGCAATAAGCATCTAGAGAGATAAATTTTTCACTAATAATGCCTTTGGATGCATCCCACAAATTTTGGTATATTGTCGCATTATTGTCATTCTCTTAGATGAAGTTATTGATTGTGTTAATGATTTGTTGTTTCATCCATTCATTGTTTAGCATTAGATTGTTTAATTTCCAATTAATTTTTGGTTTATTTTCTCCTGGCCTTTTATCACATGTGATTTTATTGCATCATGATCTGAAAAAATGCATTTATTATTTTTGACTTTCTGCATTTTTTTTGAGGTTTTTATGCTGTAATATGGGGTCAATTTTGTATATGCTCCATAAACCACTAACAGAAAAGTAAACTCCTTTCTGTCTCCATTCAATTTTCTCCAACGATCTATCATATCTAACTTTTCTAACATTCAGTTTACACTCTTAACTTTTTTTCTATTTATTTTTTCATTTGATTTATCTAGTTCGGAGAGAGCAAAATTGAGAATCCTCACTAATATAGTTCTGCTGTCTATTTCTTCTTGCATCTCTCTTAACTTCTCTTTTAGGAAGTTGGATGCTATACCACTTGGTGTATATATATTTAGTACTGAAATTGCTTCATTAATCTATGGTATACTTTAGTAAGATATAGTCTCCTTCCTTATCTCTTTATTAGATCTATCTTTGCATGAACTTGATTTGAGATCAGGATTACTACCCCTATTTTTTTTTTACTTCACCTGAACTATAATAGATTCTACTTCAGCCCTTTAGCTTCCCTCTGTATGTATCATTCTGTTTTAAATTTGTTTTCTGTAAGCAACATGTTGTACGCTTCTGGCTTTTAATCCAGTCTGCTATCTGCTTTTGTTTTATGGGAGAATTCATAATATTCACCTTCCCATTTAAAAATCTAATTCTGTATTTTCTGCCGTCTTATTTACCACTTGTCTCAAACAGCCCTTCCCATTTAGAGCTCCTCCCTCTTTCTTACACCTTTCCCCTACTATTTCTGTTTTCCCTTCCATTAGTTTTCCCCTTTCTTTTCCCCTTTCTCTTTCTACTTTCCTATATGTTGAGACAAGTTTGTCAGTGAAACCAAATATGTCTGATATTTTCACTTTGAGCCAAATCTGATGAGAGTAATTTTCACACAATACTCATCCCTCTCCCTGCCCCTCCCCGCTCTGTCTCTCAATTATAATATATCTTCTTTGCCTCTTCATGAGATGAAATTTCCCCTTATTTTATCTCACTTTTCCTTTTCCACCTCTTTTTTTTAATATTATCATAATAAAATGAAATTATACCCACACTCTCTAAGTATACCCATAAGAGAAATATAGTTCTCAGGAATTCTTTCCTTTTTACCTTTTTATGCTTCTCTTGAATTCTTTGTTTGAAGACCAAAATTTTTGTTCAGTTCTGGTCTTTTCATCAGAAACAGATGAAATTCAATGATATCATTGAATGTCAATCTTCTCTCTGAAAGAGAATGCTTATTTTGGCTGGATAGCTTATTCTTGGCTATACTCCAAAGTTCCTTTGCTTTTTGGAATATCAGATTCCAGGCCCTTTGATACTTTAAGGTAGAAGCTGCTAGGTCCTGGGTAATCATGATTGTGGCTCTGCAGTATTTAAATTGTTTCCCTCTGGCTGCTTGCAATATCTTTTCCTTGTGATGATTCTGAAATTTAGCCATGATATTTTTTGAAGTTTTAATTTTGTGGTCTCTTCCAGGAGCTAATAGATGAATTATTTCAATGGCTATTTTACATTCTGATTCTAAGACATCACAACAGTTTTCTTTTATGATTTCCTGTAAGGTAAAGTCTAGGTTCTTTTTTTCATCATGGCTTTCAGGAAGTCCAATAATCTTTAGATTGTCTCTCCTATATCTATTTTCCAGGTCAGTTGTTTTTCCTAAAAAAAAAATTTCATATTTCCTTTTTTTTTTCATTCTTTTTTGATTTTGTTTGGCTGATTCTTGATATTTTATTGGGTCAGTCACTTCCATGTGTTCAATTGTAAGGTTTAGTATATTATTCCCCCAGTTACCTCTTTTTAGCTCCTTTTGCATTTGGCCAATTTAATTGTTTTGTTCATTGCTTTTTTCCCCATTTTACAAATTCTGTTTTTCAACATATTAGTATCTTTGTCATGTCTATTTTTAAGGAGTCATATGCTTTTTCCATTTTATCAAATCTATTTTGTAGGGAGCGATATGCTTTTCCCGTCCCTTCTTGCAAAGATCTCATTTCCTTTCCACATTTTTCTTCTAACTCTCTTTTTAAAAGCTTTATGAAATATTCCAAGAAAGCCTTCTGAAATGGAGATTTGCTCATATGTCTCTTTAGGCCTCCATCTAGAGTTGATTTTCTTTTAGGAACCTCAAGATTTGAAATCTGTTCTTCTCTATATCCAAAAAAAGCTTTCTATAGTGAGGGTTCTTTTGGGGCTTGTTTATATGTTTATTTTTCACTCGTTTTCTTAAGGGTTGAGGTTTGCTCTTTATGAAAAGGAGGGACTGCTGCTTTAGTATTCCCTGGGGCAGTACTGCTGATTGACTTGTGATGCTTGCTAATTCAGGCTAGGTCCTGAGTTCTTTCAGAGCTCAGTTGTTTACAATTTGCCTTTTGTAGCAAATCTGCTAAATTATTTGTTTGCAAACAGGACAGAGTAGCCTAAGAGCTTCAGAGAAGATTCCCAGGTGCATGGAAGCTGCAATGCTCTAACTGCCCTCCCCAGCTCCTTCCCCTAGCTTCCTGTGCTGCAGTCTGGGCTCAGCAGACTGTCCTCCTGCCTATTTGAAGCAGACCTGTTCTGAAGTTTTCTAAGGTATCTTCTTCTGGAAATGTGTTGTTATCTAAATATTTTGTCCGTGTACTCTAATCCATGCCTATTCTGGACAAAATTTAACAAATGTTCTAGGTTTCTTGACATCACATCTTGTCTAGTTCTACACTCACTAGGTATGCTATTTAACCCTGGACGACATCTCTACAACATAGCTGACCCTGGTATTTCTATTCAGCAAAGATTCCCTTGGGCTTCCCTGACTCCCCAAAGTGTCCAGGAGAGTGAAAATTCCTGTGGTCTGAAAACAGTAGCTCAGTGTTCCCTGCTTGCAATTTCTGTGGAGCTAAACTGGAGGTGTTTATACATCACACTGGTTAAACCAGATCCTGGGGTCTTTTTTTGAATATTCTTGGATTGTCTCAGGAGGACCCCTGTTCTGCCCCAAGTTATATTTGGTTTTTATTGTTCTATGTTTGTTTTGAGTAACAATTTTATTTTGTTTGTGAAAAAAAGATGTGAAAAGCTTGGAATTTTCTGACTGCCATCTTCCCAGAATCCTCAGTTAAATCTAATAAAAAAAAAATACTTTCCAGTTTCTTAAGAAGTCAAAGGGGAGTCTATATAGATGTGTGTGTGTGTGTGTGTGTGTGTGTGTGTGTGTGTGTGTGTATCCCTTTCATAATATTTTTATTTTTTTTCTGTTTCTTTATCTCTGCCTCTTTTTTCTGTGTCGGTCCCTGGATTTCTCTGTTTCTTTTTCTGTCATTCCCTGCCTTACTCTATCTCTTTGTATTTTTGTATGTCTCTGTCTCTCTCTCTCTCTCCCCCATTCATTTTGTTTTTTGCTTTCCAAATTAAAGTTATATAATATGCGCTACCCTACCCTGCCCTTCACCTGCTGAATACAAATTATCAAACCTCATTTGAAATGTTATTTTCAGTAACTTATCTTCATTTTTCTATTATTAATATTTCATTTCCCTCAGATTCATATAATACAATATTTAATAAAAACAAATTTAAAAGGTTTAAAAAAAACCTTTGAGTTCCATATTTTCTCTCTTTTTCCTTCCCCACACCACTGATTGAGAAGGCATATATGAAGTCATGCAAAATATCCTCATAAAAATAAAACAAACTCTTCTTCACACACAATCTCACCTCCCCCAAAAAACTGTAAGAAATATAAAATAAATGAAGTAGGCTTCAATGTGTATTCATAAACAATCAGTTCTTCCTCTCTGGTTATAAATAGCATTTTTCATCATACATCCTTCACAGTTGTCTTGGATCATTGTATTGCTGAGAATAGCCAAGTCACTCACAACTAATCATATTTCAATATTGCTTTTACTTTGTACACAGTGTCTTTCACTTTGCATGAGCTAATGAAAGTCTTTACAAGTTTTTTCTGAGAACAACCTGATCAAAATTTCTTATAGCACAATAGTATTACATCATCAACACATACCACAGTTTGTTGAATCATTGCACAATGGATAGCCATCCTCTCAATTTCTAAGTCTTTGACCTGATAAAAGAGCTCTATAAAAATATTATACATATAGGTCCTTTTCTTAAAAAAACAAAAAACAAAAAACAAAACTTTTTGGGTAACACACCTAGTAGTGATATTGCTAGATCAAAGGGTTTGCATGATTTATAGCCCCTTGGGCATAGTTCCATATTACCTACAGAATGGCTGCATCAGTTCAGTTCACAATTTTAACAACAGTGAATTAATATCTCATTTTCCCCACATTCCATCGAACAATTGTTTTTTTTTTTCCTTTTCTTGTGTATCAGCCAATTGAATATATATTATTTAGTACTGCAACACTGTTTTAATTGGCATTTTACCAATCAATAGAGAATTAGAGATTTTTTTTTCATATGGTTATAAACAGCTTTACTTCATCTGAAAACTTTTTTTGTCATTTATCAATTGGGAAATAGCTTCTATTTTTATAAACTTAATTCAGTGGTTTATATGTTAGAGAAATCAGACCTTTATGGAGAAACTTCCTTCAAAATTATTTCAACAACTAACTTTATCCCCTTCCAATTAATTTTATTCTCTCTCATCTTTCACCCTGAATCACCTCAAAAGTATTTTGCATTCTGGAGAGCAATTTGGAACTATGGTCAAAAAGTTATTAAACTGTGCATACCCTTTAATCGCAGCATTATTACTACTGGGCTTATATTCGAAAGAGATTTTAAAGAAGGGGAAAAGACCTGTATGTGAAAGAATATTTGTGGCAGCCCTCTTTGTAGTGGCCAGAAACTGGAAACTGAGTGGATGCCCATCAATTGGAGAATGGCTGAATAAATTGTGGTATATGAATATTATGGCATATTATTGTTCTGTAAGAAATGACCAACAGGATGATTTCAGAGAGGCCTGGAGAGACTTACATGAACTGATGCTGAATGAAATGAGTAGGAACAGGAGATCATTATATACTTCAACAACAATACTATATGATGATCAATTCTGATGGACGTGACCATCTTCAGCAATGAAATGAACCAAATCAGTTCCAATAGAGTTAAACCAGCTACACCCAGAGAAAGAATCTGGGAGATGACTATGAACCACTACATAAAATTCCCAATCCCTCTATTTTTGTCACCTGCATTTTTGATTTCCTTCACAGGCTAATTGCACACTATTTCAAAGTCCAATTCTTTTTGTAGAGCAAAATAACTGTTTGGACATATATACTTATATTGTATTTAAATTATACTTTAATATATTTAACATGTATTCATCAACCTGCCATCTGGGGAAGGGGGTGGGAGGAAGTAGGGGGAAAAATTGAAACAAAAGGTTTGGCAATTATCGATGCTGTGAAATTACCCATGCATATAACTTGTAAATAAAAAGCTATAATAAAAAAAAATATTTTGCTCATGATAATCTCCTCCTCCAATCTGCCCTATCTTCTATTACCTTCCTCCTTTCTCACACTGAATTCCTATCTCACTTGCTTGTAGGGTACAGTAGATTTCTATATCTAATTTCCTCTAGTAACAAATTTTCATGAGAGTAAGGTTCACTCACTCCTTCTTTTTTCCCCTATTCCTCTCCTCTATAAAATCTTTTTCTTTCCTTATTTATGACAGATAATTTGTGCTATTCTACCTCTCCTTTTCTCTATCTGCCTTTATTTTTTTTAGATATTATACCATCATGTTCAACTCACACCTATGCCCCCCCTCTCTCTGTGTATGTATATATATATATATATATATATATATATATATATATATATATATATATTCCTTCAAATTGCCCTAATGATGAGAAAGTTCTTATGAGTTAAAAGTCTCACTTTCCAATGCAGGAATATAAACAGATTAGTCTTATAATTTTCCTTTACTGATTACCTTTTCATACTTCTCTTGAATCTTGTATTTGACAGCCAAATATCTATTCTGTTCCAGTCTTTTTATCAAAAATTCTTGAAAATCCTCTATTTCATTGCATTCTTTTTTTTTCTGAAAAGTTGCCTTGGTTAGATGATTCTTGATTATAATCCTAACTCTTTTGCTTTCTGGAATATCATATTTTAAGCCTTTTGATCCTTTAATGTGGAAGCTGCTAAATCTTGTAGCTCCATAATAATTAAATTGTTTCTTTCTAGATGCTTGAAATATCTTCTGCTTAAGATGGGAGTTTGGAAATTTGTCTATAATATCCATGAAAGTTTTAACTTTGGGTTGTCTTTCAATGAATGATTGGTGGATTCCTTCCATTTCTATTTTACCTTCTTGTTCTAGAATATCAGGAAATTTTTCCCTGATAACTTCTTGAAAAATGATGTCAGGCTCTTTTTTTTATTATTATAACATTCATATAGATCAAATCTTTTAAAGTTCTCTCTCTTGGTCACTTGTTTTCCAGTAATTTATTTCCATTGTCTTCTGTTTTATTTTATTCTTTTAGATTTGTTTCTTGATTTCTCATAAAGGCATTAGCTTCCAATTGTTCGATGCTAATTTCAAAGAATTTTTTTTTTCATTGAGCTTATGTACCTTCTTTTCCATTTGACAAATTTGGATTTTTAAAGCATTCTTCTCTCTTGTACTTTATTTTACATCACTTATTTCTCTTCACAACTTGTTCTATACCTCTTATACATGATTTTCAAAATTCTTTTTGGGCCCTTTCTTGTCCTGAGATTAATATTTATTTATTAATCTTTGATGTTGTTATCTTCTTTTGAGTATGTGTTTTAATCTTCCTTGTCAGCATAGTAATATTCTATGTTCAGAATGTTTTTTCAGTTGTTTGCTCATTTTCTCGACCTATTACTTGACTTTTACCTCTTTCTTAAAGTGTGCCTTTATTTACCAAGAAGAAGGATGCATTATCTCAGGCTTCAGAAATTTTGTACAACAGTTTTTTTTTAATCAAATATAAATCATTTTCCTATCAATTTTTTTTATCAAATAAAGTCCTTTATTTGAGACATTATTGTTTAGATGGATTTTCTAAAGTTTCATCCTTGGGCTTCGAAAATATCTAAGTCATTTGATACCACTGATAATTTTGATATTAAAACATTTTGAAAATAATGATAATTCTCACTGATCACTTTGTTCTCTTTAATTTAAAAAGATTGCTCATTACTAGTCAGTCTTTTTAAAAAAGATTTTTATTTTCAAAACACATGCATAGTTTGCATTTTTCAACCTTGAAAAATCTTGTGTTCCAATTTATAAAGTAAATTGGACCTTAGAGCATAATTCCAAATTGTTTTCCCGGAATGGTTGGATCAGTTCACAATTTCTTCCCCACCCCCTCCCCTACATGACAAGTAATCAAAAATATGTTAAACATGTGAAATTCTTCTATACATATTTCCATAAATTATCATGCTGCAGAAGACAAATCAGATCAAAAAGGGAAAAAAATAAGAAAGAAAATAAAAATAAGTAAATTACAACAACAAAAAACATACTATTGTGATCCACATTAACTCCCCACAATAATTTTTCTGGATGTAGCCATCTCTGTCCATCACAAGTCTATTGGAATTGGCCTAAATAACATCATTGTTGAAAAAAGCCACAATCATGAGAACTGATTATCATGTCATCTTGTTATTGCTGTATGGAATATTCTCTTGGTTCTACTCACTTAGCATCACTTCATGTAAGTTTCTCCAGGCCTTCCTTAAATCATTCTGCTGATCATTTCTTACAGAAAAATAATATTCCATAACATTTACATACCATAATTTATTCTGTAATCTCTAAATGAAGGGCATCTATTCCAATTCCTTGACAATACAAAAGGGTTTAATACAAATATTTTTACAAATGTAGTTCTTTTCCCTTTTTTATGATTTCTTTGAAATATAGGCCCAGAAGAGATGATGCTGGATCAAAGTGTATCCATAGTATAATAGACCTTAGAGCATAATCCCAAATTGCTTTCCCAGAATGGTTGTATCAGTTCACAACTTCACCAATAATGTATTAGTACGTCAGTTTTCCCAAATGCCCTCCAACATTCATCAGTATTTTTTTCTGTAATCTTAGCCAATCTGAGAGCTGTGTAGTGGTACTTCACAGTTTTAATTTGGAATTCTATGATCAATAGTGATTTAGAGCACCTTTTCATATGACTAGAAATGATTTTAATTTCATCTGAAAATTGTCTCTTCATAGTCTTTGACCATTGTTATCAATTGGAAAGTGGCTTGAATTCTTATAAATTTGAGTCAATTCTCTATATATTTTTGAAATAAGGCTTTTATAGCAACCCTTAGATGTAATGTTTTCCCAGCTCATTGTATCTTTTCTAATTTTGTCTGCAATAATCTTGTTTGTACAACAAATGTTTTAACTTAATATAATCAAAATTATCCATTTTGCACTCCATAATGTATGTTCTTCTTTGGTCACAAATTCCTTTCTTCTTCACAGTTCTGAGAGGTAAAATGTACTTTGTTCTTTTTATTTGTTTATAATATCATTTTATACTTAAATCATCAACCCATTTTGACCTTTTCTTGGAATAGGGTTTTATGTGTTTGTCAGTGCCTAGTTTCTGCCACACTAATTCCTAGTTTTCTCAGCAATTTTTTTTTTGATCAAACAAGGAGTTCTTATTGCAGAAGCAGAGATCTTTGGGTTTACCAAACACCGTATTACTATAGTCAATGACAATTGTGCCTTGTGAAACTAACCTATTCCATTGATCATCTACTGTATTTCTTACCCAGTATGAAATGGTTTTTATGACTGTTGCTTTATAATATAGTTTTAGCTCTGGTATAGTTAGAACCACTTTCACTGACATTTTTTAAAATTAATTCTCTTGACAGTTTCGACCTTTTGTTCTTCCAGATAAACTATTTTTATTAATTTTTCTAGCTCTGTAAAAAGGTTTATTGGGAGTTTGATTGGTATGCTTTTGCAGTGGTTTTCAGACATCTTTCTAGAGACATGCAAGTTTTCCATTTCTCCAAGGTGTTATGATGGAGGAAGAGGTATGTTTCCTACTGTCTTATCTTCTATTCTGGTCTGTGAGTGGCCACAAGCACTATTTTACACCCTAGAAATAGGGGAAAGAATACTTGGGTTCACCGCAGCTGCTAGTACTATTGTATTAGAGTTCCTTCTCACCCTGGGACTATGACCCAAGACTGTCATCTGGATCCAAATATAGACAAAGCAACATAATTCTAAGTAATATTTTCCATCTGTGGATTGAGAAGTCTGGAAACAACAACTGCTGCCACTAATTTCTCTTCAGGTCTCTCTAAAATCATCCTGTTGGTCATTTCTTATAGAACAATGATATTCTATAACATTAATATGCCATAATTTATTCAGCCATTCTCCAGTTAATGGGTATCCCTTCAGTTTCCTTGTCACTACAAAAAAAAGGCTGCCACAAACATTTTTGCCCATGTAGGTCCCTTTCCCTACTTTAAGATCTCGTTGGCATATAAGCCTAGTAAAAAAAAAAATGGCTGTGTCAAAGAAGATGCACAGTTTGATAACTTTTTGATGATAGTTTTAAATTGTTCTCCAGAATGGTTAGATCTGTTCACCATTGCACCAACAATGTATCAGTGTCCCAGTTTTCCTACATCCCTCCCCACATACCTCCTTATTTTTCCTGTCATCTTAGCCAATCTGACAGGTATATAGAGATAGCTCAAAGTTGTCTTAATTTGCATTTCTCTGATCAATAGTGATTTAGAACACCTTTCCATATAACTAGAAATAATTTGAATTTCTTCAACTGAAGATTGTTTGTTCATATCTTTTGACCTTTTATCAAATGAAGAATTGCTTGATTTCTTTTAAATTTGAGTCATTTTTCTATATATTTTGGAAATTAGGTCTTTATCAGAACCTTTGAATGTAAAAATGTTTTCCCAGTTTATTGCTTTCCTTCTAATCTTGTCTGCATTAGTTTTGTTTCTACAAAAATATTTTAAGTTAATATAATCAACTATTTTGAGATCAATAATGTCCTCAGGTTCTTCTTTGGTCCAAAAATCCTTTTTCCTTCACAGATCAGAGAGGTAAAATATATGTTCTTTTAATTAGTTTATAATATCTTTCTTTATGTCTAGATCATGAACCCATTTCAACCTTATCTTGGTATACAGTGTAATGCCTATTTTCTGCCATATTAGTTTCCAATTTTCCCAGCAGTTTTTGTCAAATAGCGAATTCTTATCCCAAAAGGTGGGCTCTTTGGGTTTGTCAAAAACTAGATTGCTGTAGTTATGGAATATTTTATCTTATGAACCTAACCCATTCTACTGATCAACTAGTATTTCTTTTTAGCCAATACCAAATGGTTTTGAGGACCATTACTACTGTTAGGCCACCATCATTTGCTTTCTTTTCCTTTCTTTTTTTCCGTAATCCACTTGAAATTCTTGACCTTTTTTCTTCCAGATTATTTTTTTCTTATTTTTTTATAGGTCAGTAAAATAGTTTATTGGGATTGTGATTGGTATAACACTAAATAGTTTAGTTTAGGTAGTCTTGTACTCACTCCACCTATCCATGAGCACTTGATATTTTCCCAGTTGTTTAGATCTGACTTTATTTGTGTGGAAAGTGTTTTGTAATTTTGCTCATATAGTTCTTGACTTTCCCTTGGCAGATGGTTTCCTGTAATGGGCTGAGGCTTGAGTTGATGCACTGAGGTCCCAAGCACATGAGGCTAAATAGTAATTGGACCATAATCTATTAATATATAAGCTTGAAGAAAGAATGGCCCCCGCCCACTCTTTGTGCAAGTCCTGATGTGTTGTATGGGAAATGACGATTTTGGTGGGTGGAGGCAGGGGAGTGGAAAAGGAAGGGGAAGGAGAGACTTTTGGCATTGCTATTGCGATGGTTTGCTCAGCTCAGATCTCTCTCTGTTAGCTGGCTTCCTGTTGCAACTGCCCATATTGCTATCGCAATCTTTCTTACCTATATTTGCTATCGCAAACCTTATTCATCTCTTCACTTCAATAAATATTGAATATTTTTCCCTTAACCTGAATTCCTGATTCCGGCTGATTTTAAATACGTGGTCATTACAGTATCATATGATATAATATGATATATCATATAATTACATATATAATGATACTATAACATATTAGAATATATCACATGTCATGATATATACTAATGAATGTAATAGAAAATAATATAATATAGAAAAGAATTACTTATATAATGCTAATATACACATCATACCATAATATAATCATACATTATATGATAATATAATATATCATACAATTTCAGATACAATGATAATATAACATATTATAATATAATGTAATAATAGTATGTATACATATTATATTATGAAACAATAAAATAATAAAATATATAATATGTAATATCATTTCCTATAACATCATATAATAAATATAATATGATATAATATAATAAATATAATAAACTATAATATAATGTAACATGAATATGATAAGATATAATATAATATATCATAGAATTTCAAGTGAATTTTTTCACTTGAAAAAATCTTTCTCATCTGGATGTTCCATCCAGAGTGTTGTTCAGTTGTATCTGAAAGCCAAGATCTGCTCCCAAGTTACATGGGGCATGTCTGGAAAGCTTACTTTGGGCTTCACTTAAGGCAGCATAGTTATTCCTAGGTGTAGGAAAGCAATCGACTTTTCCTTCTTTATAATATGTGCTTCTTCCCCCTCCTTCCACTGAACTCCCAGAGAAAGGCAGAAGAGAAAGAAGAACAAAGGAGTAGAGAAGCTTATAAAATTGCAGTGTGGTCATGTGCCAAGCAAAGTGCTTTTGCCTCTCACCTCAGCATTTTGGCTGGCACCTGCTGATGGGAAGACTGCAGATGTGGAGTATTGTAGAGAGCTGGAACTCTGAAAGGCACAGTTATTGATACAGGCTTGCAGCAGAGCACTTGAGGCTAATTATATGCTTAATGTGAGGTCATAGTTCTATATGATATGATGATGCGATGGCTCTCCCCACGATTGGAGCTTGCTGAATGTGATGTGGTGAGGTAATTGTAAGCAAGGATTGGAGCATGGAGGGAAAGGGTCAGAGTCTCTCTACCACAGCATGCTGAGGAGAGAGGACTTCAGGCTCCAGACTCCTTAGTCCAGGATTCATCTTTGGCAAGCCCAGGGGCAGCTTGCCTGCCTCCTTCACTTCTCCTCATAAAGATCAAGGACTTTGACTGATCCTCACTCTGACTGATTCTGAGCCCCTCCCCCCTCCGCAAAGCTAGCCTGGACATAATATATTGCTGCTAAATTGGACTAAGGATCCATATGCGACTCGATCATAATTTCAGTGAAGAAGTCCCTGTGACCTGGAAATAGGGTTAGTATTACAATAGAGGGCTAAAATAGTAACTTTCATTTTCTACCTGAAATGGGGCAGATACTTGGAAAAGAGCCTCCCCCACTCCCACCCCCCACTCCTACCCCCACCCCAAGGGAGGTCACTAGAAAGCATACTTATGTTAATAAGGAGGCATGGTCGTTGTCCAATGGATAAATGATCAAAGGATATGAACAGACAATTCTCAGATGAAGAAATTGAAACTATTTCTAACCATTTCAAAAGATGCTCCAAGTCATTATTTATCAGAGAAATGCAAATTAAGACAAATTTGAGATACCACTGTCAACAACTGTGGTGGCAACTTACAGGCTTCTGATAGTGGTGAATGCAGATGTAAAGGAAATGGAGCAGAGCTGAAGGATGATGAGAAAGAAATATTCCCAACTTCCCCAGGGTACAGCAGAACCCTCTCTTCAAGCCCTCAGAATAACTATCAATCAGAATCTGGTGATATCACCTTTTGAGTCCCAGACATAGACTTTCCTGTCCCTAATTGTCAAGTGAATTTAATGGATTGTGTCTGTGCATAATGCTTTAACAGTTGCATAGAGAGGTGATATTGATGGACAGAAAACAACTCATTCTATTGTCTTACAATGTGCAAGTTTTCTCTGTGTTCTCTTACAATAATTAATGTAGGTATAAGGAATCATTTTGAAAAGATGTCTTAATTTAGTTTTCACTGGCCTGCTATGCCTTATTTTGCCTCTAATTTCTGCCTAATGGAAGGGTGCAAGAATACTTTTTAGATTGCCAAATACACCCTGAAGCAGCTTATTCTATTATAAAAATAAATGTCATTGAGGAAGGAGAAATTGGGACCTTAGAACTTCACCCAGCTTATAGGTGGGATCTGCATGCCAGGGCAAATGTGGCTTTTTGTTTCCTCCCTTGGGGAGGGATCTGCTTTCCATGTAAGTATGGGGAGAGAATGACCGAGTCCCACTGTTTCAATGGCTCAGCATGGTGGTTCCAGGGAGCGTGGTGTGAAGTTTGTTTTCCAAATGCAGCAGACCTAGATAAGCAGCAGAACTTGTATCTAGCTCCTTTTAAATAAAAATCTGAAGCATCTGTTAAGATGTGAATGTTCTCTAGCCAGAAGCTAGGAGAGGGCAGCAGAGACACAGAAATTTCACTGTTTGGAACCAGATTTCCACCACCCCTGTCTGGTTCTGTTCAAATTCTGAGGTCTTAAAAACATTTAAGATCTGGTATGTCAGTGTTCTTTTCCTCTAGGACTTTTCTGTTTCTTCATTTATTTGGTTTGGGATAGATCATTCTAAAAAGGGCACTGGAAGCTCACTTCACCAAAAGATGGTGGTTCATACTATAATCCCTACTGCTGGGGAAGCTGTGACTAGAGGATCTTTTGAGCTTGGAAATTATGGGTTATGTCCATCAGAGGGTCAGTACTCTGGCATTAATATGGTGGATCCCCAATGTGTGTGTGTGTTGGGGGAGAGAGGACCATGTTGCTTAAAGGGAAGGTGAATCAAACTGGGTCAGAAACAGCAGGTCAATGTTCCCATGAGTAGTCACTTACTTCTACTTTGGGTAAAATAGGGAAATCAAGTCAATTAAAATTTTACTTTTTAAAAAGACAATAGTACAGTTCTCATATTGATAGAGATATGAGAAATCTTGCCTTATGAGAAGAGACAGACCTTTCTTCAAAAGGAGGCTCTTATCTTCCATATTTTGCTTATCCTCTAGGAGGGATTACCATATAAAAGAAATGTTTCTCACTTCCTTCTTCACACAAAGAATTTGAAGTGACCTTCTCCCCATGTTTTGCTAGAACCTTGGAGAGCTCCATAGCAAGGTTGCAGCTGATCATTTTCTTCAGAGCCCCTTCCCTGCATCCTGACCCCATCTAAGTTCTCCAGCAGTCTCTAGAATCTACTGCTTGTGCTAATTTTGGCCTAACAATAAACACTAAGAAAACAGAGACTCCCCAAGAGCCAGCGGCACACCAATAAAACCATCATCAAAACCATTGGTCAGAGCAAATGGAGAAATTGTGAATGAGTGGAAAGGACAATTTCTTTGGCAGTCTACTTTCTGGGGACATCCACAGAGATGATGGTGTTGACAAACACTTTGCCAGAGATAGCTCATTGTTTGGGAGGCTTCAGAAGAAAGTGTGGGAGAGAAGAGATATTAGAGTAACTTAACAAAATGAAGGGCTACAGAACCTTGTGCTGACTTCATTGTTGCATGTTTGTGAAACCTAGACAGTGTACCAGCGCCATGCCAGGAAACTCAATTGCTTTTGTCTGAGGAAGATTCTGAAAGTCACCTGGCAGGATAGAGTCCCTTACTCTGAGGTCCTTTCTCAAGCTGAACTGCCAAGCATTCAAACTTTACGGTAGAGAGTCCAACTCTGATGGGCTGGTCACATTCAAAAGCTGAAAGATTCCTTTCCAGAGAATTCACACAAGACAAGTACTCAGGTGGAATTCAGAAAGAGTGATACAAGGACATTCTCCAGGTCTCTCTGAAGAACTTTGCAATTGATTGCATGATGAGGGAGACACTGATACAGGACTGCCTACCGTGGTGTGCCCTCCTCAGGGAAGCCACTGGGTTCTATGAGCAAAGCAGAATTGCAGTAGCTTAGATGAACTTGGGATTTAGAGATGTGTAAATTTGGAGACATCTCCACTCTAAAGTTCATGTGCACTATTTGTACTTGACTTGTGGCAGAGCCTTCTGAGCTCCTATTGGTCTGATCAGCCACAGTCAGACCCACTCTACCTTGACCCTAACATAGTAAAGTCAGTTTGGTTTTCTTTGAGAAGAAAGAGCAACAACCAGTCAAGCAACCAACCAACTGATTAATCATTTTTCTTGGTCACCTCCACACAATCAGCCATGGCACAAAACCTACTAGTCTTCGGCTCCTACCTGCATGCAAAAGATGGTGTCCAGAGTGGACAATGCAAATGCAAAATCCATTCAAATGTAATCCTCTTAGATCTTTCTAGATATACATATATATGAGCCTTAGTACATAAATGGTCAAGAGGCATGAATAGGCAATTTTCAAAAGGATAAATGTAAACTATCAACAATGAAAAATATAACATATAACTAATTATGGCTGAGACTTAGGAAGATAGTCTTATTATAGAAACCTTCCCTTCCTACATTATCCTGTAAGCGTGATATAGAGATCACTTGCAATCTTTTTTTTTCCTTTTTTTTTTTTCCTTTTCCCATTAAGAAGGCAGTCCTGAGTATAGCACAGTTCTGGACGACCAAATTGACTTTACTATGTTGGGTTCAAGGTAGAATATGTCTGACTGTGGCTGATCAGACCAATACTATCTCACCCTATTCGGGAACTGTAGCCACTGCCCTATTAGCTTATGGACTAAGCTTGCCCATGTAGCCTGAAGGAGAAACATGCTGAGAATGGCCTCTTCCAGCCTCACAAGCAGCACAGCCAGGGCCATGATGGATTGTCTGCAAAAGCTAATAGCAGATCCTGACGTGCTTACCCATGAACACCAGCAACGAATCCCTGAGAATGGTTTTCCCCAGGTCAAGAAATGGGATTTGCTAAAGAGAATACTCATGGAAGGAAAAGAAAATACTGACTAGGAGAAACAAGGGATTACACCTCTGCTCTAGGAAGCTGCTGCTATCATTGAAAAAGAAATCTTTCTCAATGGATGTGAGATTCAGAGTGTTGTTCAGTTATGTCTAAAAGACAAGGCCTGCTCTCAAGCTACATGGGACATTTATGTAAAGTTTATTTTGGGTTTCATCTTAAGGCAATTCCAGCTATTCCCAGGTGTAGGAAAGAAATCCACTTTTCCTTCTTTATAATATGTGTTTCTTCCCCCTCTTTCCACTGAACTCCCAGAGAAAGGCAGAAGAGAAACAGGAACAAGTGAGTAGAGATGCTGACAAAAACCTGGTGTGGTCATGTGCAAATTGTATCAGCAGTGGAAAATGCAGCCTGAGGTCACATTTGTTTGAAGCAAAAGCAACAGCAACAACAAAAGCAAATCATTTTAAAACTTGAACTCAATGGCAAAACAGGTTTTATTCTTCGATGGAAGAGAAGCCTCCTTGGCAGCCTTTTGCAGGAGATATCTGCCGGCTCACACTATTAGGGAAGTGCTTCTGCCTCTCACCTCAGCAACCTGGCTGGCACCTGCTGATGGGAAGACTGCAGAGGACTTCGTTCTGGTTAGGGATTAGCAGCTGTTCTGCTTATAATGTTCCCTTCCAGGTCTGGCTTTCTCTCAAGTTCCTCCTTTCTGTCTCAGCCCTAGCTTCAGCCTCGGGTCATATACCAAACCTCAAGACAGACATGACTTCACTAATGAGAAAACAAGTAGAACGGGCCCTGCCCATGTTGAAGACTTTGGAGATGCTTGGATCTATGATCTCGGTGATTGGGTGCTTCCTCCAGGGTGCTGATAGCAAAACCCCCAAGCTATCTGATGGAGAGCGCTTCTTACCTGTGGCTCCTTGTTATGGTTAATGTTACATTTATCATTGTTCATCTTTCTCATAAAGGAGCCTGCTTACTAGGCTCCAGGCATCACTAGTTGTGTCTGATCCATGTACCTGACTGAATGGCTCATCAGGGCATTCTGTACATTTTAAAGTGCTCCCTGAAGGATATTCTACTATTTTGGACTGGGGAAAGGAATTGGGAGGAGGGACAGCTGTAATCACAAAAGGCCCCATGTGGGAGCCAGGGCAGATGCGACTCCAACTGTAAGATTGCCTTTGGTAGGGTCATGGCTCTCAAGCATACCACAGTTTCATGGCAAAACAAGTTTATGGCACGGGACCAGGCGGGTGTGAAGGTCATTATTCGAGTGTGGGTGACATACAACCGCATTGCAACTCTGGTTGATACTGGCTCAGATGAAATTCAGAAACCTCTTGTCAGGATGGAAAAGAAGCTCCTGGCAGTCAGCAGAGGGCTTCAGAGCTACTCGCGTTTAACTGAGCTTGAAAGGAGCCTGGTATAAACAATTCTTGAGAGCAGAGGACCTAAACTTTCATTGATTTGGTCAGCATTTGAATTTCTGTTCTTAAAAACCCCTATCAGTGTTTTCTAAAAATTGCTGCATCCTTGGGACACAGAAAAGTTACAGGAACAAATCATGCCATATAGTCTTTTCCTCAACCATTTCAGAGAAGAGAATCAGGAGAAATTATATCCTCACCATAAGCACAAGTTGGGAGCTGTCCTGAGTACTCCAACTCTTCATTCCACAAACCAAGTCTCATTCACTTCTCCAGGTCTCTCTTGCTCCAACTTCTTGAATGAACTCTTCTCAACTGAAATGCTAATTTGTCAATGATACATCAAAATGCCTTTCCTACGTAATTCAAAATCTTTGATTGAAATTATCTTATTCAGAGATATTAAATAAATTGGAAGAGCATAGGATAGTTTACCTCTCAAACCAGTGGAAGAGGGAAAAATTTATGACCAAAGAAGAACTAGAGATCACTATTGACCACAAAATAGAAAATTTTGATTATATCAAATTGAAAAGTTTTTGTACAAACAAAACAAATGCAGAAATTATCTTATTCAGTATATCAGTATTCCATTCTTACACTACCACTGGAGGATCTAATATTAAAAGGAGAAATTAACCAGATTTCCCCACAGCCCCTCCAACATTCATGACTGCCATTTCCTGTCATCTTAGCCAATGAGGGACGTGTGTAGTGCTATCTCAGAGTTGTCTTAATTGCATTTCTCTGATCAATAATGATTTGGAACACCTTTTTAATGGGTAGAAATAGTTCAATTTCTTCTGAAAATTGTCTGTTGTTGTCCTGTGGCCATTTGTCAATTGAAGAATGGCTTGATTTTTTATACATTTGAGACAATTCCCTAGGCCTTTCTCAGAAATTTTAACTGTAAAATGTGTTCCTGGTTTATTGCTTCCCTTCTAATCTTGTCTGCATTCGTTTTGTTTATACAAAAGCTTTTGAACTCGATATAATCAAAATTTTCTATTTGGGGATCAATCATTTGGTCACAAATTCCTTCTTGCTCCACAGTCTGAGAGGCAGTCTAGCCTATGTTCTTCCAATGTATTTATACTCTCATTCTTTTTGCTTAGATGGTGAACCCATTTTGATCTTCTCTGGATGGGTGGTGTTCAGCTTGGGTCAATGACTACTTTCTGCCATATTAATTCCCAATTTTCTCAGCAGTTTTTGTCAAATAGTGCATTCTTATGCCAAAAGTTGGGGTCTTTGGGTTTGTCAAACACTAGATTGCTAGAGTGATTGACTATTTTGTCCTGTGGGCCTATCCTATTCCACGGATCAACTACTGTATTTCTTAGCCAATGCCAAATGGTTTTAGAAAAGGAAACTGAAGGAAGGATTCATCAAGTCCCCAAGAAAAGACGTTCAGGGCTGGCTGTATTGATGGGAACTTTACTCAACTTTAAAAGGTCGAATAATTGCAATCGTAGCCAGTCTTGGGGAGAGCAGGTCAGGGAGGAGTCCCGCCAGGGGCCGTTTCTGGCAGAGTGAAGGCGCCCAGACCTAAAGCAGGCCGAGATTAAAGAGACCAAGGACCGGCTAGATCACCTGCCTGAAGCTGCCCCAATCCCCCCAAATCTTCAAGTACATGCTGTCAGAGAGATGGGATGTCACCTGTCCGTGACTTCTTCTACCGGCCCATTGGGATAGATTCCTATTGGTTGAGAAACACAAAAGAGAGGGAGAAGGGAGGAGAGAAGAGACAAGGGAGAGGAAGGGAAGGAAGGAATGGGGGAAGGGAAGAAAGTGGGAGGAAGGGAGGGAGAGGCCAACCTTTATTGGCAGGTTGTTGGAAGCCCGCAGGCAGACCAAGGGAAATGAGAGGGGTCTCCTGTAAGGAGGGGGAGGTGCACTTGATGACGTGGGCGGAGGCAGCCAGCTCCTGTATAAAAAGAGAGGCTCGGAGGGAAGGCGCTCATTTGGCAGCTAGCCACAGAGCTGGTGGAAGCTCCCTGTCCTTGGCCTCCCGGCCTTAGAAGAACTCCTCCTTGTCAGGCTGCCGTCCCTTGGGCCTGCTCGTGTCCGCGGCGGACCCAGAGATTGCCGCCACTTTCCCTGAGTCGGAGGACCATCCAGAGAGCCAGCGTGTCCCGGGGCGCTCAGGCAGTGTCTCCGTGCCCCCGGAAGCCAGCGGTTGGCAGGTAAGTCTCCCCAGAGAACGCGCGGGCGTCAGAAGCTTTGCTGCTGGGCCAGGCCCAAACGGAACTTGGCCGGTCCAGAAGCGCCGCTCCCCTCCGACAGCGCCGCTGCGTCCTAAGGCTGCCATGCCTATGGCCAAGAAGGCCCAAAGTGGCAGGGCCGCGGGGCAGCGCCGCCCCTCCCGGCAGCCCCAGCCGGACGGTGGGGGAGCTGAGAACGAGCCCCCGCACCCCTGCGCTGCCGACGCCCCGCAGGGCGCGGATCCCGGCCCTTCTCCTGTCACGGCTCATCCCTCCGAGCCGAACGGCTCCTCCACAGCCGGGCAAGCCCAGCCTCCGCTCCCCAGCTGCGGCGCCGCTTGCTCCGGAACACTCCAAGTCGTCCTCTGCAACCATTCCCTGTGGCTCACGTTCCATGGGCAGCAGAACGAAATGTTGCTCAAAAGGGCGGGCCGGGCCATGTTCCCCTCCCTGGCTTACCAAATCCGGGGCATGGAGCCCCGGGCCCGTTACCGCGTCTTTGTGGACATGGTGCGCACCGATCAGCATCACTGGCGCTATGAGAAGGCCCAGTGGGCTCCCTATGGACCCGAAGAGAGCAGCGTTCCCGGCAACCAACTCTATCCGCACCCACACTCCCCCAACACGGGCGCCCACTGGATGCAGCGAGAGGTCGCCTTTAAAACACTCAGGCTCACGAACGCGGAGCCCGCGGCCCAGAGCGCCAGCCGCGCCATCTGGCTCCAGTCTCAGCACAGGTATCGGCCCCGGCTCCACGTTGAAGAACTCGGCTGCGGAGACCAGGAAGCGCCGGCTTCCCCCTCCCGGACCCACATCTTCTCCTTCCCCGAGACCGAGTTCATTGCCGTGACTGCTTATCGCAACGTTGAGATCATCCGCCTCAAAATCGACCATAATCCCTATGCTAGGGCCTTTCGGAGAGAAGCCCCCTCGGCAAGAAGCTTGAGCGCAGGGCAACCGCCCGGAGCAGCCGCCGCCGACCCCTGTGCCGAAGCGACTTCGGCCCCCGCCGGCCAACGGCCTTTGCTCCCAGAGGGTCGAGACCGGGACCGGGGAAGCTCTACCCCCGGCCACGGGCTCCAGGGCCCCCAACCATTCTGGGCCCAGGCCGCCGCCCTTCCCCCAAGCCTGCTGCCCCCCACTTCTGCAGCCGCAACGCCTTCCCAAGACAGACGAGAAGCTACGGGTTCCGGAACGGGGGAGCCCGTGTCCCTGCTCCCAACCTCCCCGGGGCAGAGGCTGGACTGTCTCCAGTCCGGGCTCTCAAAGCTCCAGGAGCCCGCCACCGGGGCCCGGGAACAGCCGCGGCTTCACAGGGAAACCTGCACTCGAGGGACCCAGACAGATTTCCCAGAGGCAGCCCGGGGGAAAGAGCTCCGAAGAAGAGGCGTCAGTGTCCTGGTGGCTCAGGCAGCCCCGCCGTGTCCTCAGCGAGGGCTCATGGACAAGCGCAGGCCCAGCGGCTTCCAGCTACAGAAGCCAGCGCCAACGCCTTCCCCGAAGCAGCGTCTGAGGACCCCGGCGACCTGCTGGTAACAGAAGATGTCGGTGTGCAGGAGGGGAACAGCGCGATGCCCGCTGCCTGCTGGGCCATGCAGCAGCCCCAGCAGTCCCTGTCCTATGATTTTGATTCCACTCCCAACAGCAGCAGCAGCAATGGCCTGGCAACCTTGCAAGTTGTGGCCCTGAACCCCGGCCTGCAGCCCTCCACTGCTCCCCTTGCAGCGTCTTATGGCTCCAGTCCAGAGGGTCTGCTCACCCTACTGCAGGCGTCCCCATTCCTAGCAGCCCCCTCTCAGGGCACCAGTGGGGACTGCCACCCATCTCTACCTCTGCAGCCTATCCTTGGAGCCCAAGAAGAGCCAAGTGATCAACAGCAAATCTGGGCCCGTCTGACCCAGACAGAGCTGAAAGATTCATCACTGGCTGAAAGAGCTCCCAAGAAGAGGCGTTTATCTCCTCAGGCTTCAGGGAGGGATGATGGAGAAGCCCAGGACCAGCTTCTTACAGCTGCAGCATCCAGTCCCAACACCTTCTCAGAAGCAGCTTCTGAGGCCCCTGGCCACCTGCTGGGTGTCCAAGAGGCTCCTACCCCTAACAACAGGAGTGGGATTCCGGTTCCCTGGAGTGCCTCCCAGGAGCCTCAGCCACCATTGCACTCTCTCTTTCAGGCCACTCCCAGCAGCAGCAACAGCAATGGCCTGGAAACTTTGCAAGTTGAGGCCGTGAATCCTGACCTGCAGTCCTCCACTGCTCCACTTGCAGCATCTTCTGGCTCCAATCCAGATAATTTGCTTGACCTACTGCAGGTGCTCACATTCCCGGCAGAACCCTCCCAGGGCAGCAGTGGGGACTGCCACCCATCACTACCTCTGCAACCTGTCCTTGGAACCCAAGAAGAGCCAAGTGCTCAAGAGCAAATCTGGGCCCATTTGACCCAGACTGAACTGGAAGATTCAGCTCTGGCTGAAAGAGCTCCCAAGAAGATACATTTATCTCCTCAGGCTTCAGGGAGGGATGCTGGAGAAGTCCAGGACCAGCTTCTTATAACTGCAGCATCCAGCCCCCACATCTTCTCAGTAGCAGCTTCTGAGGATCCTGGCCACCTGCTGGGTGTCCAGGAGGCTCCTACCTCGAGTAACAGCAGCGGGATCCCTGTTCTCTGGAGTGGCCCACAGCAGTCCCAGCCATCCTTGCATTCTCTCTTTCAATCTACTCCCAGCAGCAGCAATAGCAGGAGCCTGCCAAGCTTGGAAGATGTGGCCATGGGGCCCTCCACTTCTCTACTTGCCATGCCTTATGAGCCCAGTCCCAAGGAGGATCTGTTCTCCCTACTGGAGGCGTCCGGCTGTCTCTCAGAAACTTCGCAGGGGACCAGTAGCGACTATCTCCCCTCTGTGCCCTCCAAGCCAATGAATCCTGTCCCCGGAGCCCAAGAAGGCCAAAGTCTTCAACAGGAAATCTGGACCTCTCTCACAGAGACGGTCTCAGAAGATTCACCTGAGGCTCCAAGAACTTCAGAGATGGCACCTTTCTCTCACAATGATTACAGCGGCCAGGGGGCTCCTTTCACCATCCCAGACTTTTCCTGGGATTCCCTCTTCTAAGGAAGAGCAGCCCCTTGGACACCTAGGACATCTACAAACACACACAAGCACACAGAGGCACATGCTACCACACACGCATGCTCAGAGACACATCCACTCACAGGCACCCACTCACAGAGACAAGGAGACACTCACACACATGTCATCTGGCAGCCAGCAAAGAAGCATTCCTTTAGACTCAAAGTGCAGAGGATGAGGGAGTGAGGAGTGCGGACCCTCACTCCCTCCATAGAAGACAAGTTAGGCAATATATGTTAAATAAATTGTTAAATGGATGTCACTACCAATATATGCACACATGGATAAAATCACCTCTTTCCCAAGAAAAATCAAATCAAAATTAAACAAAACTGAGAAAGAAAATACAATGCTAGCAAGCAACCTCAAACAGAATGAAAATGCTATACATGATACAATACAATTATTATTATACAATATATTACTGTATTGTAAAATAATATATTATGATACAATAAAATACATGATCGTTTATAATCGAATGATAATAATCATGTTTTAATATAATAAAATAATATAATTAGAATAATGTAATATACATTATAATATATAATAAAATATATTATAGAATTTCTTATGCAATGATAAAATAACATACAATATTATAATGAGACAATAGAATATAACAAGTAAATAATATTATGTATAATGTTATATTATGTAATATTATATTATCACCTATAATAATATAATATTCTATAACATATAATATTGAATTTCTTATAAAATGATAATATAACATATTATGATAGAATATATCACATATAATAATATAAAATATAATATAATATAACACAATGTAATATTAAATATTCTAATATGATATGATATATCCTGAAATAGAACCATTATATAACATATTAGAATACAATATCACAATAGGAAATATCATATATGAATTTATAATAACAAAAAAAATAACATAATTTAATAAAATTCAGTGTCATATAATATATAATATAATAGGATATATCATGAACTTTCTTATACAATGATAATAGAACATACTATAATTGAAGAGAAGATAATAAATTCTATATAATGATGTAATACATGATAAAATATATTTAATATTCTGATATATTATTATATAATATATCAATTATTCCTTATACAATGAAAATGTAACATATAATAATATAATATGATGATAGAATATATCATATATAATTAAATAATACAAAATAATATAGTAAATATAATGTGGTACAAAATACTAAGTATAATATAACATAATATAATAAATACAATATTATATATAATTATATTATATAATATGTAATGTGATATAACATATAATATTTTAAAATGTACTACAATATACCATAGAGTTTCCTATAAAAAGAAATATAACATATTGTGATAACATATACTAAAAGAATATATCATATATAACAATATAAACAAATAAATGTAGTATAATTTTATGACATGTAATATATAATGTATAATCTATAATATAATACTATATATAATGAAGAATTTCTTATTGCAAAAATACAACACATATTAATACAATGTAATAATAAATATAATATTAAAATAAAAATAATAAAATCATATATAGTAAATAATGCAAAATAATATAATATGATAAAAATAGAATAATATAAGTATAATGTGATATAATATAATAAATACAATATGTAATAATATAATATAATATTTCATAATATATAATATAAAATAACATAATATTATAATATAAAATACAATATATGAAAGAATTTATCCTACAGTGATAATATAACACATTATGATAGAATACAGTATACTTAATAATATAAAATAATATAATGTACCACATAATAATATATGATAGAATTTCACAAAGAAAGATAATATACCATGATAATAAAATATATCATATACAAAAATGCAGAATATAAAAGGATAAAATATTATGATGTGATTTCATATGTTGTAATTTAATATAATGTGATATATCCTAGGATTTCATGTAGAATAAAAATACACCATATTAAAAAATCATATAAAAATAAAATGTTTCCTATATACTAACATATATAACTAAATGTAACATAATATATGATACAATATCATATATAATTTATGTTAAATTCTATATAACTTATAAGGTATAATATAACATTTGTCATAGAATTTCATATAGATTAATAATTTAACATAATGTAATATAATAATAGAATATATCATATATAATTATATAAAATCTTACAGTGTAAAATAATGAAATATAATATAATATATCATAGAATTTTATTTGGAGTGATAAAATAACATATAAGAATAGAATATATCCAATAAAATAATATAAACAAATAAGTGTAATACAAAATATAATGTAATATATCATTTTAGAATATTAACATAACATATTATAACATAATATAATACAATAATATATCATATATTCTACCATAATATAGTATTCATATAAAATGATAACATAATATGACATAATAATAGTATACATCATATATTATAATAAGAAATTATAAAAATTATGTTATCATATCATATGATATAATGTCTTGTTATATATATATTAATATAATATAGTAAATATGCTACAATATAAGATGATCCAATATAATATGATATGATATAATATATCAAAGAAGTTTGTATAAAATGATAATATTAGGTATTATAATGAGATATTAGAATATATAATATAATAATTATATAAACTAACAAAATAGAGTATAAAATAACATAATAAAAAATTAGATTAGATTATGCCATATATATCTTGTAATGTAATATATCATAGAACTTCTTATAGAATGATAATTTAACATAATATGATAGAGGAATAGAATATATCATATACAATAATATACAATTATATATTATGATATGATATAATGATATATCATAGAATTTCATTTAGAATTATGATATAGCATATACTGTATACAAATATAACATAATATGAAATAATATTATAATATAAAACATAATGTATTATAAGAGAATACAATATAATATAATAAAATATACCATAAAATTTCCTATAAAATGATATTATAGTATATCATAATAAAATGATAAAAGATATCATATGGAATAATATAAAATCTTACAATGTAAAATAATAAAATAAAATATGATCTGATATGATGAAAAACAATATATCATAGAATTTCATATATAATGATAATATAACATTAAAATAGAATATATCCTATGTCATGATAAAAATTAATGAATTCAATATAATATGATATAATATAATATATCAAAGAATTATTATATAACATTAATATAACACATTATAATATAATATAATAATAGATCATATAATAATGTAATAGATCAATTTCAGATATAATGATAATATAACATATTATAATATAATAATAGTATATATCACATATTATAATAAGATTAAAAATAATAAAATGTATCCTATCATATTATGTAATATGTTATAACATATAATAAATATAACATGAAATAATATAATAAATATAATACACTATAATGTATTATACAATATGATAAGATATAATATAGTATATCATAGAATTTCATATACAATGATAATATAACATATCATACCATAAAATAATCATAGACTATAAGATATATAATAATGCAAAATAAAAGAATAAACAATATCATAAAATAATATTATATAAAATATCATATATAATAAATATAATATGATATAATATAATGTATCATAGAATGTGGTATAGAATGGTAATGTAACAGATTTTAATAGAATATATCATATAGTAGCATAAAATAATAAATATAATAAAACAATATGACATATTATATAATAGAATATATCATGGAATTTCATAGGCAAAGATAATAAAACATTTCATAATAAAATATAATAATATAATATATCATTTATACTAATAAAAAGTAATAAATTACAATGTAATATAATGAAATTTAATATGACATAATATCTTATATGATGTGATATGATACGATGTAATGTAATATACTCTATTGAATTTTATATACAATTATAATATAGCATCATTATAGAATATGTCATATGTAATGATATAATAGAATAGAATATATAGTAATATGAAATGTTATATCATAGAATTTCATATACAATTATAATATATCATCATAGATATAATAGAATAACAGAATATATCATATATGAGAATGGAATAGAATGTATAATAATATGATATGATAAAATATAACATATCCCAAAATTACTTATACAATGATAATATTTCATTGTATAATGAAATATTAAAATTTATCATGTATAATAACATAAACTAATAAAATGTAGTACAAAATAACATCTTATATTATATTATATATAAAATGTAGTAAATTAGAATTGCGTATTAAAAGAAAATATAGTTATATATTAATAGTGTATATCATGTAAATATTACATACTATAATATTAGAATATATCATATCTAATTACATAAACTAATAAAATGTAATACAGTACAACATATAATGTTACATTATATTATATTAATTAAATTATATTATCTTATATATAATGTAAAATGTAATATATAATATTTCTTCTAAAATTATAATATATTATAATATAATATAATATAATAATAGTCTATAGCATATATAAAATGTTATATATAAAACCTAATATATCATAGACTTTTGCATACAATAACAATAGAACATTATATTATAATAAAATAATAGAATATATCACATAATATAAAATAATACAATATAATATATGATATAATATAACATAACATGACATAATATAAAATGTTGTGATATGATGTAATATGATGTAATATGTTGTAATAGAATATATCATATAATTTCATATCAATAATATCGAATATCATACATAATAATGAAATAGAATATAAAACATTATAAAATAATATAGTATAATATAACAGATCCAATATAATATACTAAATATAATATGATATGATGTGATAAGATATTATATAATGTAATATAGTATCTCATAATTTTCTATTGAATGGTAACATAACATTATTATAGAATATATAATATATGATAATATATTATAATACATTGTAATATATTAATATGATTTAATATAACATTATATAACATATAATATAACACAATACAATATAATAGGATATGATATATCAGAATTTCATATAGTATGATAATATAACATATTATACTATAATATAACAAAAGGATATATCATATATAATAATATACAAACCTTGCCGTGTAAAACAATTTAAAATAGTATACTTTTATATGATATGACATGTAATAATATAATATATCATTGAACATGGTATAGAATGATAATATAACATAAAAATATTTTATTAAATCATAATATGTTATAATAAAGCTCTATATGAAATTCTATGATATGTTATATTGTTATTTTACCATTCTATAAAAATTCTTTGATCTCTCATATTAAATATTATATAATATTTTTGTATTACTCTTATTCGTTTATATTATTATGTATGATATATGTTAATATAATGTGTTATATTATCATTCTATACCATGTTCTATGATATATTATATTATTACATGTCACGTCATATAAAAGAATATTATTTTAAATTTTTTACACAGCAAGATTTTATATTATATATGATATATTCTTTTATGATATTATAGTAAATGTTATATTATCATTCTATATGAAATTCTGATATATCATATTGTATTGTATTGTATTATACCATATTAATATATATCACTATGTATTATATTATTATATATTGTTTATTCTATTAGTATCTCTCCTATTATTATATATTATGTTATCATTCTATAGAAATTTGTATGAGATATTATAGTACAGTACATTATATCCTATTACATCCTATCATACTATATATTATATTGTATGTTATAGCATAATATATTATTCTATAATGTTTTATGTTCTATTTCATTACTATATGATAATTTCTATGATTATATTATGTGATATCATTTTATATGAAATTTTAACATATGTTACATCATATCATATCACATTGTATTATGTCATGTTTTGTTATATATTATATTTTATATTATAACAAATATTGTATCATATATTTTATTTATTTATATTATGTGATATATTCTATTATATTATTACAATACAATGTTGTATTATTGTTGTATGCAAAGTTCTATGTTATATTATGTTTTATATCTAACATTATTATATAAGGTATAGACAATTATTATATCATATTATAATATCTTATCATTTTATAAGAAATTTTATTATATTATATTTTACATGATATATAATATAATATAATACAACATTATATATTGTATTATACTTTTATTACTTTATCTTATTAGATATGATATATTCTAATATAATGTTATAGTATGTAATATTTTCTTTCTTTACATACTTTTATAAAATATTATATTTTATTATATCACATATTCTATTTTTAGTACATATGGTATTTGATATTATTATATTATATAATAATGAATTATCATTGCATATGAAATGCAATGGTATATTATATTATATCATATTATTATATATTCTACTCTTTTCTTTTATTGTATATGATTCATTCTATTATGGGTTATATTAACATTCTATATGAAAATCGATGATATATTATATTATATCATATTATTATATATTCTACTCTTTTCTGTTATTGTATATGATTCATTCTACTATGATGTTATATTATCATTCTATATGAAAATCGATAATATATTATATTATATTACATCATATCATATCAAATCATCTTATATTTGATATGTTATATTTTATTGTAATGTATAATACAGTTTATTGTTTTATATTAGAATATATGATATATTCTATTATGTTTATTTATTATGTTAATCTTTTCAAGAATCTTAGATTTTTATCTTTTCCACAATTATTTGTTTTTCTATTTATCTATTTCTCCTCTATTTTAAAACATCTCCTCTGTTATTGTTATTTTAACTAGGTTTGCATTTTTCTAATTTTTAGGAAATCCATATCTTCTTTATTACTCTTTTCACCTTTTCTATTATGTTAATGTGTGCGTTATAATGTCTCAATTTTTTTTGCTTCTTCTAGATTGCTTTATTTTCATTGTAGAGGTTTTGATATGTTGTTTTATTAGAAAAAAAATTTTTGTAACTATCCAATGGCATTTCTTTATTTCTTTGATCAGTTATTATTTTGGAATTTGTTGTTAAATCATTATTTGGATCTACAGGTTTTATTTATGCTTTATACACAGGTGGAGAACTGGTCTAAAGATACAGAAAATTGGATTATGAGAGAAAAGTCAAGAATTGGTATCTCTTTTGATCCTGTGATCCTATTACTAGTTATCTCTCTCTCTCTTTTTTTGGCTGAATCAACTGGGGCTAAGTGACTTATCCAGGGTTACACAGCCAGGAAATATTAAGTGTCTGAGGTCAAATCTGAACTCAGGTCCTCCTGACTTCAGGGCTGGTGCTGTGCCCACTGAACCACCTAGCTGCCCCTAGTTATATATTTCTCAAAGACAATTTACCAACAAACATCCTATGTGGATGAAATTATTCCTTTTTTGCATTACAATGAATCCCCTTGTCCATATAACCCAATGTATTTCTTTTGATCTGTAATAAATGATTGTTGGTTGGCTTACATACATCTCGTCTGGTTTCTAGGTGGAAACATCTTAACGTTTCCAGAGAAAGGTAAGATTGAGACTCATGAATGGAAACTAAAGAGGAAAGCCCTGGTTCCAAATGCTTTGGTGCAGCTTTTATTCTAGACTCCGGGAGGAAAGGGGCAATGGGCACTGAGTGAAGGACCAAAGAGAAATCTACTTCAAGATAATCAAAAAGCAAAATTGACATCCTTCTCCATTTCAGGACCTGATACCATTATCATCATAGCCATCAGTCGTGCCAGCATCCTTCTCTTCTTGGTCTTGCTAAGCTATTATCTCCATCATATCAGTGAGTATCACATCGTATCAAGAGGAAGGGATAAACCTCCTAACGTTAAGGGAAGATTGAGGTGAGGACTGAATCCCCTGAACTGATTTTACTCTCTCTCTTTCTTTAAAGTGGCTGCTCATAAAGAAGCCCGGAGATGGTAGAGACTCATTTTATCTTCCCAAACTACCAATAACTCACCCTACAAATGCCAACTCAAACTTTCGTCACTGGATGGAGTAACCCTGGTGGAGAACAACCTATGATGAACGTGGATGCCGGGTAACATGCCCTGATTTTTTTCTTCCCACATAGGGACCCAGGATGCCAGTCTCGACATCCTCCTTCCATTCACCCTAGAACATCCAATGAAGAAGCCACATGTAAGTCTCTGGATAAGAAGGGGACAGGATCCTGGGAGTGTAAGTGGGGTCTAATATTGGGAACTTGATCGAGCTTATAAGAATTTCTTGTCCCTACAGATGAAGAAGTGAGCATGATGGGACAGCATGAGATATGTGTGAGTCCTTTCTCCTCTTCTCCCTTCCCTTATTGGCAGGCTTCCCCAAATCCCAGTATGAAGAGCATGGAGGTACCTAGGCTGATGCATACTGGGCCCATTCCCTACACTCCTGTACCAGAGCCCATTCTAACTCTCCTCTTCTTGCTCTCTTCCTTGTCATTCCTGGGTGGAAACCGAGCCCCATCCTCACTCTTGCTTGAGTGAATCTTGTCTTCTCTGAACTCTGACCATTAGATATGATATATTCTAATATATTTTTATAGTATGTAATGTTTTCTTTACATACTTTTGTGAAATATTATATTTTATTATATCACATATTTTATTTTTAGTACATATGATATTTGATATTATTATATTTTATAATAATGAATTATCACTGCATATGAAATGCTATTATATATTATATTATATATTCTACTCTTTTATGTTATTGTATATGATTCATTCTATTATGATGTTATATTATCATTCTATATGAAAACTGATGATATATTATATTATATCATATTATTATATATTTTACTCTTTTCTGTTATTGTATATGATTCATCCTACTATGATGTTATATTATCATTCTATATGAAAATCGATAATATATTATATTACATTATATCATATCGTATCAAATCATATCATATCAAATCATCTTTTATTTGATATGTTACATTTTATTGTAATGTATAGTACCGTTTATTGTTTTATAATAGAATATATGATATATTCTATTATGTTTATTTATTATGTTAATCTTTTCAAAAATCTTAGATTTTTATCTTTTCCACAATTATTTGTTTTTCTATTTATCTATTTCTCCTCTATTTTAAAACATCTCCTGTGTTATTGTTATTTTAGCTAGGTTTGCATTTTTCTAATTTTTAGGAAATTCATGTCTTCTTTATTACTCTTTTCGCCTTTTCTATTATGTTAATGTGTACGCTATAATGTCTCTCTCTCTCTCTCTTTTTTTTGCTCCCTCTAGATAGCTTTATTTTAATTGTAGAGGTTTTGATATGTTGTTTTATTAAAAAAAAAAAACATTCTTGTAACTACCCAATGGTATATATTTTTTTATTTCTTTGATCAGTTATTATTTTGGAATTTGTTGTTAAATCATTATTTGCATCTGCAGATTTTATTTATGCTCTATACAATGATAACTATTTTTCTTGGATTATGGGCATTAAAAGAAATGTTTACTATTCTTGGTTTTTCCTTTATTTGGAAAATACCTTATGCTCTAATATATTGCCAATTTTTATAAAAGTTGGACATGGTTCTGAGGCATTTGTACATTCTGTGATTATCAGTTGTTAAGATGTCAAAAAATCTTTTAATTCCAGTTTCCCTAGCAATGCTTTCAATTCTATTTTTTGCTTTAGCTTGATTGTAGATTGAATTTATCTGGAACTTAGAGAGAGATGTTAATGTTTCTTCTGACTGTTGTGTTATTATCTACATCTTTTTATTTAGCTATTCTTCTTTTAAAGTTTAGTGTCTAAGTTAAAATTTGATATTTATTTGTTTACGATTCCTATTATGTACCGTGCAGTTGGTTACTTCTCCTTATGTTGTGAATATTTGCTTTTTATCTGTCTGATAGCTAATTTTCAATTCCAACTTTGGGAAAATCACCTGATTTGTGGTCAGTTTTCTTCTAATCTGTAATTTCTATTTTGTTCATATCTTTGCTATTTAGGTATGCTTCTTGCAGACAAAAAAAAAATAGTTTCTTTTCCCTTGTATCCACTCTTTTTTTTTTTTGATATTGGATTTTTTCATCAAATTGCATATATATCTGTGGAACTTAGATCTATATTTTTTGTCACTTCCCTGTAATATTTTTCTCTAATAAAATTTCTGCACTAAATATTTTTCTTTAGTATATTATATTTTATAATTTTATATATTGTATATGATACATTCTATAATAGAAATTCTAAGATGTATTATGAAATATGATACTGTATTATATTATATTTAATTATTTCATATGATTATATAAAATATATGCTATTATTTTTATATAATAATGTTATAGTATCATTCTATATAAAATTCTATGATTCATCATATTATATTATATTGTAATGCATTATATGTCATTATAACATATATGTTATATCATAACAATATGTATTTTACTGTGTTACAAATTATATTATAATTTGTTATATTACCATTGTATATGAAATATTATGATATATTATTTCATAATATTTTGTATTATTCTCCCTGATATAGTCTATTATTATACTATAATTTATTATAATTCTATATGACATTGTATGATATATCATATGATATATATTATTTTATGTCATGTTATGTTATGTGATATTTTATTGTATTATATGTTTTAATATTTTATATTCTTTTAGATCATATAGTCTAAAATTTTATCATAATAAAATATGTATATTATCATTGTATACAAAAGCATATGACATATTATATTTTATATGATATTATTATATATGATATAGACTATTATTTTATTAAAATAAGTTTATCATTCTATAAGAAATTAAATGATATATTATATATAATGAAACATAATATATTATGTTATATTGTACCACATTGTTTTGTTTTTTATCATTATATAAGATATATTCTAATATTATATTCTAATATGTAAAATTATCATTCTATATGAACATCTATGATATATCATATTATTATATATTCTATTATTCAGTATGATCTATTATTATATTCCATTATGTTACATTATCATTTTATATGAAATTGTGTGATATATTTTATTATATTATATCATATTATTATATATCCTATTGTATTATTATATATGTCATAGTTTATTATTCTATTCTATTATGATAGGTTATATTATCATTCTATATGAAAATTCATGATACATAACATTACATTATATCACATCATAGGATACTATATAATATTGTACCATTTTACATTTTTGTTTTTTATAGTAGTATATATAATATATTTTATTATTATATTGTATTATAAGAAGCTATATTATCATTCTACATGAAATTCAATGATATATTATATTATATTATTATATGTGTTATATTGCATTATAATATGTTACATTGTCATTCTATACTAAATTCCATGATATATTACATTAAATTAGATTATATTATTTGTTATATAACATTATATTGTATTATTTTGTGTTAAATTATATTTTATTATTTTACATTAATATATATGATATATTCTATTATAATATGTTATATTATTATTTTATACTAAATTCTATCATGTATTATATTACAGTATATTATATCATATCACATAATATCATATTATATTTTATTATATATTATATTATACTCTATATTTAATCATATTTCACATTCGATTGAATGATTTTGTGTTCTTTTATTTTATATTATCATATATTATATATTGTATGGATATATTATATCTTGATATGTGATGTTATCATTCAATATAAAATTCTCTGATATATTATATTACATGTTATTTTATACATAATATAACATCATATTATGTTACATTGTGCCACATTTTATTTTTCCTATTATTATATATGATATATTCTAATATTATATTATGATATGTAATATTAACATTCTTTATGAAATTCTATGACATGTTATTATATCATATTATGATATATTCTATTATTGTATATGATATATTCTATTATAATATGTTTTATTATCATTATATATGAAATTCTATGATATATTATATGGTGTCATATTACTATATATTCTATTTTATTCTATTATTACATATGATACATTCTATTAGTCTATTATATCATAATTTGTTATGTCATTCGATAAGAAATTCTATGATATATTATATTACATTATATCATATCATATCATTATGTTACATTGTATTGTATTATATTATATGTTATTATTTTATGTTAATATAAATGATATATTCCATTATTACAGTGTATTATAATATGTTATATTACCATTGCATATGAAATTCTATGATATATCATATTATAGTATTTTATTTTATATTATTATATATGATATATTCTATTATTATAATCTATGATCATATGAATCATTGTATAAGAAATTCTCTGATATAATGTATTATATTATATAATGTATTTTATATTGCATTGTAAATAATATAATATAGTATTTTACTATATTATATTTTATTATTCTTTATTAATATGTATGGTATATTTTATTATTATATTCTATTATAATGTTACATTATCATGGTATATGAAATTCTTGGATATATTATTATATTATATTATTTCATATCACATCATATCATATTATATTTATCATTTATAATATATAGCATATGTTACATTTTAATATATTTGTTTAAATTATTTTCTTTTATATTATTATATATGTTATATTCTATTATTATATTGTATTATGATGTGTGATATTATCCTTCTATATTAATTTCTATGATATATTATCATATCATATCTTATATTTATTATGTTAAATGATATATCATATGATATATTTCCAACTTTATTATTTTATAGTATAATATATGATATATATTATTATTACATTATAATATGTTTTATTATCATTCTATGTTAAATTCTCTGATATAGTATCATAATATATTTAATATGTAATATTACAATATGTTACAATAACATTCTATAAGCAATTATGATATATTATATTATTTTTATATTACATTTATTACTTCATATTATTATATATTATAGATTCTATAATTATTTCTATTATAATATGTTATATCATCATTCTATATGAAATTGTATGATATCTTATATCATATCATGTTTTATCATTTTACACTAATGTTTTATATTATTATATATGATATGTTCTATTATAATATGTTATATTATCAATCTATATGAAATTCAATGATATATTATATCATAGGGAGAGGGTTAGAGTCTTTTGGTAGCAGCATGGTGAGGACAGAAGACTTCAGGTTCCGGACTCGAGTCCAGGATTCATCTTTCATCGCCACATGGCATCTTTGACTGATTCTGACTCACTAGTCCCGAGGCCCTCCAGAGAGCTAGCTGGGACATTATACATTGGTGAATAAAGTGGACCCAGAATCTGCATGCAGCTGGAGTATAATTTCAATGAAGAAGCCATTGTGACCTGGAAATGGGATGAGTTTTAAAATAGACAAGCAGGAAACTTTGTTAAGGGCTAAATGGGTAACTTTTTTCTTCTCACTGAAATGGGACAGATACTAGGAAAAGATCTCCTCCACCCCTACCCTGTTCTCCAACTCGAGGGAGGTATATAGAAAGCATACTCAGGCTAATGAAGAGGTAAGGTTGGTTTCTAACTTGGGAGCTGATTGGTGAACTCTTAGAAACATTAGATTGCACAATCCCTTGCTTCTGCAAGGAAGAAGAAATAGAGGTAGATAACTGGAATCTAGTAGGAGAGAAACTAACTGGATGTTACAATGATAATGGTCCTGCTTCAATTTCTAAGGAAACAATCTATATATACAACATAATAAAATTGGCCTAACAGAATCCCACGAGTTCTTAAAAAAAAAACCAAATTTTAATAAGAACAGCCAGACAAAGAACATGAGGAGAAAGAGGAAGAGAAGGGCATGGTACTGACAAAATTGCTGAAAGGCATGGAGAGTTGAGTGATCTTAAAGGGCGTGGTGATTCTCACTCTCACAGCTCAGCTTCACCTCCCCCTACAACCAAGGAGGCGCTTGACCCTCCCCAATCAATTTAACCTTCCTGCATTGAGGGAGGAGGAGTGGGAAGGGCAGTGACACCAGCAGAATCCACCCACCCCAACAATTACACCCCCCATGATTCCAATGCAAAAGGCACTACTTAAAGCTCAAGAAGGAGGGCAGGATACAGGTGATTTGAGAATAGAAATTTATCCTGTGATTGAATACCTTAACTCTTCAGGGTGAAGAAAAAGGAAGATACATTCCTTTTAATCTACAAATTATCAAAGATCTGAAAAAAGGATGTCACTCTTTATTGGCTTATATCATCTTATGTTAAGGTGTTATTAGAGGAATTTGGCTTTTGAAATTTTAACTCCTAATGATGGGACATCTATAGCAAGGACATGTTTAGAACCTGGACAAAACTTGTTGTGGCTTTCTGAGTACAGTGAAGTTTATGGGATATAAGCCCAACGAAACAGGCAACCTGGAGTTAATATGCCAATCACCTGTGACCACCTAACGCATTCAGATCCTTATGTAGACCCTTTAGCACAGATTAATTATACTATAGCAACATATGAGCAAATTGCTGTTACTGTTATCAAGGCATGGGGTACCCTCCCAGAAAGGCAAGATAGAGGAGAAGGCTTCACGAAAATATCACAAATTCCGATCGAACCCTTTGGTGAGTTTTGGGGACTTCCGCAGACAGGTGTCATATGAACTGTTTGTGAAAATGTAGGAACAGAAATTATGAAAAGACAACTTGTTAGAGAAAATGCTAATGAAGTGTGTAGAAGAATTATACTAGGACTACATCCTTCTAAAGGATGCGCCTTTAGAAGAGCTCATAAGACTGTGCCAAAGGGGTCCCAAATACCTTTTATACCCATGCAATGATGAACATGGGAAGAAATGGTGCCTCTTGGCAAGAGATTTCCAGAGATTTGTCAATGCTTTAGTGTAGTAAAGTAGGGCATCTGAAAGCTCAGTGTTGGCATAAAAGACAGGGTGGGAGGACAAGACCCCAAACCCCATGTTCAAAATGCAGCTGAGGCTTCCATTGGGCATCAGAATCTAGAATGACTTGGGGAAAGTAGAGGCAGGGCCCAGCTCCAGGGCTCAAGGCAAAAAACACTCTCTGTATCTTTATCACTCTCTGTTCTCTGTCTCTGTCTCTCTTTGTCTCTGTCTCTGTCTCTGTGTCTCTCTTTTCCTCTTACTCTCTAATCTGATGTGTTGGCAATTAATTAACCTTGGAAAATTGAGGTTTTTGGTCTTCTATAGGTATCATATTTTAATGGGAAATATACTTGATTTTTGTCATTAAGAAAATATGCTTAGAAAATACATGAAAAGAAATCAAAAGTGTAATTATTTTATAGATAATATAATTATTATAAATAATTAAAATAATATAATTATTTTAAATATAGTACAAAACAACATAATAAAGTAGATTAGATTAGATTGTACCATATATAACTTGTAATATATCATAGAATTTCTTATAAAATGATACATAATAGAATATAAAAATAGAAAATATCATATAAAAATATGTACAATAATACACTATGACACGATATGATATATTATGATATATCATAGAATTTAATATAGAATGATGATATAGCATATACCATATACTAATATGATATAATATAAAATAATATTATAATATGTAACATAATGTATTATAATAGAATACAATATAATATAATAAAATATATCCTAAAATTTCATATAAAATGATATTATAGCATATCATAATATAATAATAAAAGATATCATATATAATAATATGAAAATCTTACAATGTAAAATAATAAAATATAGTATCATGTAATGGGCTGAGGCTTGAGTTGATGCACTGAGGTCCCAAGCACATGAGGCTAAATAGTAATTGGACCATAATCTATTAATATATAAGCTTGGAGAAAGAATGGCCTCCGCCCACTCTTTGTGTAGGTCCTGATGTGTTGTATAGGAAATGACGATTTTGGTGGGTGGAGGCAGGGGAGTGGAAAAGGAAGGGGAAGGAGAGACTTTTGGCATTGTTATTGCGATGGTTTGCTCAGCTCAGAACTCTCTCTGTTAGCTGGCTTCCCGTCGCAGCTGCCCATATTGCTATTGCAATCTTTCTTGCCCATGTTGCTATTGCAATCCTTATTCATCTCTTCACTTCAATAAATATTGAAGATTTTCCCCTTACCCTGAATTCCTGACTCCAGCTGATTTTAAATACGCGGTCATTACAGTTTCCCAAATATTTTATACTATCAACAGTTATTTTATACTATCAACAATATGTTTAACAGTTTTTTAAGTGATCTATAAAAATGCTGATGATTTATGTGGATTTATTTTGTATCCTGCAACTTTGCTAAAGTTTTGGATTATTCTAATAGTTTTTTAGTTGATTCTCTGGGGTTCTCTAAATGTACCATATCATCTGCAAAGAATGATAATTTGGCTTCCTCATTACCTACTCTAAATCTTTTAATCTCTTTTTTCCACTCTTATTGCCAAAGCTAGTATTTCTAATACAACATTAAATAGTAATGGTGACACTGGGCAAGCTTGTTTCACTCTTGATCTTATTGGGAATACTTCCAATTTATTCCTATTACATATGAAGCTTGCTGATGATTTGAAATAGATGCTATTAACTATATTAAGGAAAAGTCTGTGATGACTACGTATTTAAAATCAGCTGGAGTCAGGAATTCAGGTTAAGGGAAAATTCTTCAATCTTTATACTCAGTAGAGAGAATTCTCAGTAGAGGTGAAGAAGGATTGTGATAGCAATATGGGCAGCTGTGAGAGGAAGCCAGCTAGCAGAGGGAGATTGGAGGTGAAGGGCCATTGCAATGGCAATGCGAGCAGCTGTGTCAAGAGGCCAACCCACAGTTTCTCTTTCTGCTTCCCTTTCCACTCCCCTGCCTCCACCCACCAAAATCGTCATTTCCTATACAACACATCAGGACTTGCACAAAGAGTGGGCGGTGGCCATTCTTTCTCCAAGAATATATATTAATAGAGTATGGTCCAGTTACTATTTAGCCTCATGTGCTTGGGACCTCAGTGCATCAACTCAAGCCTCAGCCCATTACATCTCCCTCTTTCTTTTGTTTTAGAACACAGGTGGTCATGCCATCCCTGATTCCTCAGGGAGGTCAGAGTCCCCAAGGGGAGGTGATCACACCCTCCCTGACTTCTCAGGAAAGGAGGTAAAAGCACTAAAAAGGAAATAATCATGCCCTCCCTGACACCTCAGGAAGGGAGATTAAAAAGCACCAAAGTGAAGTGGGGGTTGCTAGCGGGCCTCTGGGCTGAAGGGTCTTATTAGAAAAAAGTATGCACAAATCCATCAGCATGGGAGGTATTACACAAGCACATAGAAATAACACAGAGGCTATTAGTGATGACTCTCCCCACAGTCAGTACAGATTTGAAGTGGTGTAACAAACATGAATTGTATATGTAAATAGTGGGATAACAAACAATATAAATCAACATGGTGTTGTAAAAGATAGCCAGAAGTCCTAGAAGGAGAATATGTAAACAGCAGTCACATATACGCCTTCTTCAGCAGCCAAGAGATAGTCCAAAACCAATCTATTGTCTATTGCTTCATATATCAGGAAATCCAATGATTCCCCCAAGATTTTGAAGTCCTGCAAAAGTCCTTTTATGTGTTAGGGAAGATTTTGAAGTCCTATAACAGTCTTATCATTTCTCAGAAAATCCAATGATTCCTGAGGGCTTTCAAGTCTTATATCTCAGAGAATCCAATGATTCCTGAAGGTTGTGAAGTCCAACAATTTTCTATATCCATTAATCAAATGCCATAACTGCCATGCTCTTTCAATGGTGAGCACAATCAGCAACAGAACCACCCCGTATTTCTTGGGTCTTCTCCTTCGTTTCAAGGGTCTGCTCCGTCTCTCTGCGATGGACAAGGCAAATATGGCTTGTTGGCACCCATCTGATTCCTTCTCCACCTGTAGAGATACAAGCAAACCCTCTCCCCCAAGCAATTAGCCTATCTGGTCTCTTCCATTCACCACTTTCTGGGTCTCTTCACATCACCTGGCGATTTTCTAAAGACAGTGGAGCTGCTCGCACTGGACACTGCCCTTCTGGTGGGTTATAAAACCTGTCTGCCAGAGCCAGTGCATCTTTGTCAAAAATCAAGAAGTTAATAGTATAAAGTGCTAGATTTAGTAGTTCTCTAGGGTTACCTGTGGCTCCTCGTTTCTTTTGTTTTTGGAGCAGCGTCTTAATGTCTCTGTTTCTCCTCTCTACTATTGCCTGTCCTTGAGGATTAAAGGGTATGCCAGTGGTGTGTAAAATCTTATACTGTGCACAAAAGTGTGCAAAATGTTTGGAGGTATATGCAGGACCACTGTCTGTTTTTATTGCTTATGGCACACCCATAATGGCAAATGCTTGTGTGAGGAATTCAATGACCACTCAGGCTGTCTCTTTTGCTGCTGGTATGGCAAAAGTGAATCCTGAAAAGGTGTCTACCACAATGTGGATAAAAGACAGACAACCAAAAGATTTATAGTGGGTCACATCCATTTGCCAGATTTCATTGGGTCTCAAACCATGAGGGTTTGAGGGAGCATAGGAGGGTGGAAAGGAAGGCAAACTGTACAGCTTTTTACTATGCTCCTAGCTTCCTCTTTTGTTATCCCAAACTGTAAACGCAAAGCTCGAGCAGCCTGATGGTATTTAGAATGGGATTCCTGGGCCTCCTGAAATAATGGTGTTTTGGCTAACATAGTTAAAAGGCTATCTGCCTTTGAATTTCCATCAAAAATAGGACCTGGAAGTCCACTATGTGAGTGGACATGCAAGATATAAATCTTTCCTGGATGCCTTCTCACTCGCTCCTAAAGTTCCTTAAAGAGCCGATATATATTAGAAGCTGCAAATTTTATTTGGGCTATGGCAATTCTTTGTACCACACCTACTGAATAGGCTGAATCAGATATTATATTTATGTCTCCTGGGTAATAAGTTAGAGCTAGCAGATCACATATAATTCGTTCTGCTGAGTGGGCTGAAAAGGAGTTCTGACTACTCTCTTTATAGTTAAGTCATGAGAGTATACAGCACAAATATTGTGTTTCAATGCATCTGTAAAGATAGTTCGTCCTTTAAGTGGAACTTTAGAAACTTTTTCTTCAAAAATCCATTGCCAATTATGTAAAAGTCTGGCTATCTTTAATGAAGACCCGTGTGTAGAATTTGGAGCCATGGCTAATAACATTTGCCACTCTGGGATGGTCTCACAGCACACATTAATTTGTGTATTGGTGTAAAAGGTGTATATCTTGTCAGGTTCTTGTACCAGATCATTGTACTGTTCACTCAATGGCCTTTAATAAAATTCTAGCCACAAGCACTGGGTAAGGAGTAAGGCTTTGTTCTGGTTGTGCTGGGAGGTTCACCCACTCTATCAAACTGTCTCCTTGATGAAGGACTGCTGTGGATACCTCTTGTGTGGCAAAAACTGATATTTCCAAGGGTTTTTGAGTGACTCTTTCAGCCACGTTGGATAAAGCCAATTCAACTTTTCTCAAAGCTTCTTGAGCTTCTTTTGTAAGCTGGCGTGGTGAATTTAAAGCACTGTCTCCCCTTAAAATGTCATATAATGATTGTAACTGATAAGTAGTCAAGCCTAACACTGGTCGCATCCATTGGATATCTCCTATCAATTTCTGAAAATCATTTAAGATGTTTAGCTTCTCTGTTCTTAAGGACAATTTTTGTATTGTAAACACCTTAGGGTATACTTCATATCCTAAATATTGAAAAGGAGCATGTCTTTGAATTTTTTTCTTCAGCTATGTACAATTTGTAGTATCTTAGTGTTTCTATGGTCTTTTGTAGACATACTTCTAGCATTTGTTCCTCAGGTGCACATCCCAATATATCATCCATATAATGTAATAGCATAACTTTTGGAAATGCTTTTCTTACTGGAGCAAGAGAAGCAGCAACATATATCTGACACATAGTGGGGGTGTTTTTCATTCCCTGTGGCAAAACTGTCAATTCATATCTTTTATGAGGCTCAACTAAGTTAACACTGGGCACTGAAAAGGCAAACCTTTTCATATCCTCCTTATCCAGAGGGATAGAATTGAAACAATCCTTAATATCTATGACCCAAAGAGGCCATTCTCTAGGCAACTGAGTAGGAGATGGAAGTCCAGGCTGAAGAATTCCCATAGTTTCCATCTATTCATTCACTTTTCTTAAATCAGTGCGCATCCTCCATTTTCCAGATTTCTTTTTTACAACGAACACTGGGGAATTCCAAGGACTTGGAGAAGGTTGTAAATGCCCTTGTTCAAGCTGCACCTGTACTAATATCTAATAAGGCCTGAATTTTATAGCTACCTAAGGGCCACTGTTCTATCCACACTGGTGTATCAGTTTTCCATTGCATAAGAACAGGTGAAAGTGTTGGCAGACCTTCAAGAGCAGCCCTGCGTAAAAAGAACTGAAGTACTCATTTTTAACCCTAATTGGTATAAAATGTCTCATCCCCACAGATTGATGGGTATTTTTTCACCTATAAAAGGAGTAAAAACTCCTGTTTTGCCTTCAAAAGTCCATCTCATAGAGGCAGCACTAACTTCAGCTGCTATTGATCCTCCTACTCCAGACATGTAGGTGTCTGCTTTAATCTTTGGCCAGTGACTGGGCCAATTGGCACCTCTAATGACTGTATGATCTGTACCTGTGTCTACCAATCCTTCTAATGGTGGGTCATTTATATAGATCATGAGCATAGGTCAGGTCAGCTGTTACAGCTGCTGCCCAGTATATTCCTGGATTTTGTGGTCTGGAGTCAGAATCCGAGTGATTATCACCAGGTTACTTATTAGGATTCTGTGTAAGTAAACCTGATGCTACTACTTCTCCTAGGTGATAAGTCACATACTGTCTACCTGTATTAGTGACTGGGATATTATCTACATCAGTTTCCCACATCAGTGTGTGGATGGACACTGTTTTGTACTTATAAAAAGGAAGTGAAATGGTCAAGCCTACTGTGCCTGGAGGCAAGGGATCCATAGGCTGGAGAGGGACAGATTTCACTTCTCTAGGGGGTATCTCAGTTGACCCAGCTGCAAACAGCTCTATTCTCCCCAATTGTAATTCCTTTCTCCCATCAGGTTGCTTCCTGGCTGGTTGATTGTGCAATCCCCTTCTCCCATCATATGGCTTTCTGACTAATTGGTCATGTCTGGGTACTGGACTTCTAGGCACTCTCTGGGTGCCCCATTGGCTGCCATCATGCCCCAAGTGGTTTTTTTTTTTGCCTTGGGCCCCTATCCCGTTTCCCTGAATCTGTCTAAATTCTGAGGCCCAATGGAAGCCTCTGTTACATTTTGGACATGGGATATTGAGTCTTGTTCTCCCACCCTGTTTTCTCATTCTGTTTCTATACCAACATTGAGCTTTCAGATGCCCTACTTTACCACACTGAAAGCATCTACAAGTCTCTCTGGAAGTCCCTTGCTAGGACGGACTCTGTCTTCCCATGTTGGGATCTTGGGAAGTCTGCATCATGGCCTGGCTATAAAAGGCATTTGTGCCCACTGTGGCACAGCATCTTATGAGCTCCTCTAAAGGAGCATCCTTGTGCAGTCCTAGTATAATTCTTCTGCAAACCTCATTAGCATTTTCCTTAGCAAGTTGCCTTATCAAAATGTCTGTTATTGCATTTTCTCCATTTGTTCTTGTGATAGCTGTCTGCAAATGTCCCACAAAGTCAGCAAAGGGTTCATTTGGCCCTTGTGTTATTTTTGTGAAGGCCCTACCCTTGTCATCTTTTTTGTGGAGAGAAGCCCATGCTTTGATAGCATTAGCAGCAATTTGCTCATATGCTGCTATGGAATAATTAATCTGTACTGCGACATCTGCATAGGGAACTACACCTGTTAGTAGGTCACAGATGATTGCAGCATGAACTGCACTTTGACTATTTTGTTGGGCTTGTATCCTACAGAGCTCACTATATTCAGAAAGCCACAAGTAGTTTTGTCCAGGTTCTACGCATATCCTTGCTATAGATTTCCAGTCATTAGGGGTCAAGATTTCAAAAGCCAAATTCTGTAATAACATTTTAACATAAGCTGATGTAGCCCCATAAAGAGTGCGAGCTTTTTTCAAGTCTTTGAGGATTTCTATATCAAAAGGAGCATATCTTCTACTTTCTTGACCTGAAGAATTAAACTGTTGAATTACAGGAAAAATGTGGTATTGGAATTCTGATAAATTTCTCCCTTCCTCTTTGGCCTTAATTAGTCCCTTTTGCAATCTACTCAAAGGAATGGCTGGATGCTGGGAGGGAGGTGCTGTGCTGTCACTGCCCCCTCCCCCCCACTACCTCTCCTCCCTCCATCCTGGAGGGTGGAGTTGATGGAGGAGAGTCAATTACCTGCTCCTTAGGTGGGGCTGAAGCTGCCTCAGATTCACCCCATCCTTGAGCCTCACTTAAGTCTCCATGTCCTGTGGGGATATGGTCATTAATCTATTCTTTGTCTTCCTCATTTATCACAGGCTTCCCCATTTGTCTATGCTAGAGTTTTTTTTTTTTTTTTGTTTTTGTTTTTGTTTTTTTCCTTTTCTTCTATAACTTATACGGTATCTTAAGGCCAACTGTATCATATTGTATAAATAGAATGCCTCGATGGAAATTGAATGAGGACCGTTTTCATTGTAATATGCAGAGAGCTGTTGGCCAACCAATGCCCAGTTATCTAGAGAGATTTGCTCTTCCTCTAAAAACCAAGAGGAGGTGTGTTTTAATGTACCCAGAAGTCTAGCTGTCTGTATAAGTAGCCCTTGACCTTCTATCAGCTTAAGCATGCTTTCTATAGCGCCACTCCTGGGTGGGGGTGGGGGGATTGGGTTGGGTGATGGAGAATCTTTAGCTAGGATCTCTCCCATTTCAGCCAAAAAAGGTTACTAGTTTAGTCTTTAAGAAATAGACCTGTTTGTCTATTACAATACTTACCTAAGTTCCTGGTCACTGGAGACTTCTTCAGTGAAATCATGGTTCCCATGCTTGGGCGCCAAGTGTGATGACCGTGTATTTAAAACTAGACAGAGTCAGGAGTTCAGGTTAAGGGGAAAATCTTCAATCTTTATTCTCAGTGGAGAGAATTCTCAGTAGAGGTGAAGAAGGATTGAGATAGCAATATGGGCAGCTACGACAGAAAGCCAGCTAGCAGAGGGGGATCAGAGGTGAAGGGCCGTCACAATAGCAATGCGAGCAGCTGGGTCAAGATGCCAACCAGTAGCCTCTCCTTCAGCTTCTCTTTCCACTCCCTTGCCTCTACCCACCAAAAACATCATTTCCTATACAACGCATCAGGACTTGCACAAAGAGTGGGCAGGGGCCATTCTTTCTCCAAGCATATATATGAATAGAGTATGGTCCAATTACTATTTAGCCTCATGTGCTTGGGACCTCAGTGCATCAACTCGAGCCTCAGCCCATTACAAAAGTCCATTTATTTCTATGCCTTCTAGTGTTTTAATAGGAATGGATTTTATCAAATGCTTTTTCTACATCTATTGAGATAATCATTTTTTTTTTTTTTTGGTTAATTTGGGTATATAGTCAATTACGCTAATAGTTTTCTCAAAAATGAACCACCCCCGCATTCCTGGTATAAATCTTATTTGGTCATGGTGTGTTATCCGAGAATGATTATCTGTAATCTCTTTACTAATATTTGATTTAAGATTTTTTCATCAATATTTATTAGGGAAATTGGTCTATAATTTTCTTTCTTTGTTTTCATTCTAACTGCTTTAGGTGTCACAACCATGTCTGTTGTCATAAAAGGAGTTTGGCAGGAGTCCTTCTTTCCATATTTTTTCAAATAATTTATATAGTATTGGAGTTACTTGGTCTTTATATGTTAGTAGAATTTACATGCAAATCCATCTGATCCTGGGGGTTTTTTCTTAGAGAGTTTATTAATAGCTTCTTCTATTTCTTTTTTTCTAAAATGGTACTATTTAAGTAATTTATTTCCTCTTCCTCTAGATTTTTGTAAGTATTCCTCCATTTCACTTAAGTTATCAAATTTGTTGGCATAAATTTGGGAACAGTAACTCTTGATTATTACTCTAATTTCCTCTTCATTAGTAGAAAAGTATCCCTTTTCTTTTTTGAGACTAACAATTTGATTTTCCTCTATCCTTTTTCTAATCAAATTAATTAAAGATTTTTCTATTTTGCTGTTTTTTTTTCATAAAATCAACTATTAGTTTTATTTATTAATTCAGTATTTTTTTATTTTCAATTTTATTAATTTCTCCTTTTATTTTTAGAATTTCAAGTTTGGTATTTGATTGGGGGGTTTTAATTTCTTTTTTTTTCCCTTAGCATTTTTAGTTGAAAGCCCGATTCATTGATCTTCTCTTTTTCTAATTTATGCAAGTAAGCATCTAGAGCTATAAAATTTTCCCTTATTAGTGCTTTGGCTCCATCCCACAAATTTTGGTAAGTTGTTTCATTATTGTCAGTCTCTTTGATGAAATTATTATTTATATCTATGATTTGCTTGTTTCACCCATTCATTCTTTAGAATGAGATTATTTAGTTTACAATTACGTTTTGGTCTATTTTCTCATGGTTTTTATTGAGTGTGATTTTTATTGCATTATGATATGAAAAATGTATTTACTATTACTGCCTTTCTGCTTTTGATTTTGCAGTCTCTATAACCTAATACAGGGTCATTTTTTTGTATAGGTTCCATGAATTGCCAAGAAGTAAGTGTACTCCTTTCTTTCTTCATTCTATTTTCTCCAAAGATATATCATATCTAACTTTTCTAGTAATTTATTTACCTCTTAACTTCTTTCTTATTTATTTTGTTGTTTTATTTATCTAGTTCTGGGAAAGCAAGGTTGAAATGTCCCACTAGTATAACTTGGCTGTCCATTTTTTCTTACATCTCTCTTAATTTCTCCTTGAGGAATTTCCATGCTATACTACTTGGTGCATATATGTTCAGTATTGCTATTGCTTAACTATGGTACCTTTTAGCAAAATATACTTTCCTTCCTTATCTCTTTTACTAAGATTAATTTTTGCTTTTGCTCAATCTGTGATCAAGATGATCTACCCTTGCTACCCCTGCTGTTTTAATTTTACCTGAAGCATAATGATTCTGCTCCAGCCTTTACTGTCATTTTACCTTTACTCTGTATGTACTGCTCTGCTTTAAATGTTTTTCTTATAAACAAAATATTGTAGGATTCTGGCTTTTAATCTAGTCAGTTATACACTTCCTCTTTATGGGAGAGTTCACCCCATTCACATTTATGGTTAAAACTACTAATTCTGTATTTCCTTCCATCTTATTAATCCCAAATTTTGCTTTTCTCTTTTTTTCCCCTTTCCCTTTTCTCTAGTATTTTAGTTATGAGTACCACTTGCCTCAAGCAGCTTCTCCCTTTAAAGTCCCTCCCCCTTTCTTATACCTTTCCACTACTATTTCTATTTTCCCTTCTATTTAGCCTGTCCCTTCCCTTTTTGCCTTTGCCTTCCCACATTTCTATAAGGTGAGAGAAATTTCTCTGTGAAACCAAATATATCTAAAATTTTCTCTTTGAGACAAATGTGATGGCTGTAAGAGTCACCTAATATTCATCCCCCTCCACTCTTTCCCTCAATTATAATAGGTTTCCTTTGCCTCTTCCTGAGATGTAATTTCCCTCAGTTTACCTCCACTTTCCCCTTTTCTTTCTATTACAATCCCCTTCCCATCTTTTGTTTCATTTTTATATTATAACAGTAAAATCCAATTAAACATGCATTCTCAATGTGGACTCATAACAGAAATGCAATTCTAAAGATTTTTTTTTTTTTACCTTTTTATGCTTCTCTTGAGTTCTATATTTGGAGATTATATATATATATTTTGTTTGCTCTGGTCTTTTCATCAGAAATGAATGGAATTCACCTGTTTCATTGAATGTCCATCTTCTTCCCTGAAAGAAAATGCTCCATTTATTGAGGGAGTTTTTATTTTTTTTCTTGGTTGCATTACATGTTCCTTTGCCTTTTACAATATCAGATTCCAAGCCCTTCAATCCTTTAAGGGGGAAGCTGCTAGGTCCTGAGTAATCATTATTGTGGCTCCTTAGGATTTTAATTTTATTCTGGCTGCTTGTAATATTTTTTCTTGGTCTGATAGTTCTGAAATTTAGCCACAATATTCCTTAGAGTTTTAATTTCGGAGTCTTTCATTAGATATGCAGTGAATTCTTTCAATTGCTATTTTACCTTCTGATTCTATGACATTCAGATAGTTCCCTTTGGAGAATTCCTGAAAAATAATTTCTAGGCTCTTATATTCATCATGGTTTTCAGAAAGTCTAATAATGCTCTCCTAGAGCTATTTTACATGTCAGTTATTTTCCCAAATAGGTATTTTAAATTTTCTATTTTTTTTTTTTGTTTTGTTTTGTTTAGTTTTGCTTGACTGATTCTTGGTGTATCATTGAATCGGTCATTTCCATTTTTTTTAAAAATGGATTTTTTTTGGTGAATTATTTTCTTTATTTACTTTTTATGATTCTTTTTGTATTTGTCCAATTGAATTTTTAAATGGGTTGTTTTGTCTATGTAATATTTCCATTTCACAAATTATATTTTTAAGGAATTATTTTCTTTTTCTAGTTCACAAATTTTGTTTTTCAGGGGGTTGTTTTCTTTTTCCAGTACAAATTCTGTTTTTCAGTATTTCTTTTTTTTTTTCATTTTGTCAAATCTATTTTTAAGGAGTTATATGCTAAACATTTTACTATTTTGTAGTAAATTTTCTTCAGATAATTTATGTTTTGCCTTTTCCCCCATTTTTCTTCCTGCTCTCTTTTAAGATCTTTCATAGTTTCTCTATGCATGCCTTATGTGATGGGGACCAATTCATATTTCCCTTTATGGCTTCATCTGGAGATGATCTGCTTTTAGTCTTCTCAGGGTTTGAAATCTGTTCTTCTCTTTCATGATAAAAACTATCTATGGTCAGAGTTCTTTTTTTTTCATTTTTTAAAATAATTTGATATATATATTTTAGGAAAAGGAAGATTGACCAAGCTTCCTCTGTAAGTAGCAGTGGCTTTCTCTACAAGCAGCAGTTGCAGTGCTGGGTGGGCATTGCCAGGTCTCTTGAGATTCTGGTGTTTGCGGGTTCACTATTTACCTTTTGTGTTTGTGTTGGATGTTTTATAACTTTTCTGCTGATTTACTGGCTTGCAGCAAGGGTAGAATAGCCAACAGGGATATAGATTCCTCCCCATAGATTCTTCAACATGAATCACCCATGATCTGCACTACCTGCAGTTGGCTCTGTGCTCAGCCTGTTTGTGCTTGGCCTGCATCTCTCTGTGCCAATTGAAACAGATCTTTTCTGGTGATCTTTGAAATTATCTTCTACTGGTAATTTATTCTCCCAATATTCCCAATATTCATGGATTCTGCTAGTCCAGAGGCGGAATTTGGTAATTAGTGTGAGGGTAGTGGGAGAAGGTAACAGTTGTCCTCTCAGCCATCTTGGCTCCATCCCCCATTTATTGCACCATTTTTCTTTCAGGCATACTGGTTCTCAACCTACCGAAAATAAATTTATTAATGAAGACCTCAAAGGATAATTCATAGATTAGATCACAAAATGGAAAATGTTAACAAAACTGTGGACACATTGAAGAATGGGGAGAAGAATATAGGTTACTGAATTTAAAAATTCAGTGTTATAACTCTGATTATTAGAGAAATAGCAAATGATAACAGAACTAGAAAAATGTACAATTCCTGCAATCAAAATTGATTTACTTGGAAATCAGTGCATGGAGAAGTTCAATTAAATTACCAGGAAAAATGATGAATAAAATTACAATTCTTTAATACTACATTTTAGAATGTAGAATTTTTCAGAGAATTATTGGCATAAGAAGGAAAAGTACAGCTCTGTTTCATAAAATTTTGTTAAGAGTTCAAATGTTGGAGTTTGTTCTTCTCAGAGCACAGCCGGTTTAGAGGCTTGGAGCCCTTCGGATGTCTCCAAATCCAAAGGTTCTGTCCTTCAGCCTCTGCCTCTGCTTTCTTCTGCCTCCAACAGAGATGGAAGATCTCTCTTATCTCCTTCTGGGGAGCCCAGCCACCAACTTGCCGCGGAGAGAGGGCTTCTGGCGTAGTTCCACTGAAGTCCGTCAAAAGTGTTCTCTGCACCAGAGTCGTTCCTCTCGAGTCTAGCGCGATCAGCCAGTCAAGAGGAAAAAAAAAGTATTCTGGAATGGCTGTCTCGCCTTATATGTGAACCTTCTGAGAGAATGGGATTATGGGTTTTCTCCCATAGTGCTCTCTGGCCCAAAGAGCTTTAAGGTGTGGACTCCCTTGAGTAAAGGTGGGAACACAAGCCTTGTCTTGATTAGTTCTACTTAGTACCTTGTTTCAGGTTCTGGCCAAAACAACTTCTTGTAAGATTAGATCAACTCTAATTACTTAGCAGTTAGTAAGGATTTCAACATCTCCCCCTTTCTTTTGTTTTAAAACATAGGGGGTTTCTGAGGGGGTACACATAAATCCATCAATATGGGAGGCATTATACATAATTTACATGAGCACATAGCAATATAACACAGGCTAGTAGTAATGTAACAAATAACAAGAATCAATCTGAAAATTTACACATGTCCATAAGTCCTAGAAACAGTCCAATAGGATTCCATTGTCCATTAGTTCATGTGCCAGGAATCTAATAATTCTTGTGAGCACAATCAGCAACAGAACCACCCGATATTTCTTGGGTGTTCTCCTTTGTTTCAAGGGTCTGCTCCATCTTTCTGCGATGGACAAGGCGAATGCGGCTCGTAGGCACCCATCTGATTCCTTCTCCACCTGTAGAGATGCAAGCAAATCCTCTCCCCCAAGCAGTTAGCCTATCTGGTCCCTTCCATTCACCACTTTCTGGGTCTCTCCACATCACCTGGCGATTATCTAAGGATAGTGGAGCTGCTCGCACTGGACACTGCTCTTCTGGTGGGTTATAAAACCTGTCTGCTGGAGCCAGTGCATCTTTATCAAAGATTAAAAAATTAATGGTATAGAGAACTAAATTTAGAAGTTCTCTAGGGTTACCCGTGGCTCCCCCTTTCTTTTGTTTTTGGAGGAGTGTCTTAATGTCTCTGTTTCTTCTTTCTACTATTGCTTGACCTTGAGGATTGAAGGGTATGCCAGTAGTGTGTAAAATCTTATACTGTGCACAAAAGTGTTCAAAATGTTTGGAGGTATATGCCGGTCCATTATCTGTTTTTATTTCTTGTGGCACACCCATAATTGCGAATGCTTGAATGAGGAATTCAGTGACCACTCGGGCTGTCTCTTTTGCTGCTGGTATGGCAAAAGTGAATCCTGAAAAGGTGTCTACCACAACGTGGATAAAAGACAGACGACCAAAAGATTTATAATGAGTCACATCCATTTGCCAGATTTCATTGGGTCTCAAACCACGAGGGTTCTTCCCTGGAGGCAGTGTAGGAGCGTGGAAGGGAAGGCAAGCTATACAGCTTTTCACTATGCTCCTAGCTTCTTCTCTTGTAATCCCAAACTGTAAACGCAAAGCTCGAGCAGCCTGATGGTATTTAGAATGGGATTCCTGGGCCTCCTGAAATAAAGGCGTACTGGCCAACATAGTTAAAAGGCTATCTGCCTTTGAATTTCCATCAAAAATAGGACCTGGAAGTCCACTATGTGAATGGACATGCAGGATATAAATCTTTCCTGGATGCTTTCTCACTTGCTCTTGAAGTTCCTTAAAGAGCTGATATATATTAGAAGCTGCAAATTTTATTTGGGCTGTGGCAATTCTTTGTACCACACCTACTGAATAGGCTGAATCAGATATTATATTTATGTCGCCTGGGTAATAAGTGAGAGCTAGCATGATCGCATATAATTCGTTCTGCTGAGTGGACTGAAAAGGAGTTCTGTCTACTCTTTTTACGGTTAGATCATGAGAGTATACAGCACAAATATTTTGTTTGGCTGCGTCTGTAAAAATGGTTGGTCCTTCAAGAGGAACCTTAGAAACCTTCTCCTCAAAAACCCATTGCCAATTATGCAGTAGTCTGGTTATCTTTAATGGAGATCCATGTGCAAAATTTGGAGCCATGGCCAATAAAATCTGCCACTCTGGGATGGTTTCACAGCATACATTAATTTGTGCATTTGTATAGAAGGTATATATCTTGTCAGGTCTTGTCCCAGATAATTGTACTGCTCGCTTAATGGCCTTTAATAGAATTCTAGCCACAAGCACTGGGTAAGGCGTAAGGCTTTGTTCTGGTTGTGCTGGGAGGTTCACCCACTCTATCACACTGTCTCCTTGATGAAGGACTGCTGTGGGTGCTTCTTTCGTAGCAAAAACCGATATTTCCAAGGGTTTTTGAGTTACTCTCTCAACTACATTGGATAAAGCCAGTTCAACTTCTCTCAAGGTCTCTTGAGCTTCTTTTGTAAGCCGGCGTGGTGAATTTAAAGCAGTGTCTCCCCTTAAAATGTCATATAGGGGTTGCAATTGATTGGTAGTTAAACCTAATACTGGACACATCCATTGGATATCTCCTATTAATTTTTGGAAATCATTTAAGGTGTTCAACCTCTCTGTTCTTAAAGACAGTTTTTGTAGAGTAAATGCCTTAGGATATATTTCATATCCTAAATATTGAAAAGGAGCATGCCTTTGAATTTTTTCTGTAGCGATATGAAGTTTGTAATATCTTAGTGTTTCTATGGTTTTTTGTAGACATGCTTCTAGAATTTGTTCCTCCGGTGCACATCCCAATATATCATCCATATAATATAATAGCATAACTTTTGGAAATGCTTTTCTTATTGGAGCAAGAGCAGCAGCAACATACATTTGACACATAGTGGGGCTGTTCTTCATACCCTGTGGAAAACCGTCCATTCATATCTTTTATAAGGCTCAGCTAAATTGACACTGGGCACCAAAAAGGCAAATCTCTTCATATCCTCCTTATCCAGAGGAATGGAATAGAAACAATCCTTGATGTCTATAACCCAAAGAGGCCATTCTCTAGGAAGCTGAGTAGGAGATGGAAGTCCAGGCTGAAGAGTTCCCATAGTTTCCATCTGTTCGTTCACTTTTCTTAAATCAGTGAGCATCCTCCATTTTCCCGATTTCTTTTTTACAACGAACACTGGTGAATTCCAAGGACTTAGAGAAGGTTGTAAATGCCCTTGTTCAAGCTGCTCCTGTACTATATCTAATAAGGCCTGAATTTTATCGCTACTTAAGGGCCACTGTTCTATCCACACTGGTGTATCAGTTTTCCATTGGATAGGAATAGGTGAAAGTGTTGGCAGGCCTTCAACAGCAGCCCTGCTTAAAAAACCGAAGTACTCATTTTTAACCCCAATTGTTGTAAAATGTCTCTTCCCCACAGATTGATGGGGATTTTTTCAACTATAAAAGGAGTAAAAACTCCTGTTTTGCCTTCAAAAGTCCATCTCATAGGGGCAGCACTAACTTCAGCTGCTATTGATCCTTCTACTCCAGACATATAGGTATCTGCTTTAATCTTTGGCCAGTGACTGGGCCAACTGGCACCTCTAATAACTGTACGATCCGCACCTGTGTCTACCAATCCTTCCAATGGTAGGCCATTTATATAGATAGTGAGCATAGGTCGGTCAGCCGTTACTGCTGCTGTCCAGTATATTCCTGGTTTTTGTGGTCTGGAGTCAGAACCTGGATGACTATCACGAGGCTGCTTATTAGGATTCTGTATGAGTAAACCTGATGCTACTACTTCTCCTGGGTGATAAGTCACACATTGTCTACCTGTATTAGTGACTGGGATATTATCTACACATTCCCCAGTTTCCCACATCAGTGTGTGGATGGACACTGTTTTGTACATACAAGGAGGTGAAATGGTCAAGCCTACTGTGCCTGGAGGTAAGGGATCCATAGGCTGGAGAGGAATAGATTTCACCTCTCCAGGGGGTATCTCAGTTGTCCCAGCTGCATACAGCTCTATTCTCCCCAATTGTAATTCCCTTCTGCCATCAGGTTGCTTCCTGGCTGGTTGACTGTGTAATCCCCTTCTCTCATCATATGGATTTCTGGCTGATTGGTCATGTCTGGGTACTGGACTTCTAGGCACTCTCTGGGTGCACCATTGGCTGCCATCATGCCCCAAGTGTTTTTTGCCTTGGGCCCTGGGGCTGGGCCCCTCATCCCGTTTCCCTGAATCTGTCTGCATTCTGAGGCCCAATGGAAGCCTCTGTTGCATTTTGGACATGGGGTTTGGCGTCTTGTTCTCCCACCCTGTCTTCCCATTCTATCTCTATACCAACATTGAGCTTTCAGATGTCCTACTTTTCCACACTGAAAGCATCTACGAGTCTCTCTGGAAGTCCCTTGCCAAGAGGGATTCTGTCTTCTCATGTTTGGATTTTGGGAAGTCTGCATCATAGCCTGGCTATAAAAGGCACCTGTGCCCACTGTGGCACAGCATCTTATGAGTTCCTCTAAAGGAGCATCCTTGCGCAGTCCTAGTATAATTCTTCTGCAAACCTCATTAGCATTTTCCTTAGCAAGTTGCCTTATCAAGATGTCTGTTATTGCATTTTCTCCATTTGTTCTTATGATAGCTGTCTGCAAACGTCCCACAAAGTCAGCGAAGGGTTCATTTGGCCCTTGTGTTATTTTTGTGAAGGCCCCCCCCCCTTGTCGTCTTTATTGTGAAGAGAAGCCCAAGCTTTGATAGCATTATCAGCAATTTGCTGATATGCTGCTACAGAATAACTAATTTGTGCTGTGACATCTGCATAAGGACCTGTACCTGTTAGTAGGTCACAGGTGATCGCAGTATGAACTCCACTTTGAATATTTTGTTGGGCTTGTATCCTACAGAGCTCACTATATTCAGAAAGCCACAAGTAGTTCTGTCCAGGTTCTAGGCATATTTTTGCTATCGATTTCCAGTCATTAGGGGTCAAGATTTCAAAAGACAAATTTTGTAATAGCATCTTAACATAAGCTGATGTAGCCCCATAAAGAGTGCAAGCTTTTTTCAGGTCTTTGAGGATTTCTATATCAAAAGGTGAGTATCTTCTACTTTCTTGACCTGAAGAATTAAACTGTTGAATTACAGGAAAAATGTGGTGTTGAAATTCTGATACATATTTCCCTTCTTCTCTGGCCTTAATTAGTCCCTTTTGCAATCTACTCAAAGGAGCAGCTGGATGCTGGGGGGGAGGTGCTGGATGCCGGGGGGGAGGTGCTGGATGCTGGGGAGGAGGTGCTGGATACTGGGGGGGAGGTGCTGGATGCTGGGGGGAAGGTGCTAGATGCTGGGGGGGAGGTGCTGGTGCTGTCACTGCCCCCCCCCCACTACCCCTCCTCCCTCCATCCCAGAAGGTGGAGTTGATGAAGGAGAGTCAATTACCTGCTCCTCAGGTGGGACTGAGGCTGCCTCAGATTCACCCCACCCTTGAGCCTCACTTAAGTCTCCCTGCCCTGTGGGGATATGGCCATTAATCTGTTCTTTGTCTTCCTCCTTTATCTCAGGCTTCCCCCTTTGGCTATCCCGGTATTTTAAGGCCATCTGTATTGTATTGTATAAATAGAACACTGCAATGGAAACTGAACGAGGACCATTTTCATTGTTATGTGCAGAGATCTGTTGACCAGCCAATGCCCAGTTTTTTAGAGAGATTTGCTTTTCCTCTAAGAACCAAGGGGAGGTGCGTTTTAATGTAGCCAGAAGTCTAGCTGTCTGTCCCCAAGTTACAAGTAGCCCTTGATCTTCTATCAGCTTAAGCAGGCTTTCTATAGCACCACTCCTGGGTGGGTCTGGGGTTGGGGGGGTTGGGGTAGGGGATGGAGAATCTTTACCTAGGATCTGTCCCATTTCAGCCAAAAAAGGTTGTACTCACTCAGTTCCTGGTCACTGGAGACTTCTTCAGTGAAAGTAGGGTCCTTGGTTCCCACGCTTGGGCGCCAAATGTTAAGAGTTCAAATGTTGGAGTTTGTTCTTCTCAGAGAATTTTATCAAAAACTATTCTCAGATGAATTTAAATGGACATCTTTGCAAAGCTCAAGAGTTTCTAGGGCAATGAGGCAAAAAAAAAAAAAATATGGCACATGTTCAGGAAAAGAGAAATAGCATACAAATGAATAGTTACAATGAACTATTCATTACCAATTTAAAACATAAAGACTGACTAGGCTATGATGTACTAAAATACAAAAAAACAATCACTTGGATCTATAAATCATATGATAAAATTGTCCATAATTCTATATAAGAAAGAAAAAAATGATTTATTACATATTTAATTGCAACTAGGTAATGGTTAGCTCAAATAATGATTCTCACAAAGTGTTTTAATAATTTGAATTTGCAAGGAATAGTTCCATTGATTTGAAAGCAATTACCAGACTTTACATAATTATTAGATTAATATGAATTTAAATACATGTGGATTCTTTACTGGATTCATTATTCATACCAATAAAAATCTAGCTATAATTCTAAACATTCCCTTTAGTAAAGTTAGAATTGACAGAACTTTTGAAAAGCACGTAGAGTAGACAAAAGAAAGTTAAGAAAACTAAAATGACTTTGAATGATGAATATAGACAAGTGAAGATTTGGTGATTAAAAGTTGAAAGAAAAAGAAAAAAATCTCAGGAAAACAAAGATCAAAGGAGAAAAAACCTTGTGTGAAGTATATCAAAAGTTAATCATTAAGCAATATAAATAATTAAAGGATTTCTGATTGATTATAAGTGGAAAATGGGTGAATATATCTTAATAAGATAATAATTTGTTGTTATAGTCTGACTTATTTTGATATTTTGTATTGCTGCTATTTAAATCATTTGCCTTATGCATCTTTGTATGAGAATATAAAGATCTGCACATTCTGAGAAAGTCCCCTCTCATTCTGTCTCCAAAATCCTGTATCTGCAGGCCTATTCTTTGAGGCTTATACAATATAGCTATAAAAAGGATTCTTAGATAAATAGTACACAAATAAGGTGAATTTGAGGGAATAACATAAAAATAAGGAATGAGAGAAAGAGGCTTACTGGATGCAGGGGGAATGGAGAAGTAGAATGGTATAAATTGTTTTCACATGAACAAGAGCTCAAGACCTATTACAATGGAAGTGAAGACAAGATCATGGACAGTGAACATCACTTGAAACTTACCCTTAACAATATTGATTCCATTAAGGAATAACTCACGCAATCTGCTAAAAATAGTGCTGCACTGATGTTCCCTGAGATCCACAGGTGACCCTCATGTCTAGTGCTGCACTGGGTAATTGAAAAGTAATTGGTTCTCCTGGAAGCTGGCAACATATCTGCTGTCGAGCTGGATTCTTAGTGATGGTATCTGGCATGAGTTTAGGTCTGAATTTTGTTTCTGCATTTTCCTTGGGGCAACACTGAAGCAAATGGTGACCTAGTTGCCTATTTGCCAGAGGCTATCCTGATACATGTCATGATTCATATGCAGTTTGTGCTAACAGCTGCTTGTTTGCTTAGAAACCTATACTGTTGGTGTCTACCTGTTTGAGCAGGGCTGTGCTGAAACAGGTAGTATTTGGATTGCTGAAGGATTACTGTTTGCCCTAGGGTACACCAAAGGATTTGGTGTTTTCTGGACCTGGATTTTGCTGAGTCGCATGAATATGCTAAGGCAAGTGGGGATGGTCCTGGTATTGGCATTTTTCCACTCCACCAAAATGGGACTGAGGAACTTCTGCTGGTTTGCTGAGCATGGCTTGTTACTAGCTTGCTGGGAAGGTTTTTGTCCTGAACTCTATCCCCCATATACTCTCCATATGCTCCCCACTTACCTAAGTGAGGCAAATTTCACTTCTTGTTGCAAGAAATTTTGTGGGCTAAAGGAATGTTTCACATCAGATCCTTGCTAATTCTATTGTTCTAATGTTAAGGATCATGCCTAGGTGAAGGGGCAGGTCAATTCTCTGAGAGCCTCCAGAGCTGTGAATCATAATATCTGAAGGAGTTGCAAAGCAGCCTTTACTAACACAGTTGTTGCTTATGAATTGGGAATGACATAAATTGGTGGCAGAGGGAAGGCAATGCAACTTCCTCTCAGTCTTCTTTTATCATCATCATTCTCTCATTGAAGGGATCCATTCTGCTGGTCTGAGTTGGATCCCCAGCAGCCATTGGCAGGTGGCTCCCATATCTCAACACTCCAGAACTTGTCTTTGGGCATTATTTTATGGTTTCCTGGAAATGAATATAAAAGAGATACCCAAATGGTAATTTTTTTAAAACATTGCAAATTTTTCCTACTTCTTATGCTTTTATAAACACAGAAAAATTAAGTACTTTTTGTTAAAGGATTCTTTTTCAAAACACATGCATGGATAATTTTTCAATATTAACTTTTGTAAAACCTTGTGTTGTAATTTTGACCTCTTCTCTCAACCCCTTCCACTAGATAGCAAGTAAACAAATATATGTTAAACATGGTAAAATATATATCAAATCCAATACATGTATACAAATTTATACAATTATATTGCTGCATAAGAAAAATCAAATCAAAAAAGAAAGAAAAAATGCAAGCAAAAAACTCTTATTGCCAAAGCTAACATTTCTAATCCAATATTGAATAGTAATGGTGATAGTGGCCAACATTATTTCACACCTGATCTAATGGGGAATGTTTCTAATTTGCCCCTGTTACATATGATGCTTGTCAAAGGTTTTAAATAGATGCTGCTGATCTTTTTAAGGAAAAGTCCATTTATTCCTCTACTCTCTAGTATTTTTTAATAGAAATGGGTGTTGGGTTTTATGAAATGCTTATTCTACATCTATTGAGAAAATCATATTATTTTTGTTAATTTGGTTATTGATACAGTTAATTATACTAATAGTTTTCTGAATATTGAACCAGCCTTGCATTCCTGGTATAAAGCCTACTTGGTCATAGTATATTATCCTAAGGTTAACTTTCTATAATTTCTTTGCTAATATTTTGTTTAAGATTTTTGCTTCAATATTCATTAGATAAATCAGTCTATACAGTACCATATCTGTGTTATAAAAGGAATTTGGTAGGACTCCTTCTTTCCCAATTTTTTCAAATAGTTTGTGTAATATTTGAATTAATTGTTCTTTAAATGTGTGATAGAATTCACATATAAAGCCATCTGGCCATGGAGATTTTTTCTTAGGTCATTGATTAATAGCTTGTTTAATTTATTTTTCTTTTTCTAAAATGAGACTATTTAACTAATTTATTTCCTCTTCTGTTAATCTGGGCAATCTATATTTTTTAGGCATTCCTCCATTTCACTTGATTAGCAAATTTATTGACATATAGTTGGGAAAAATAACTCCGAATTATTTCTCTAATTTCCTCTTCATTGATAGAAAATTTTTTTCCTGTTCTTTGTTGAGGCTAACAATTTGATTTTCTTCTTTCCTTTTTCTAACCAAATTAACTAAAGGTTTATCTATTTTGTTGTTTTTTTTCATAAAACCAACTGAATTTTATTTATTAATTCAACAATTGTCTTGCTTTTAATTTTATCAATCTCCCCTTTTGTTTTAAGGATTTTAAATTTAGTATTTAATTGGGGGTTTAATTGATTCTTTTTCTAACTTTTTTAGTTGCAAGTCCAATTTATTGATCTTCTCTTTTTCTATTTTTATGCAAATATGCATCTAGAGACATAAAATTTCCCCAAATTACTGCTTTGGTTGCATCCAACAAATTTTGGTATGTTGTCTCATTATTGTCATTATGTTGGATGAAATTAATGATTGTGTCTGTGATTCGCTATGTCACCCACTCATTCTTTAGAATAAGATTATTATTAGTTTCCAATTAATTTTTGATCTATTTTCCCCCGGCATTTTATTGCATGTGATTTTTTTGTATCATATTAGGAGAAAAAATGCATTTACTATTTCTGTCTTTCTGCATTTGATTTTGAGTTTTTATGCCCTAATACATGGTTATTTTTTTTCTGTAAGTTCTATGTACTGCTGAGGAAAAAAAAAAGTACATAACTTTCTGTCTCCATTCAATTTTCTCCAAAGATCTATCATCCCTAATGTTTATAGAAGTCTATTTGCCTCTTTAACTTTCTTATTCATTTTATCGTTTGATTTATCAAGTTCTGAGAGAGCAAGGTTGAGATCTCCCATTAGTATAATTTTGTGTCTAATTCTTCTTTCAGCTCTCTTAATTTATCGTCTAGGTATTTGGGTGCTATACCACTTGATGCATATGTGTTTAGTATTGATATTAATTCATTATCTGTGGTACTTTTTAATAAGATGTAGTTTATTTACCTATCTTTTTTATTTAGATCTATTTTTGCTTTTGTTTGATCTGTGATCAGGATTGCTATTCTTGCTTTTTTTTTTAACCTCAGCTGAAGCATAATAATTTCTTATTGATCCTTTTACCTTTATTCTAAACATATCATTCTGCATTAAATGGGTTTCTTGTAAATAACAAAATGTAGAATTCTAGTTTTTAATCCAGTCTGCTATCTGCTTCCATTTTATGGGAGAGTTCATTCCATTCCCATTTACAGATAAAATTACTAATTCTGTATTTCCTGCCATTTTTTATCCCCAGTTTATTTTCCCTTTCCTTTCCCCCTTTCCTTCCTCCAAGTATTTTGTCATTTATTACCCTCTCACTCAAACTGCCTTCCCCTTTCTAAAACCCTTACCCTTCTATTTCTGTTCTCCATTCTATTAGCCTCCCCACTTCCTTTCTCCTCTTTCCACCTATATTCCTATTGGATGTTTCATCCAAAACAAGCTTCTCCAAGAAGCTAAATTTGTTTAATATTCTCTTTTTGAGCCAAATCTGATGAGAGTAAGATTTGCGTAATGCTTATCCCCCTCCCCTCTTTCTCTCAATTGTACTATGTCATTTTCGCCTTCTCCTGAAATGTAATTTACCTGGTTTTAACTTCTTTTCCTGCTCTTCCAGTACATTCACCTTTTATCTTCTAGTTTCTTTTTTTATATCATCACAAAAAAATCAAATTATACCTGCATCCTTCAATATACCTATAACAGAGATGCAGATCTCAAGATTTAAACATACCCTCTTCTTATATAGGGATATGTGCTTTTAACTTTTAAAAGAAAGTTATTTTGTTTTCCTTTTTAACTTTTTGTGTTTCTTTTCAGTTCTGTATTTGAAGATCAAATTTTCTATTCAGCTCTGGTCTTTTTATCAAGTATAGATGAAATTCATCTGTTTCATTGAATGTCCTTCATTTTCCCTGAAATATGATGATCAATTTTGGTAGATAGTTGATTTTTGGCTGCAATGCAAGTTCCTTTGTATTTGGGAATATCATATTTCATGCCCTTTCATCTTTGAAAGTGGAAGCTTCTAGGTCCTGAGTAATACTGATTGTGGCTCCTCTGTTTTTGAAATGTTTCCTTCTGGTTGCTTCCAATATTTTTTGCTTGATTTGATAGTTCTGAAATTAGCTATGATGTTTCTAGAAGTTTTCATTTTGGGGTCTCTTTCAGGAGGTGATTGGTGAATTCTTTCAACAGATACTTCATCCTCTGGTTCTAGGACATCTGATCAGTTTTCCTTGATAATTTCTTGAAAGATTATGTCTAGGCTCGTTTTTTAATCGTAGTTTTAGGATGTCCAATAATTCTTGGATTATCTCTTCTAGATCTATTTTTTAGATCAGTTGTTTTTCCAGTAAGGCATTTTACATTTTCTTTTTTTTTTTTTCATTTTGGGGGTTTTGTTTGACTGATTCTTTAAGTCTCAATCTGTCATTTAGTTCCATTTGTTCAATTCTAATTTTTAGTGAATTATTTTCTTCAGCTAGCTTTTTTAATCTCCTTTTGTATTTGACTAATTTAGGTGTATTTTTCATTGATTTTTTTTTTATTTCACAAATTCTTTTTTTCAAGATATTGCTTTCTTTTTTCATAACTATTTTGTAAGGAGATCACTCTTTATCATATCAATGCCTTTTCCATTTAATCTAATCTATTTTGTACAAATTATTTACCTTTTCCATTTTATCAAATCTATTTTTAAGGAGTTTTCTTGAGATAATTTCTGTTTTTCCTTTTCATATACTCTTGCAAAATCTAATTTCCTTTCCCAGCAAAATATAGGATGAGCTAATTATTTAGCTCAAGAAATTTGGAAGATCAGAAGAAAGGTTTGTGGTACTCAGGTAAAGAGGATGTAGGTGCATTGTAGGACTGGAAGTGTTCTAGCACACCAACAGCAAGGTTCATCTAAGCAAACCATGAGCCCCAATATGGTGAAGTGAGTAAATTACATAGGTTTTAGTATATCCAGAGGATTCAGTCAACTTTAGCTCTGACAGTTGCCACATTCTTCAGTGTAGCCTTCTGAAAAACAGGCATACTTTAGTGGCAAGACTTTTAATGCTTTAGCTCTGTCCCAGGAAAATAGGGATCTTCTAGACACTGGGTCATCATATGCTTCTGTGTATTCACTGGAAAAAGGACAAAAACACCAGATCAACCTCAGCAGTTGTCAGAAAACATCAGGTAAGTTCCCAGACCTCTACAGCCTCCAGAACCACCAGGAAACCCTTATGCAACTTCCTCCACATAGCACAAGACATGAAAGTCCCCCATGGATCTTAAAGTAATATCAGTGAAACAATATATAAGTATTCAGGGCATGCAGCCAGTGGCAAAAGAAGCCTGAAACAGTATCCCTTCCACCCTGGAAGCAGAACTCAGATTTAACAGAAATGAAAAACTTCCCCTAAAGAAGAGGAGTAAAAACAGCAACAAAAATAATCTGGCCATGGAAAGTTATAAAGGTGATAGGAAAGACCAAGGCACAAACTCAGAAGAGGACAACAAAGAACACCTCTGAGCAAAACTTCAAAGAAAAATGGAAAGTGGTCTCAAGCCCAGAAATCATTCATGGAAGAATTCAAAAAATAGCTTAAAAACTACATATGAGAGAGAAGAAAAATTAGGGAAAGAAATGGGAGTGATGCAAGAGAATTTTTTCATCTTAAAAAAGAAGTAACAACTTGAAAAAAGAAAAAAAATAAACTGTTTAAAAGAAAGTACAAAATCTACTGGGGAAAACAATTTCTTAAAAGTTAGAATTGGGTAAATGAAAATTAATGATTTTATAAGATATCAAGAAAAAGAGTCAAACTTTTTTTTAAAAAAAAATGGAAAAAGAGAGCATAAAATACATTATGTGCATAAAAAAGCTGACCTAGACAATATATGCAGAAAAAATACTGCTTAAATCATTGTATTCTCTAAAACTCAAAATCGAAAATGGGACTTAGAAAGCATTTTTTATGAAATCATCAAGGAAAATTGCCCTGTTATTCTGGAACCATATAACAAAATAGGCATTGAAAGAACACTGAACCCCTCAGAAAAAAAAGATCCCAAAATAAAATATTCCAAGGAACACTATAGCCAAATATAAGAAAAAACAGGACAAGAAAAAAGGCTGTAAATGTCCTTAAAGAAAAAATAAATTATCAGTGAACCACAATCAGTATTAAAGAGTTTAGCAACTGCAAGATTATGGAACATGATATTCCAAAAGGCCAAAGAACTAGGTCTACAACTAAGAATCTTCTGCTCAGCAAGATGGAAAAAAATGATCATTCAATGAAATAGAAATTTTTCAGACTTTAAGGAAACTAGAAATGAAAAAAAAAGTACCCTACAAATCAAAGGGCAAGAGAAATTTAAAAATGTAAAAAGGAAAAAGAAAACAAAAGGGATTTAATGGAACTGAATTGTTTGCTTCCCAACATGGCAAGATGATATTTGTAATTCTTTTAAAAAATGTACCACTTATAATACACCTAGAAATTATGTGTGTGTGTGTGTGTGTGTGTATGTGTGTGTATAAAGAGAGATATATTAAAGAATGAAATAGGAGTGTATTGGATACAGAAAGAAGGGAGAGATAGAATGATGTAACTAATTTCAGATGAGAAGGCACTAGAGACCTGTGCTGATGGGAGGATGGGCAATGACCACCATTTTAATCTTATGTTCCTCAGATTATAAGAATGTAAGCCACTTCAGTTGATAAAAGATCTAAGGATATGAACAAGCTGTTTTCAGAGGAAGAAATCAAAGCTTTTTATAGTTATATGAAGATGTACTTTCAATTATCTTTGATTACAGAAATGCAAATTTAAAACACTGAGGTACCACATCACATTTATCAGATAGAGTTATATGACCAAAAAAAAAAAAAAAAAAAAGAAAGAAAGAAAAACAATAAATGTTGGAGTGGGTGTGGGAAAATTAGGACGCTGTTGGTGATGTTGTAAATTAATCCAACCATTCTGGAGAGCAATTTGGAATTATACCAAAAGGGCTATCAATCTGTACACCCTTTGATCCAACATTGTTGCTAGAAGGTCTGTATCCTAAAGAAATCATAAAAAGGGTAGGGGAAAACATACATTTGCAAAACTATAGCAGTCCTTCTCTTTGGTAGTAAAATTTTGGAAATTGAGCAGTGATCATCAATTGGGAATGTCAAAACAAGCTATGCTACACCATTGCAATATAATACTATTGTCCATTAAGAACTGATTAATAGGCAGATTTCAGAAGAAAAATATCGAAACTACTTGTACAAACTGCTTCAAAGTAAAATGAGTAGAACCAGGAAAACATTGCATATTATATCAGCAACACTAAAGTTTAATCATCTATGAATGACTTAGCTCCTCTTAGCAACATAAGGATTCAAAACAATACAAAGGACTCACAAAAAAAAGTCCTATCTGTAATGTTCTGATTAGCTTTCTGGAGGTCTCAGAACCAGCCTTGATTTCAGTGGAGGAAATGCAGGAGGCAGGAGAGACACCAGAGGCTAGTGCAAGAGGGAATGTCTTCACTCTCAAAATGCAAGAGGCAAGAGAGTCACCAGGAAGCTGGTCAAGTCTCTGTCTCTGGCTAAGTTTGTCCCCAGTTCATATACTTATTCTATTACAATTACTTTATTACAGTATACTGGTATAAACCAATTATTATATTACTAGGGAACCATTATTTAAAGATTAAATCAATCATACTGAACTAGAGAACTCACATGCTAAACTAGATAACCATTGTCTTATCAATTCCACTGAGTTAACACCTTGTTGTAGGATTAAACCAATCAGAGTTCCTGCCCTTTACACTATCCACATCCAGATAAAGAACTGATGGACTCTGAATGTAGATCAAAGCATAATTTTTTTCACTTTCTTTATTTGTTCTCATGTTGTTGTTTTTATTTTTCCTTCTGTTTATTTTTTCTCCACTGTGACTCATGGAATATATTTTACCTTTTAGGGAGAGGAAAGGAAAAAGAGGGAGAGAAAAAAAATTGGAACTAAAAATCGTGTAAAAATAAATGCTAAAAATTGGATAAGAATAAAATCACAATTAAAAAAAAAGTTAAGTACTTGATGGCTTAAATTTCCTAACTCTTGTAATTTTCTATTAACAAAATAATAACAAAAAGCTATTTGCAACTTGTTACTCAACTCTAACCAGGACAAAAAATGGTTTTTTTCTGATTTCTAAGGAAAGGGGAATATCCATAAATTATATGTTGGGTTAATCAGAAGACTTTCAGTTTTTAATGATGCTGCAATTTCTATGTCAAATGAAATTTTGCTCTTAAATGATGAAGACATCCTCTTCCCACTTCTGAAATATTTCATTTCATCCCTACTTTAAAATTTAGAATATATGATATTTTCCCCTTCCAATCCTAAACAAGAAGTATTGAAATCCTATGGAAATGCTAATATCTGTCAACTATGAAAATAATCAGAAAAAGATCCATTAAAATGTCAATAATATAAATGGTCCTGTAAATACATAGTTACAAAAAACTATTGTTAAACATCCTGAAGACAATTTAAAAAAAATAGGCAAGTGGATCAGTTATATATATTGAGAATGAGAAACAATAAATTTAGTTTAATTGATAACTAAATGCAATATATAAATTAATTAACAATGACTTGTATGAATTAATTAAAAGTCAATGTTAAGATCCATAAATTTTATTTTTTAAAAGGTTTTCTAAGGGAAAATAAATGAGTGAATAATAGAAACATTTATGAGAAGAAAATACATGGATACTAAAATAGTACATAAAATATCAACTATACATCTATTAATTTTTTACATTTAGATCTTTACAAAGCTAAGTCACATCCCCAAAAGGGGGACAATTCATTGATACATGTATAATGAAATTATGAACATTTGTTTTCCATTTTTTTTTTTTTGGAAAAAGAATGTTGCTTCTATTCTTCTCCAATCTTTGTAGAACAGTCTTAAGTTTTTGGCCTATGATAACTCATGATGCAAGGGCAGGATTCAAAAGTTTAGCTGGAAAATGGAAAGAGAGCAATTTTTTTGGCCTCCCAAAGACTTAGAAGAAACTGCCGACCTCGAGTTGAATCCCTAAAGTAGAGAAGACTTCAATAGGATCATCACTCCCCACTTAGCTATGAATGGGTACCAAGCACTGCTATTTAAAAAAGATGCAAAAAGAAATTCTCATTGCTGCCAATTGAGAACTTCTTTAAGTAAGAGCCAGCTTGTGTGTCAGGCTTTTTAGTAACATTGTTGGATGTTTAATAATTATCTCAAAAATATATTAACTTAGGAAAAATTTCTATACAAAACATTAAAACACTTTAAGGAAAGGGAGTGCATGTTTGTAATGAAAGTCACAGCAGTGATAACAGCAGATAAAGAAATGAACTATATGGAAGGACAAGAGAGATAAAGAGGCAAATGGCTCATAGAGAAATTGGAGGAGTTCTTTAAATAATCTAAGTCTTTCCTGGTTCAAACTGGAAGATGCAGTAACAAAAACGAAAACTGACCACAAATTTCATTGTGCAATTCATTAAACTTATAATGACTAAGCTGGACTTTCTGATACAGTCACAATGGAGAAGAATAAGGCTAAGTCTTTTTCTTCAGTGTTATTGTGAGGCATATGGACTGCATCAAGTCAAAGGATAGGTGCTGACCACCTAGTGATTACTTGAGTTTAGCCTCAATGTCATGATAGCACAATGGCTGGAGTAATCATTTAGGTATTTAAGGAAAATGGGTCACATCAGGAAAAACAGAAGGTTCAATTCCCTTACACACTCAAGTTATTCTCTTATGGGGTATGAGCTGCTTAATAACATGGTGGCATTATGTGACTGAAATGACTATAGATCCCTAGGAAAAATAGAAATCACCAGAGGAAAAAGTGCTCTTTTAAATTACTGTTATTTAAGGCTTTAGATATAGGCCTTTTTTGTGTTTTTGTTGTATGCAATATATTTGTTTTATGTTCCATGTTTTCTTTTTCTTTTTCTTTTTTTTTTCTTTTTTTTTTTTTTTTTTTTTTTTGCTGGGGAATTGAGGAGACCTAATGAAAGCTAGAAATAAACCATGTAAGTGAAGACTATATGAGTAATGACAAATCAAAGATATATTGTAAAACATTAATTATTGATGAGTTCAAAAATCGATTCTGTAATTACATCAGTTCTCGAATGGTTGCCCACGCAATCAAAAGATAATGATAGCAACATTTTTTTTTCCTTTGCTATAGGATAATATAGTTAGTTGTAATGTTATAAAGCTTTACTCAAACCTACAAAGGTAGCCTTCTCTAATATTTCATTTTGCTGTAATAACTCTGGGATTGTAGAGCACAAGGTAAAAGCTTGAAATGTTTTGAGTGTGGAACTAATAATAGATTTATACGTCTTTTTTGTATGGATTAGACTAACTAAGGGTCCCTCACTAGATAGATAGATAGATAGATAGATAGATATAGATATAGATATAAATATATATATATATGTTGAGGGCATATCCATTTTGACAAATTCATATCTACTTAAAATACTAAAAGTAGTATTAAATCATAAAGCAAGTGCTTTTAATGGTTATACACAATAAATTCAAGTTTACAACTAAGAGATGCCATCAAATCTCTAAAACACTCTATATAATGAAGAAACGAGTTTTATGAACTACTAGGTTCCATAACAGGATAATGAATGATAGAAAAGAAATACAAAAACAAAGATTTGTGACTTTAACATCCTAAATGTTAAACCATTTGCCAACTATCAGACAATTTCACAGAGATACTGAGGACATTGTCAAAGGAAATAATTTTCATTCCCACAAATGTCTATACTTGTTTTTTGATCCATTTCTTCTAACCTGGTGAGTGGATCATTATTTTGTAGAAGTGAAATGGGTCAAACTGTGTTTTTTTTTTTGTGTGTGTGTGTGTGTATACACACAAAAAAATCATAGTATATGTATGTGTACGTATATATATGTATATATATATACACATACATATATATATATGTATATGTATATATTCCCTAATTAAGATGAGTATAGTGGAAAAATTATCACAAATAACATCTTAGACATTGAAAGTTTTAATCAATTTAAAAATAAATTTATTGGCCTTATTCAATCCTCATTCAATCTCAAATTTCCTTCTGATAGAACTATACTTTAGTTGAATTTGCCAGTGGAATAGCAGTACATTAGGCACTTTCAAAATGAAAGTTCTTAAAAGTGAAAATAGCACATTTAGGAAATACTGTCATTGGAGGCATTTATCTATTTGAGAGATTAGATCAATTTCCTTTTGTTCTCTTTTTCCTTGGACAAACTAACCAAGCACAGGGAGATTCAGAGTCTTTCATGTAACTGTCTCTCCTGCCTCTTGAGAACAGAAAATACTTTGAACAATGACAAGTTAATTAGTTAAATTAGGGAAAAAAGAGAAGTTTAAGGTAGACATAGAAATAAAAGAAGATGGATGAACAATCTTTTTAAAAGGAGTGAGTTTGACAAAATGGAAAGTGCAGTATTTATGAGTATTATTAATAAATGAACTATGGCTTCTTTTTCTTTTTCTGTTTAGTTGATTGAAAGATTTGGTGATTAACTGTGGTTCTGAATCAATATCACTATAATTTGCTGATGGCATATTGAAAGAGACCTCGGAAGCAGCAGCTACAATCGATGTCTTCAGCTATACTAATTACCACCTATAATGCTAAGAAATGCAAAGCAAGAATTTCCCCCAACTTTTGATGTGCATCTGACTTTGCTAGAGCTACAAATATTCATCAGAGAAAAAAAGAAAGGAAAAAAAATACAAAGTATTTTCAAACGTTAGATCTACACATTATATCCTGTAACAGAATATAAGCCTCTGAGAGACATGGACTATTTATTTCACTTCTGTTTTTTCAATGTTCAGCACCTCA